>NC_089855.1:21097575-21433289 GCF_036373705.1 Amia ocellicauda
CTCCGCTATCACGGCAATGGATCATTTCTGTGGCTGACCCATACATAGTTTCTAGACTTCAAGTTTTAAAGGGGCTTTGAAACGGTGTCCAGGATCGGGGGAAGGGGTGCTGACCATGCTTTTTCTGGTGAAGGGGGGGATGGTGCCGACGGTATTTTTTCCGGTGTCAGAGCGGGGGGGGGGGGCTGCTGACAGGGGTTTGCGGAGTTACTTCTTCATTATTTAATTCTTTTGTTGTATTATTTTTAGGGGGGCTGAGAGAAAATACAGGGGGGTTGAAGTCCTCTTAAATAGGGTTTAGCGATGCCCCTGGCCATGGGTGACTGTCAGTGCACTTACATGACACCAGTATAAGGAATTTTGAGCATTCAGAATGCAAGATGGCATATGTAGAATGTTCCATTTACATCCATTGAATTCCTGATATTCAGCATATAAATGGCAGAAGATCTTGTAGCAATATTTAGCAATAGGCAGACCTCTAGTTGTATTTTTTCACATATTTAAATTAATATTTTGAGATTGTGTTGATGTGTGGGTTTAAATTTAGTGCGATACGCTGATGCTGGCCAGATTTTTTGAGGCACGAAAAGTTCAGTAAACCATTTTTTTCCCCCCATGGAGTGGCTTTCTAATTTCTAATTATTTTAAAATCCTTAACAAAACCACAGTTTAATCAACTGACCAAAAGTAGCTGCTCTTCTGTTCTCATGTTTTATAGTACAGAGTCCATTTAGTTATGTGAAACAGCCGCTAATGCTATTCCATACAATGCGGAGTTGTTTCAAATCCATTGATCCTTCCGTTGTTAAGATATGTCTCAAAATGGGAATATGACATTCACATGGCTAAAAAATCCTTAAGCCTTCTGAATACTAGAGGAATATCCCACCCTGAGTAAGAAAATTGTGTTTAAATGGCAGAGTATATATTCTGAATATTCAGTATTCCGAATAGCAGGGGAATATTAGTGGCCATGCAAACACAATGAGAGTTATACTGAAAGCAAATAGCACCTGATTCAAATTACCAAGACATAAAGGGGCAAATGGACAATGGGGGAGGGAAAGGTTAGGCAAACTTAAAGTCACAATGTTCTCTTTAAAAGACAGTTGTATATATTAGCGACTCTGCGTCAGGAAAACAAATGCCAAAGCAGGATTTAAAGTAATTTTGGTCTCTTAGTGCAACCAGTGTATTGAGTTGCAAAGCTAAAGAATCCTGTTCCAGGGGGAAGGTGCCGACAACATACTTGGCTTTAAAAACACTAAATACAAGGGCACGGATCACAACAGTCTCCATAGTAGCTGATTCAAATAACTGGGCACATGAGCAAAAACAGCAAGGTTGACTGGCATCTTTGGGTAGAGCAAGAGAAAAACTGCCAAAGGTGCTGCAGTCCTTGGAAACAGGGGTTAAAATGATGACTCTGCTTGACTTGTTAGAAGTGTTTTGGATAAAAGGACGAACAGGAGAGGATCAAAAATGTAGGACTATTTGTTGAAGCACTGATGAAAGGCCTTTAAGATTCTAAAGGATTATTATTAATTAATATAACTAACAACAACAAGTTATCAGTACTAGAGACAGGCCTCAAAGTCACAAGCTTTGAATGTGATAACCACAGGAACACTGCCATGGGATTGACAGCAATATAAGACTATGAACAAGGTTTTAGAAAGGACTCTCAAAGCTGCAAGCCCAAACACCCACGTCCTCCAGCACTGAGGCTTGCCTCTGAATAGAAGCTTAATGGATTCTCAATGTCTAGGAAGTTCTTGACTCGTTTATCTGAAGCACCAAGTGAGATAACACATCCAAAGAGGCAGGCCTTAGTCACACACTGAATCAGTCTAGAAAGTGAAGTTCCCAGGAGAACTTGGCACAGAGGGCCTGAACACTCAATTGGATAAGGCCTGCACCTGCTGAAAGCCTCGGGCAAAGGTAGACACGGTGCCATCCAAGACTCCAGGCATCAAGCTCACTCCATGAGGGAGGACTTAAGCATGCCCGAGCCAGCAGACTGAACCCCACCTCAAGGCTGTCAAGCACCAGGCTTTAGCTGGCGGGTGCATCTAAGTAACAACTACCAGAGGTCTAGCACTATAGCAACAGATCGTGCTCGGGGACTGAATCTTCATTGCAAACTTGAAATAATAGGCGAAAGGAAAAAAAAAAAAAAAAAGACGGCAAGCAAAAAACAATTTGCTAGATAGGAAACTTTAGTCCTTACTTAGCACTGTGAGAAAAAGGATGCAGTGAAGAGCCAGCTGCAGGGTAAAAATAATAATCTAGGAGATCTTTAAAAAAAGAGACCTGAACAGACAAATGCCCTTTATTTCAACCGACTGCAGAGACTTTAATCTAGACCAAAGAGAACAGATATCAAAAAATACAAATTTTCCTCTCCTTAAATCACAGCTCAGAAAACAATGGGCCAGAGAGAGAGAGGCAGCTCATCTAGCCTACATCTTCATGAAGAATAAAACTTCATGAAGTTAATGGAGAGGTGATATTCAATACACATTTATAGTAAGGCTATATTATAGGACATGACTTGTAGGAGTGGAAAATGTGAATTGATAAGTGTATTGTACCACACCTTCCCTATAGGATATGGAGTGCTCAAAAGGAACATTTTTACTTGACATTTAAACATTGTAAGTATGCAGCAAGAGCATTGTGAATTCTCCTGACCTAGTCTTAAAAGATTTACTTCATATATGTAATTAAAGTGTGGAAACCACCTTAGTTGAGGTTTGCATTACTTTCAATATTTGGATAATTTTCTTACTCAGTTGTTCTTCGGTTATCCATTATGTATTGGTAAGCCATCAGTTAATCTGGTCAGTTAATCAGTCTGTTTATTCTGGGAAATTAACTCATTAGGTGATGAATTTTCATTTGTGTATTATAATTTTACAGGATGGGATTCCATGAACCACAAATATCAGAATGAATGAAGACAATACCAGGATAAAGTGTGGAGTTACAGGCTTGTTTTCTCTTCAGATTAAAGCCATTCAATTCTGCGTGTGAATCTTCAAGCCGGCCAGTAATTATAGATAACTTAAGTATTCATATGACTAAATGTACTCATATAAGAAGTCTACACTGTTAGTTACAATAATAATTATTTATTATAATTAGTATTATTACTATTTCTGAGCCTCAAGAGAACACAGCTTAAATTCAACAATGTGTTAGGATGCTGCATTTACATTTAAATCACATTTTTAGGGGGAATAATAGGCCTAAACAGGACTGCAGCACTAGAAACACTCCACAGCACATCTATGGCCTTGACCTCATTTCCAATTTAGCTACTGCAAGATGCAACTAATTTGTAAGGTTTTTGTTGTTTTTGTGTTGGTTTATTAAAACATTCAGGAGTATAACTCTGAACCCAGCCCCCCTCCACAAAAAAGGCAAATTTGCAAATTATAAAGTAGACATCAGAAAGCAAACTATTCACTTCTCTTCTCACCTCATTTTTACCCTCAACACAAAAAAAACTTGTGTATAACAGTCAGACAGCATGGGCGCAATAGATAAAAGCCGTTTTAGAAGGCGTTATAGCATTTTCACAGCCATGATAAAACGTTTGTTCCTAAAACTTTTTTAATCATGATGAAGTCTTTTTAGCACCATGAGATGTATACTTTCAAATCTCTCTCCCTATTAGACAATAAAACTACATGGCCATCTTACCAAGAAGAAAACGATGGTGTCGGAAGAAAAGAGATTGTTGTAGTTGAACATATTCTCATCCTTCATTTAAAATAAAATAATTCAAAGGGTTTAGTTTTGACTGTATAGAAACCCATGGAGTGGCAGTCAAGTTTCCAAATTCTGTCTTTACAGTTTTCTCTAGGCTAAATCAGTATTCAACCAACTCTGAAAAGATGTAATTGATAAATAAATATAGTTTAATGAACAATATTGTGAAACTAAAGGAATTGTTCAAATGAAGGATATTGTTTCCATTATATAGCATACAAAATATATTAATAAAATGTAGATTTATTTTTAAGAATTTCAGATGGTTTATTTACTTGCATTTGGCCTAAATGACCGTGGGTTGTTAATCTTTGGAAATCACACATTCCTATTCAAAATATTCCTGGATGTATAACTAGTAATGTCCTGCAAACCACAATCTGGGATAAGATCAAGTATTTAAACCATTAATATTCCAACTAACTGTACTTAATGTATAATTTGTTTGTGATGTTAAAAATTTTGATTAGAAAAGCATAAGTGCATCTCTGACCAGTATCACACTGTTTCCATACACACACTGGCCTAGAGTATTGTGCTTTCTGTATGTTTTCCACACAATGTCTATTGTCTATAGTGACCTCATTTCACAGTACAAAATCTGGGGAAATCTAATTGTACATGTTTAACAGAGCAAAAGAAGCACAAGGACACTTGCTCAACAATTCACACTTTTACCGAGATATTCTGCAACAGAGAGCATAAAGGCTCTTCATAGACTTAACCCCTTTAGGTGTTTCACCAGACAACGAGGCCAATATCATTGTAGGTAACAGAGTAGCAAAACAATTCTCTCCACATATTTAGAAGTGGTGTACTGCTGTCTATCCAAGGTGTGAGTTTGCCTGTGTTTAAGTTTTCATGTCATAACCAACTGGTTTATCATTTGGGTCCAATTGGTCTTGTCAGTTGCTGCCTTGTACTCTTTGTCTTATGTACTGCTCAGATCGCCCAGTGGCAGAATATTTCCTTCTAGCTTCATATGTGGCCTCACACTTTGGGACAGGCGGGCACTGCTGACACAGGCTGTGGTTCCAAATCACACAATTAAATATACTATTACTGACTGTAGAGCTTTAGTTTCCGGTTTTCATGTGTTAAAATAATAATACATAATTTGCCATGGGGATGTCAATTAATATCACACTCATATTTAACAAAGACCATCTCTAAAGGTGACAGCACATACCATGAATAATGCTGCTGCATCTCGTCTCATTATTTATACTTGAATTCATTCAGAGGAGAAAAAGTGTACAAACCAAACACCAACTGGTTCCATTTACACCCAGAATTTAAATACTTCAGCCTTTAACACATTAGCTGCATTGACAAGTCACAGTGAGAGTTTGACAATCCAGGACAAATACAGCAACAAACCTATGCAGGTAAAAGAGCAGTCTTTGACTAGTAATACCACATTGGTCATACTACATAGGCATCAATTCTCAGACACAGGCATATTGTTACAGTAGCCGCAAGGGCCCTGAACATATCCATCTAGTCATTGCAAGATTTGCCACACAAAATATATTCTCCAAAATTTCATAATGGATTAGCCTAAACCTAATATCTGTAACAGACTCAGCATTCAAAGAGATAAAGCACTTGCTGTGGCAGATGACTTCAGTACGTTGTTTCCAAATGCAGTGAGTTTGCAGATTATACACACACACATTTTTCAGAGGTTAAACCAGGCTGTATGGTCTACTACCATCCTATGTCTGATACAAAATACAACAACCGCCCCCCCTCTCCCAGCCCTCCACTCACTCTTTAGCGGCTTGTTGGTAAAGCACTACATGGTAAACATAAAAAAATATGTATTAAAACAGCTTTGTCTGCTAAAAAAAAAATCACATCTCCATGTCTCAGCTGTCTCCTGTTTTTAAATTACACAAAGCCATGTTTTAATTGTTCATTTAGCTAGGATTGATTGTATTAACCTTTGAAAACAATAGGAGTGCTTCACAACATATGAAGCGATACGTTTCAAGTTGTTTTGCACTTGCTCTCTGTTCTATTCAACAGGCTGTTTCAATGGGTTTTGATGAAAAGGAGAAAAAAAAATGCAAAACTTTATTGGTAATAAAATGTGTGGGGTTCTGGATCTCTCTGGACTGCTTTGTGTGGAAAAGCAAAGAGGGGAGCTTTAGAATAATGGAAGCTGTTTACATTAGAACGCTTTTCAAAAACACCTCCAAAAACAGCAGCTATGAAGTAAACTGAGTCAATATCCTTCCAGTCTGCCCAGGAACAAAGCAACAGAGGATAATCAAAAAAAAGGATTTATTGCAAAACAAAGTAATAATAATAATTTATTATTATTATTATTATTATTATTATTATTATTATAACAAACTGGATATGTTCAGAGGTACACATACAACAACTATGTATAAAGCACTAGGCCTATGCTTTGCCTTTTTAACCCATGGGAATTTAATGTCAAACAGCTATATTAAATGTTAAGGAGATTTCACTGAAGATGAAAGGGACGGTATCTGCTACTCTTACATAAATCGTGCAAACACTTGTTTTCTAGGAAGGAGTTAACCTGTAGAATGAAAAGGGCAGAGTTGCTTTAACTTGTGATGTATGCATCATTTGGTTAAAAGGTGTGCACTGCTGACTGCTGATAAACTACAATACTTTACCCTCCAGGTGTAAGCCTTATCAAAACCAACTACTATTACAGGAAGCTTTTCATAAGATTAAGCAACATGATATTCCTCTGGATGGTAAAAAAAATAAAATAACGTATCAATGCATATTTCTGAAGAAAAGACAAATGTTGCACAATTCATATTCAGTTACAGTTCGTTGGTACACAATGTTGATCGTAAATTTAGCCAACCCACTCGCTCTGGTTTAAAGGGCCTTCTGACTCAATGTTAGAAGCACATTTAGCTTAGTCTAAAATGGTGAATGGAAATGTGCTATATTCACATTGGAGTTGCCACGTCACCGATTATTTTCATATCCTGCTGCTGTAGCGCAACACATCCTTCTGTTGCATTTTATATCAAAATATTTTTAAATCTTCATTAATAAAACTTCAACCATACATTAACAACATGCTCACTATAATTTTCCCCTCAAATGTAAGGGAGAATCTTAATTCAAAAGCTTGAATACACTGCCTGGTTGATTTTTTCATACTTTATTAACTTTACAAAAAAGTTTAGATGTAAGGAACCCTGTGCAGCTCCTTGTGCTTAATCAGATTTGTTGCTTAATAAATCTACTTCAAACTGGGGAGGCCAGGCCACCATGGATTATTATCCAGTTTTATCACTGCAGTAGCACAAATAGAATTAGTCATGCATTTTGTAGGCATTTCACTAGAGCTGCATTTTTATATTTTTATTCCAGAAAGATGTGCAAATCACTCGGTATTCCCAATACTGAACCAAATACTTGATGCATGTGCATGCCAGGCCATGAATGACAATTATTAACGAGAGACAAAAGACAGGGCTTGCAGATTTATTCATAGAAACCCATAGTATTCATGTCAATAATTTTGTGAATAAGCTATTGCTTTCAACAACTTTGATTTCAATCAAAAACATTAGACCAGGTACAGTGCAGATACCTTACACTGGAATTTTAGAATAGAAAAAGCAGCCTTAACAAAAGTACTTCCTTTTTTCCACTAATTCCACAGTCCCTGTTAATTGGAGAGATAATCTACTTGATCTCAACACAAAGAATGATTCATGGAGACTCTCGTGTGCAGCTCTAGTACTGCCAAAATCAGATTACATTAAAAAAGAAAGCATGGCTATATGCCTGACAGTCTGTAGCCTGAACTCATACCATAGACAAATAAATAAGTAAACCATCGATCAAACACACAAACACTTAAATTCTGTTGATACAGTGTTGTTGTTTTTTATATTACTCCAGAGATGGAGGTTATCACTGTTCCCAACCTACTGCACAATAAGGGAGAAGTCATTAGCCCATGATAATTAGGTCTTCAAGTAAGTGGCCTTCTTGTGGCTAGCAATGGGAGGTTGATTTAAAACACAGGCCAGGCGAGCTTGCCTGACAGCTGTGCTGGCACACACGTGACTTGGCCGGCTGCAAGAGAACACCCCCCCCAACAGCCCGGCACACAGGCTACAGCAGGGGGCTCTGGGTGCTATGGAAAGAAACCCCAACACTGACAGCTCTGTCTTGACTAATTACTTCAGCGCCTTTGGAGATGATGGGGCAAAGCATCCTTGATGATTTAATATCACCCTGAACGCTCCACAAGCACTCCATTAGGCCTCAGCGAGAGCAAGGACCAAAGCAGGAGCCTCTGCACTCAGAGCGTATGGCAATCATTTACAGAATCAAAATCATTTCTTCTCCCACACTTCTAAAGACACGATTTGCAAAGCGGACAAAACCAGTACGATCAGGGAAATCCTCATAATACATTTACTAAGACTACCGCATTAAATCACAACACACTGTACTTTAACAAAGCACTGTGAACGACAATACATTTTTGTTCAGAGTTTCGGTGGCTTAGTATCTGTTATGCTTTCTTCCCTACAAGGGGCATAGCAATGTCACACTATATTCACACTGTACTGCAGAGATCCTGCATTATTTGGAGACTGAATGCAAGACAGAGACTCAGTGGACCTGAGGGAGTTGATAGGGCTAATGTCAGCCCACAGACACTGAAGACTAATAAGAGAGGTCGAAGCAGGTGTCTGGCCAGAAACTGTCCTTTCCTGCCAAGTCACAAATTGCTGCCAAGAAGGTGCACCTTTACAACAAAGACAGTTGTCAGGCATTCTGTGCTACATTATGCCAATGACTATTACACAGAAATTCAAATTCACAAGAACTGTATCAGCAGAAACGTTACTAAATTGTTAAATGGATATAGCTTTTATATATATATATATATATATATATATATATATATATATATATATATATATATATATATAGATTTCAATAGCATTGCTTTCTTCAAAAACTTCAAACACCACAGAACCTCACACCTATTTATATAGATATGTACTGAACCATAACAAGAGAGCAAACTTAACTTTGTGCACATTATATCAGCATCTCCTAAGTTAAGTATGCATTGTGCTAAGCAATAAGTCGTAGCCATGTATTTGTCAGGGCAATTTATATTGGCATTAAGGACAAAAAAAAGAGACTGTTTGACAGTCCCTAAATTAATGTTAAAATCATCTTAAAGGAGAAAATCACTGCTACATACAATGAAAATGCCAGCATCTAATGAAAGCAGTGCTAACTATACAAAAGGTTTCAAAGGATTCCCTTGGTATTCCCCTGTATTTGGTTCATTACTTTGTAGGACAAATTACCAAATAAAGCCAAAACTACATTTAAAAGCAGCAAAAATGCATGGTTATTGCCATGTTTTGGCCACAAAAGAAGGGGCCACCAAACTTCTAAAACATGAAAGCAATTTAAAAAAATGCATAAGCACACAAATAATTAAACACTTTCCAATACTGTAATCTTTAATATGACACCATAATTTAAGAGTTAAATTGCTAATTTTGGAAGGCGCTGGAAAAGGAACAGAACCTCCAGTCATGGAAAGCTCTGGATAATTAAAAGTCTGCAACAAAAGCTGCTAACTCTTTGAAATCCAATGTCTTCTGAGCAGGATCCAGCCAAACTAAATCTGCTATTTTTTTGGCAGTCAGCAATACAACATAATGGCAGCCACAATACAGCTTAAACCTGATACAGAACCAAGGTCACTTCTTAAGGATTTCCTTCTCTGAAAAATCTTCTCATCCTGGAAGAATTTGTCCATTAACCATTTTATTATGTCACCACACAAACACTCCCTGTGCCAAGTCGATATGGTACTGTAACAACAATCCCCCTCTTCCCAAATGAGAAAAAAAAAAGCTTAAAAGCTTAAAAGCTTGGCTAACTTTTTCTTTTTATCATTATGCTGTTTTGGGCCTGCCACAAATCTTTACACAAGATAATTAGAATCTAGAGAAGATCAATAAATGCTCCAACACCTGACCTCAGCAGGATGACTATCAAAACGAGAACAGATCTGATTAGGTGGTATCAGTCTTTTACTTTAATGACATTTACAGAGGGAGGAATTCCTATTGATGATATTTACCAACACTATCGTACCATTGGCAGAGGACAGTTCTGATGGCTCCTGATATTTTGCCTCTTTATGGTTCTGCATGTACATACATTCGTTTTGGGGTCGTATTCGGCTCTGTAATTGTAAAAGTATGACCTTCCTTCTGACCTTCTGATGAAAAATTAGAACACAGGAGGGCTTGTCTAGCACGATAAGAAGGTGACTGCTAATGCATCTTATTCCACCATAAAAGGCAATCCTATTGAACGAATTAGGCACATAAGACTTAAAAAAGACAACGCAGACACTTCAAGAGAGTTTACCCATCCCGAAATGCAGTAGTGACCCAGTTATGAAAACGAAATTCAAAACCCAGGCTATGCGGAAAGATCTCCAAAATAAATACAAATCAGGAAACGAGCAATGTCTGAACTCTATACAAGTTTTTTTTTATATATATATTACAATAAGGAAAAAAAAAAGTGTTTTAAATAAAGACTTATATACTAGTAATTAAGATTAATAATGGCACAGATTCACAGAAATCCAAATGAGTCTCTTTACAATATCAAGATATTTTTAAGAATTTAGCAGTTTAATTAAAGACATCCTTTGTGTGCACTATTGCATCTTGGCCTGCACAGAAATGGTAGAAAATGTAACTTGTCTCTGTAACATCTTTGTAGAAAGAGTAGTTCTCACAGATTACTTTGAAACCTGCTGAGGGTGGCATCATTACAGTAAATATTATTATACTGGAATCGTTTTGCAATATTGTATTGAGCAATAATGTTTGTAAAAGCAAAGGGGGAAAACAATATAACATTTACTAAGCCACGCGATTCCATCAAAATGGAAGTTATCCATTAGAAATTGCATATTATTTTGAACTTGATTATTGAGCCCCAAAGGTGACATAGTTGGGGGGGAAATAAAACAACATCTGTGTGTACATGGTATATTAGTTTGTAGTACAGTTTACCAATTCATACAGCTTTTGAAATTTGCAACCAGAATTTAGTAAAATGTAATTCAGAATGTATTATAATTTATGCAGTTTACGAAATTGACTTGACAATTTTAAAAAGCTTGTGCACAAGTTCATCAAGTACATTTATTTTCCCACAACTATATCAATATATTTTGTTCAACCCCAGATAACAGACAAGGGCATAGTTAATACAGTAACTACAATTATATTTAGTTGATACTGAACTGGCATTTGCACTGTATGACGGAACCAAAGACATCAAGTGTTTGTAGTAACGCTGGGTCCCAGGATAACTTGACATTGTTTGAGAAAGCTATAAATTAGCAGATGCCTTTGAAACCACAGAATGTCCTGTGCAATTCTAATGGGATATACCTGCAACTTGACTTTGTAAAGAGGCACTGTTCATTTGGATAAAACCTATACAGTTTATCAAACACCACTTATCCACACAGATTATGAATTCCTTTGGGTAAAAGTACATGTGACCCTTGTTTCGTCTGTTGGATTAAATGTAGCTGTGACCAATCTGATGTTTTATTTATAATGCTTGCAACGGCAACAGAGTAAACATTCTTCCATTTCTACCACACCAGCACAGTATGAGGGACAACATCGCTGGAAAAATTACTTGGTACTGTACAGAGAGAGGTTTGACAGGAACAAAAAGCAGGCAGAGCTGTCTGGTTTTGAAGCAGAGTAGGCTAGATATTTTCAGGGAAGATCTTTATGGAAATACATTTTACTTCCACAAAACACAAAGAACATTTTATAAACCTACTGCAAGTGATACAAATATGAATTTGTAATCAATCAAGTATGACTGCTGTGTATTTCCAAATCCACTGGGACCCAGCTCCTAAGAAAACTAACTGCAGGCACCAGATCCCGAATAATGCCAGCTGGCATTCCCACCTTCTCAACACAGAGACCTGACAGTGGTCATGCTGGGTCACAACGATGGGGATGCATACTTTTAAGGAAGAAGGCCAATGCTGAAGATAAGACTGTCTACAGCTCTTAATATGCTTTTTAATAGAGGACTTTGAAAGACTGAAAATGTCTATTAGACAAAATAAATCAGCAGGATTTTGTTTTGCCAAAGTGCCAGTAGGTCTTTACTAAGTGAAGGATACAGCTTTAGAGCTTTATTAACAAGCAGGTCCTTCAATGGTAACAAAGCGATTAAAATTCCTTCTGCAGCAACCTCAAGACCATTATTAAAACAGATTAGGAGAGCAAATTCTGTTGCCTTCCCCACCACAAAAGGAGATTAATGTGATCAAATTTGAATGTGTTGCTGTACATTACTGGAGTAAAAAATAAAACAAATATTTGATGTAGTCTAACGGGGTCACCTTATCAACAGAGCACCTACAAGAATAATCTGTATTGCAAAGCCTGTCTTAAATTGAATTTGACATACACTTGTCAAAGCAGTTTCTGACCCAATGGAAACAAATAATTGCTGGTGCTGCATTGTACAGAGACGGGGCATGTTCTTTTAGTGCTTTGTATAAAGCCAAGCAGCAAGTACTTTGATAAAATGAATCTTTATTAGGGGTTCCATGACCATGAACACTAAACTTAATTGGCCAAAAAAAAACAACACATCTGCAGTTAAGATTAAAATTTGTAGTCTTCACTATTTTTGTGTTGCTGTACGGTGGAGAGAAACCCACAAGCCTTTGACAGAATTAACTGGGAATTAGCCAATGCCAGAACTGCAGACCTACAAAGGAGCTTCATAGAGCAGAAAGTGAAATACCAAATATGGGCAGCACGGCCACTTAGTCAGTACTGCAGGAGTAAGAGCTACAAGACGGGAATTCGATGCAAATGGAATCTTGAATGAACAACTGCAAAACGTGAGTGGATATTCCTCAACCATCTGCCAAACATTCCTATACGGCTGCATTCTGGCTGGGCTCAGATACAGTCTTATTTAGAGAATAAACAAGATGGAAACAATTACTTTAACCTTTTTAACCAGCAAACCTGTCCAGTATGTTGTGTTTACACAGTACATATTTTGGCAGCAATATTATAATGTTCTGAAGATTAGATTTACACATACCCCTTACACACACACACACACACACAAATATATAATGACATATCATTCTGACAAGTCTTGCAGCCACCAGTTACCAAAGCAAGCAGCACAAGACAATCACGAAAGAGCAAAAGATTAATACGCACAACCGTCACTTCCGGCTCAGGCCTGCATTTCTTCAGCAGCTGTCAGCAGCATATGATGACAGCAACCTGCAGTGTGTAGTTCCTATGTGCTGGGCTCAGAAAAACCAAGCAGGGCCCTGACTGTGCAAGCTTAAATTATTCATTTAAGATTGATATAACGAGATAATCAAACCCAACACACAAGCTGCAACAAATGGAGGGAAATTAACCAGTTACTCGCTCAGATACAATCTCCATTCTAAGAGGGATAACAAAACAACAAAAACGGGCCAAGAAATACCGTATCAGGTCATTTTGCCCCTGTAACAAGCACGTTTTTTGGTCAAACATGTCCTGTACGCATCTCATCAGATTAAGAGTACCTTCAGTGGGTTTTGTTCTTATCCAAATAATAAAGGTTCAATCTTGCCAGTAGAGGAATACATAACAGAAAGCTTATTAAAAACACAAAGGTGTCATAGCAGAAGAGAGAAATAAAAAAATATTTATTTAAATAATTTATTCCATTAAACTGGTGCTCTTTTGCATAGCTGCTAAAAAAATCATTTGTGAGTGTTACTGCATAACCCAATCATTATAAATTGTTAACTGAATAGCAATATTAAGGTTACAGATGAACTCTGGTTAGAGTATACATGAGTGGTTAAGCTAAAGGGGAGATTTTAAATTGAATAAAAATATTTTTGGAAAGATGATGTAAAATCAGTTTCAAAACCCACAGAATGTCAGTGAAGCCTGCAGCTGCCCAGGGTGCATTAGGGGCGAAAAAGTTTTGTGAACCATATAACTGTGTAAGAAGTAGTGACATACAAGAATATAAACACCACTTGCAATCTTCAAAGAGACACGCTTGAGCAGATTATTCTAAATTTAGAATCACACCACAGAAAACCTCAACCTTAAAGGTTTTCAAAACACTGAATTAGCCCAGCTAGGCCACAGTTAACACACAATACCTGAAAAAGTAATTGGAGCTTCTGAAGAAGGATGAATAACATACTAAATAAAATACTGAGGTGCATTCCCAACAACACAGTGGTCATAGAACCACACAGTGTAACATTTCCACTGGAAGATTTACTACAAAGGAGAGCTGTCATTTCCATGTTTGCATCCTCACTTCCTGTAAACTAAAACCCTACTGTTGTGCATTGTGGCTTTGCTCCACTGTAACCGGACCGAGGTTCCGACTGACGATTCTTACCTGTCTTCCTCACCATCCACCACGTGTGCCGCCAGTGGCAAGGTCTTCAGTGGTAACAGGGTGGCAGAGGCAGCTAAGGCATTGATACCACTGCTCGCATCTTGAGCTAGAGAGGTGCCAGCCTCCGAGGCAACTTCTCCAGCTCCTAGTTTGGGTAGAGAGAGCAGGGACTGGTCGTGAAAGAAAAGGCGACGGGCATCTTCCAGCTGTGCGGCAGTGAGAGGCAGCAGGTTAGGGTACTGGGCAGCAGCTCCCTGCCCCACAGGAAGGCTAACCCTAGCAGGCATTGCGGAGGGCTGACTAACACTGGGAAGTACACTGCCGTTCTGTACAGACTGCGTGGCACTTTGGCCCATGGTGGGCTGAGGGACAACATTAGGAGGCACGTTAGTTGCAACCTGGCTCAAGGTCATAGTGGAAGGCTGCTGGCCGGCTAGTCCTTGAGCTAATGGTGGCTGTTCAACTGACATTTGAGACTGCGGCTGTGTCACACCTTGCTGCTGTGGATGGACTTTTGCCAGCTGCTGTGCCAGTCCTGAAACAGTACCAGGCAACATCTGCTGTAGGATCCCACCTTGGGAAGGCTGTGCAATCTGGGGCGGTGATGAAGTCTGTTGCTGCTGCAAAATTCCTTGAGGGGTAGGCTGGCTGACCACTGTGGCCATGCTCCCTCCGGCCTGCTGCCCCACTGACATCATCTGACCATTCCCAGATCCTGGTTGGGGGGCCATGGTGCCAGAAATGTGGGGTAGAGCCTGTGATGGCTGCTGCCCTCCTACCCCCATTCCAGAAGGGACAGGCTGGACTGGAGTCTGAATAATCTGTTGGTGTTGTGTGAAATCAGGTGGCAGACTCCCTCCTTGACTTACAGACATGACATGCGCCGGGGGTACCTGGGCTGGTGCGGTGCACTGCTGCTGTGGAGAGTAACCCATCTGCTGCTGCTGCGGGACCCCCTGCAAGCTCTGCACTGGGCCTGGCTGCTGACCCTTCTGTGCATATGCCAGCTGCTGCTGGGCGATGGCAGCGCCTGGGTGCCCCATTGACGTCTGTATGCTCGCAATGTTGATCGGAGCTTGCTGCTGAACAGTGGCGATGCTGGCAGGTACAGAGGGGGCTCCACTTGTCTTCAGAAGAGAGTGCGCAACATCCTGGGGATGCATGTGGGCCTGGGCAAGCTGAGACTGTGACAAACTCTGTGGCAGGCCTGGGTGGGAGGTCTGTAAGCCTTGAGGGCTACTGTAGTCCAGTGCTTGAGGAGGCTGCTGCTGAAAGGCCTGTAACACAGAGGGGGCTCCCACCTCACCACTTCCAACACTCTCAGTATAGTGGCTCAGAGTGCTGACTGTGCTGCTCACCGAGCTTCCACTTGTGCTATCGCGTTCAGAGCCTGTCGCACTTTCAGGAGCAACCTGTCTGATGCTCTCCACCACCCTGTGGCTGGGCATGCTATCTGAAGGGGCAGTTGCTGTCGCCATGGTTGGGGTCTCCTTGTCATAGTACTCAGTGCAGGTCCACCTGCCTTTCCTGAAAGGCTCAGAGCTAGAATCCAGCTTCACTACCCTGAAGCGGGAACTGGTAGTGGTGGTAGGTGGTGGTGGCTGTGGCGGCTGCTGTTGCGGCTGCTGTTGCACCTGGGGGACAGAGGCAACTGCTGCAGGTTGGACAATGGGTGCCACCCCAGATTGAGTGTTCACAGCCCCACCCATTATTACACTGGAAGCAGGTGCACCACTAACACCAGCAGCTGCCAATGCAACACCAGGATTCACAATGCTACCTTGCTGCTGCATCAGGTTTATATTTTGGCTGTTAGTTCCCATTAGGGCACTGCCCGTATTCAAGTTCATTAAGCCAGCTGGAAGGCCACTGGTGCTACTACAAGTACTGGTAACACTAGTGCTCACTAAACCTGGCAAGCTGGCAGAACTCGCTACGGCTATGTTCACATTACTAACATTGCTTGTCAAAGGATTAACACTAAGAGCGGTACCTGCTGCAACTGAGAGCATTCCAGTGGCAGTTCCTGGGGCACCAGCAGGCAAAGATTGGGTCACCACAGAGGCGGGCTCAAGAGCAACCCCAGCATTTGAAGACATTTTCTGTTCAGCGCTGGGCAATGGGGTAGTGGTAGTGCTGGTGGCAGCAGCAGCAGCACCCCCCCCTCCTGGAGCCGACACAGCTGTGGGTAGGACTCCTGGGTGCGCAGCTGGTGAATGGTGGAGAGGATGCCCATGGTGGTGGTGGTGGTGGTGGTGGTGGTGATGCTGCTGGTTGTGGTGCATAGTCCCATTCACCATGGTGCCATGCTGGGGTGGGGGGTTGGACAGGTGAGGCTGATTAGGGGAGACAGCACCTGGGGTTTCAGCCTCATGGAAGTTGTTCAGCGTCTCCTCCGAGGAGCTCCTCTCCGGACCCCCCATGTCCGTGGCCCGAGACAGAGAGACATCCAAGATCTCAGAGGAAGACAGGTCCTCCGTGTGTGACTCATCCAGGTCATCATAGCTCTCAGTGTCTTCTGCGATGCTGTTGTTGGTGCTCACAGAGATCTGAGCCGGGGTGACACTGGTGATCTGGAAGCCACTTTTCTTTTTCAGCTGAGCCCCGGCGGACGCGAGAGGCTGGGCTTGCAGCTGGGACTGCGAGGAGAGGAGGTTCAGGCTCTGGGGAGGATGCTGGGGCCCCGGGGAGGAAGACCCGGCCGGGGGTGGAGGCTGTATCAACAGGGGAGACTGGTAGTCATCAGCCGGATTGACATTATTGCTAATACTGGTTACTGCTGGCGTTGCCAACACTGAGATATTGCCGCTGCCGGTGTTACTGCCCCTTCTAGGAAATATTGCCGGGTGCGCCATCTTCCTAGTGTTAGCTGAATCTCCTGCAGACTCCGGATGATGCATTTTGTACAAATCCAGGGGTAGTTTCTTTCCGTGTTGTAAATGCAGGTAGCAAGCCTACAAAGCCCGAGCTGACAGCGGGGTTATTCCTGTACTGGCTAATACAACCGACCAAACGCACCAACAGTTTCTAATGTAAATTCAAGCCGCCGCCATTCAACTTTTTCTCTATTTAAATATTTCCCCTCCGGTAATGCCAAACAAAGTCGGCGGTGCGCGGCCGCAGCGTTACGCTATCCAGACGCGGTTATCGGGAGTGCGGCACACGGGTCTCAGTCTATTTCCGCTCCGACACAGATCTATTTATTAATATTTGATTTCAAATCCGTATGTCAGATAAAGTGATACATCTACCAGTATTGCAGCAAGAGATCACCTCCATCACTGCCAGGCGTTGAGTCGCATTATTTGAAAATGAATGCAATGAAACAGTCTGTCGCCGGTGCGGTGTCTGTCGACAGGGGTTGTCCTTTTTTTGTTTGTCACGGCAGTTGTTTAATCCGTGCCTTCATCTTTCTGTGTGTTTTTTTTCGGGTTTTTTATCCAATGATTGCTGTCTCACCCCTCTCTCTCTCTCTGATTCTCTTTAGCTACCAGCCACCCTCTTGCACTGTATTTCTCTGTGCCTGTGACGAGACTAAAGGGGGAGGAGGGCTCACTAACATGGCGACGGCGCAGGCGCAGTGCCGCCGCAGAGCAGCCAGACATAAAGCCAGTCTGGGAGAGGCGGAGGGAGGGGAGGCAAGAGCAGGAGAAGAGCTTCGGGCGGCTGACCCGGAAAGTACCGAGAGGGAGTGACGAAGGCTGACGAACAAAAACGAGTCTTTCCCGAAACGTGCCGAGTGTCCGCAGCATTGTTCGGGTTCGATCTTGTGCATTTGTATAGCACATGTATGTTACAGGCGGCGGTCGTGTGAGCATTAGGTGGGTGTTTAAGACACATGTGCCGAGTCTGCAGCTGTGTGACTGATATTTGAATGCACTGAAATGAAATAAGACAACCGCAGCGATGCATCGGAGACGGGCATCTTATCTGTGGTTCAAACTGCAGAGATGGGCGTTGTCCTGGGGCTCATCATTTATGATAAAACTCAAATTGCAATGTCCTCTCTGTATCATTCAGCGATGCTTCCGATCATGAAACACATCATTTAAATAAATGTGGAATGACACAGGTGTTCTAATGTAGTGTAATATTGTTTTTTTTGTATTTTGAATATTACAAATGATAATAAAATAAGCAAAATGTACAATTGTTTCATTCTTTGATAGCATTAACAAAAAAAACAACAGCATTTTTTATTCATTTTTGGTCATTTCACAAACCACTATGTAATAATGTGTTTACTGGTTAATACACAAGGATTCAGTGAGTTTGCTTTCTGCAGAAACGTGAAATAAGAATAACTGGATTATATTCAGTATTGAGGCAGGTCAGCATTATTCTTTGTTGTTTCGTCTGAGTAGGAGCATTTTTATGCTTTTATAAAACGTGTACATGAAACACCTAGTTATCTTGTTATTCCAAAAACAACAAAAACTGCCAGAACAATGTTTTCTAGTTATATTTTACTATTTGTTTTTTACTTATTTATTTATCTTACATGTTTGGAGTTTAGAAGAAAATAATGCATAACAGGACAAACATTTCAAATTCAACATGGGTTATCTATTGTTGGCTTTTTTGTGCATCATATTTTAATCGAAATATCAAGCCACAACATTATACCTGGGGTAAGGTCAGAGGAATGTCAGCTACTTTATACCTGCTGAAGGATATTACAGTGAAGACCAAGTTTTATCATCGGATCTGCACAGTCATACACAGTCTCCCGGTTGGGCTGCCACATTAAAGTGAAGCAACTCCAGTACAAAACAGAATAAATGCCTGCACCAGCCTTTGGCTTTAAACATCACCACACAGATGGTGTTTTAAAAAATAACTTTTTTCAGCATCCAGGCCAATTTGCTGTGTGCCCATGGATGTGTCAGCATGTATGGCAGAGGGCTGCAATTGTGCAGGTCTTCAATCTTGCAGTAGTACTCTGCTGGCCGAGCAGGAACTCTCGTATTGGAGTTATATGTGTGTACTTGCTCTGTGAATACCTACAGACCTTCACTTTCCGGAGCTTTCTCTTTTATTCTTATTGTGAGCTGACATGGAAGCTGGATTCAGTCAGTGGGTTTCATATGATCACATAATGAGCTGTGAAAACAGACAAAGAAGGCTCTGCAGCAACAACAACAACAACAACAACAACAACAACAACAATAATAAAGATCTGCCTGTTGTTTCAAACTTCCATTAACAATCTTAGCTAAGGGAAATATAACCGGATCATGATGTTTGCCCTTCTTTCTTCAATACAAACAAATTCACCTTAGTAGAGAGTTCTGGCTATGTTCAGATTTCAACCTATAATAAAGATAATAATGATGGATATCATCATCATTCTAGGGCAAAATAAAAATGCCACATTTTTAGCAGAGTTAGAAGATTGCAAGTGTTATTGCTATGCCTGTGACCCATTTTAAAAGGATGTATCAGAGACAGTGCTGTGTGAAAAAAGTCAATTGCAGACTTGAATATGACAGAGAAGCAAGGGTACAGTTTGTGGATATGATTAAGACTGGCTGGTGGTTGGTCCTGCTGGACTAGTAATTCATGCTGGGAGAGAGAGCCTCTCATTAATATTGGATGTAACAGGCCTTGCAGTTTGTGCTTGTTGCTGGGCTCTGCTCAGCTTTTTCACACACCATTATCAGAGTTACCCTCAAAAATACTTTAAAATAACTTAATGACCCTTGTTTTATCAATATCTGAAAGATGGAGATGAGTATATTTGAACTATTTGAATTATCTGTACTGAAGTTGTTCTTAGTTGCAGTCATAGATTTCTGAAACACATGATGATATTTCATCCATGCATTATCTTTCTCAGTGGTCAAACATGCTATTGCAATATAATTATATTAGAGATATTGTGGAAACTACAGTATTACAGTCTCAAATGTTAAATCTTATGTAATTCCAAATAGATATCCAGTAATCCATGTATGTTTTCATAACCATTACATTTTTAAATTATTTAACACTTTGTTTTAAGTCATATAAGTCATCCTTCTGTAATGAAGGTAGGATACATGA
Source organism: Amia ocellicauda (assembly GCF_036373705.1). NCBI lineage: Eukaryota > Metazoa > Chordata > Actinopteri > Amiiformes > Amiidae > Amia > Amia ocellicauda. Next base: position 21,117,904 of record NC_089855.1, read on the forward strand.
AGTCTATAGATAAAACAAAGTAGAAAGGCAATTCATTTTCTGATAAAACAGATGAACGGGTAAACAGATAGATATGTAGATAGACAGACAAGTGGTCCAGTTTTGTTTAATAATGGCAAGTCAGTGGGTAATTGAATATGCTGCCATATTTATATTCATTAGATAATCAGAATACTAATCATGTCTAAAAAAAACCCACCTCCTCTACACAAATTACTTTTGGCTAATTAAATATTAAGGACCCCAGAAGTCTTGAATAAGCAGGTGTGTCATGGTAATACATATTAAAGTAAAGCACGCTGCCACACTGTGATTAACATATGCCCTTTGTAACTGCGAGTCTTTGGCCAGGCTGGGTAGACAGGCTGTCCCCTTCCATACAAATGATGGTGTGTGAGAGCCAGCGAGAGCCGATTGCAATGTAAGCGTCTGGTGCTGTCAGCAGCTTTAAATCACACTGGCCCTCGACAACAAAAAACACAGAGCGCTATTGTGTTCAGGAACAATAATGTTAAATTTATACAGTGCAGCCTGCTTTCATTTCACAAACACTTATAAACAGGCATTTAATGAACTGTAAAAAAATGATATGATCATTATATAGTATTGAGTCTGTTACAGGTTTAACTATCACACTTATAATCATTAATATATTTTGAACTGAAGAGCACTGGTAATGTTTATAAAGAATAGTGGGTATGGCTATGATTTTCTGTGAATAGTACATATATATTTAGAGAGAGTGAGAGAGAGAGAGAGATATTCCAATAACAGAAGACATTTGTAGACATATTCATTGTACATATATATTTTAGAAGTCTATGCATAATGTAAATGTGTGGTTTCAACATCAATTGCATAAACTGAAGGAACAAACAGTGATCAATGGGAAACAAACAGACCAAAACCTCGATGAGTGTCTATCTCAGTCTCGGGCTGGAGACTCCTGTGTCACTCTCTTCCACATGCTGATCTCTTCGCTCCCAGTCGTCCTGCCGGGGATATGAATGAGAGCCCATGGAGAATCACAACTCCATTGGAATGCTCGGTTTATTATTTTTGGACGGCCCTCCCAACAGAGAGCTCTAGTGTTGTGCTGGGTTATCAAATGCGTTGGACTGTCTGCCTGCTTTACTTCAGTGATGCGTTCCTGTCATGTTATAAGTAGGATGCCTACAAACTACTTAATACAAAATTGAAAAATCCCATATATTTTTATTTTCTCAAACGTAATTGAAGCTGACATGTTACATCCCAGAAAGTAAATAAATAATACATTCCACTGCAGTGTTTAGAGTACCCACAATAACCATAAACTATTAAATTAAAGAAAAACCCACTGACACAATAAAATGGCAGCTTCGACCTGAAATAAATCCATTAGAGGTTTATTAAGACATGGGAAATATAGGGATAATTTACAGTATATAACATTCTCTGGTTTTAGCATTAGAAACAATATATAGAATTAGAAATACATTATTTGGTCATTGATAAATGTCTTTATAATGTATGATTCTCTTCATATTTCTGGAGCCCCTTTCATTTATCTTGAAAGCTTTTGTCATGGGACTATACATACAAAACAGGCTACATCCTGCTATGACTCCATAAAACTGGAATTCGTCTTAATGATTTTGGTTTTTGCTTCCAATTGTAATGTATGCTTTTGTGTTGAGTTAGGCCCATCTTTTACAAAGCTTTATTGTATGATTTTTAACAGCACATTTCCAGAAACTTATGAATGGTATATACATGATTATATCGAACAATATTATATCGAACTATAATGTGCCCTGTTTTGATAATATTGTCATAAAATCTCTGGTTCCACATATTTAAAATAGCTAGATTGTTTTATTGTAGCTCCAAAAAATTGAAATTGAAGGCGTTGTGTTAGGTTTGATAATGTGTACACTAACCAAATGAATATCAAGCTAGAGGAGCAGAAAAAAAGGTTTATTTTTCATTCACATATTGTTTGTTGTCGATACTTTTCTATGCTCCTTCTCTCTTGTAGTTTTATGATTCTTGTTATTGTTGGAATTTAAATGTGCTTTTGGTTCTCTCGAGTTCATGGTTTTAATTTGATTGTGGCAGTCATGTTCTGTTTACAATCAGATGCTACCAAAAGAAACAGGACATTTTAAGTATGGTGCATTTTAAATCAACCTAGAGCTTGTTGATATTATTTTTGTCGGGATTTCAATCATTTAAATAAGATAAACTAACACTGAGATGAATACTGTCTGTTGAATAAAGGATATTGTTGCAGGCTTATTATATGTTGTACCCCTGTACCATGCATTAAAACAAACATGAATAAAAATAATATTGAGATGGATTCAGGAGGAAATCTCAGTAATACCAAAGGGCTTTAACTTGATATCTGTGCTTCCAAAAGCCAGGACTTTATGGGAAGGATTTACATCTCAAGACTGACTTCTGTGTCTCAGTATCACAAAGTCTTGACTTTCCAAGGTTCTCCTTTAAACAAACAACAGTAGGGGGAGAATTAGTGGTCATAATCATCATTTCATATCTTCAGGCTTCCAATGTTGATTTTCACATGTTTTCTTCTGGCTCCTCTGTTTGCTTTTTCCAGATCAGCTCCAGTCAGACTCTGTAAGTCTCAGAATAGACCAGCGCAGACATATTAGTACATTAAAAAGTGACATGAATAACAGGAAATCTACTTTAATTACTTTTATTTTCCTCTCTTAAAGTTCATTTTTATTTATACATTTTACTAAAGTATGGTGGACAAGCAAATTATTTTGACCCATGTGCTCTTGAATCACCTAGGGATGCATTGCATTACTCATTTCATTATAGCATGTCTTGAGGGATCTCAGGATTATTATTTGTTTTTTGCAGGAAATACTTGCTTTGCATGTCAAAACACGATGCAAGCACAAATTACAGTAGTTAATCACACACTGTAGTGATTATGATAAAACACAGATGACAAATGCCATGAGAGATGTTGCACATTATGTGAAATAAAGATGTACTCCTTCAAAGATCCCTCCTGGTCTTATCACACAATTATCACAGCCATGGCATACATGTCAGTCTTATCTTAATCTGAGCGCATGTGTGTCATTGCATTGTAAAGAAGAAAGCTGGCATTTAAAGTAATACTGTCACTAGAAGTGGAATATTTGTCATAAAAGAAACAAATTAACTGATATATACACTGATATATACACTGATATATACACTGATCTGCCATAATCTGCCATTGTGTAGGTCCCCCTTTTGCTGCCAAAACAGCCCTGATCCATCGAGGCATGGACTCCACTAGACCTCTGAAGGTGTGCTGTGGTATCTGGCACCAAGACCTTAGCAGCAGATCCTTTAAGTCCTGTAAGTTGCGATGTGGGGCCTCCATGGATCGGACTTGTTTGTCCAGCACATCCCACAGATGCTCGATTGGATTGAGAGTCAACACCTCGCGATTCATCAGACCAGGCCACCTTCTTCCATTGCTCTGTGGTCCAGTTCTGATGCTCAGGTGCCCATTGTAGGCGCTTTCGGCAGTGGACAGGGGTCAGCATGGGCACCCTGACTGGTCTGCGGCTACGCAGCCCCATACGCAACAAACTGCGATGCACTGTGTGTTCTGACACCTTTCTAGCAGAACCAGCATGAACTCTTTCAGCAATTTGAGCTACAGTAGCTCATATGTTGGATCGGACCACACGGGCCAGCCTTCGCTCCCCACGTGCATCAATGAGCCTTGGCCGCCCATGACCCTGTTGCCGGTTCACCGCTTTTCCTTCCTTGGACCACTTTTGATAGGTATTGACCACTGCAGACCGGGAACACCCCACAAGAGCTGAAGTTTTGGAGATGCTCTGACCCAGTCGTCTAGCCATCACAATTTGGCCCTTTCCCACCCACTGACAGGTGCAATGAAAACGAGATTATCAGTGTTATTCACTTCACCTGTCAGTGGTCATAATGTTATGACTGATCTGTGTATATTAAATAATCCACTATTGACAAGGAAATATTTAAGATGTGGTTAAAAAAAGGGAAAACTGAGCATGGATTACATTTATAAATGAGTTTTCAAGACTCTGACAGTGATGCAATAATTATATTTGTCAAAACAAGGTGATCAGGTCTATGCTTAAATGAACAAATTCAAAGCACTGTAATTATGGTAACCACATACATAGCGCAAACATTGAATCCTGAGGTTTCCATATTCCCACCCAAGCCTGAGGTAAGCACCCGTTTTGTATCTTAAGAAGCTAAGACAAGGTAAAGTGTTCATCAAACCAACCATGAAGAAATGTAAAAAACTGGAGCTTACTTAAATTAAAAAATAATGTATATCGGTTACCTCCCTCATATGTATTGTTATGCACTTACACCTAAAACAAGTAACAATTGACTTAGGAATATTCCACTGGTGAGAACGCCACAAAATGAAACTGAGAGTGCCAGTGTGTGTGGAAGTGAAAACCAGCACAGGCTCCACATGAGTCCTTTAACCTTGGTTTAGTCGCGTGATTACCCAAACTTTCCAATCATGGTACTGAAATGACTTAGAACATCAAAGTAAAGGATGTGGAGAAGACTTATCAGCTGTTTGTTTTACTTTACTTGACTCTACAACTTGTTCAGTGAAGTAAAGTAAAACAAATAAGTGGGATCACAGTACTGGGGAAGTTACTATGAGAAAGGGATACAAAAAAAAAAAAATCCCCAAATAAGTAGCTAGCTACATTTAAAGTTACTTTGAAAAAGTAGGTTGCTATTTTCAAAGCTACACAAACGATATATACAGTATGATATATAAATTAAAATAACGCAAGATTGGTTAGATTTTGCTTTGGGTGTACAATAGCTTTAACTGCACTGACACTGTCCTTGACAAAGTGCTTACAGACTGCAATGGATACACTTGATAATCCGTTTCATTACCATTGCCAAGGACTTTTTTTGGTGTTATGTTGCTGGTTTTACAAGTCCATTTGGCAGGTCGAAAATCTATAAATCATTATCACAGGCCAAAACATGGCACATGACTGGACTCCTGCGGGGCAGCCCTAGTCAAAAGCCTTCAGTGTGAACCCAGGATGACCGGTCTGAATCTAAATTGTGCCAAACTGTGTACAATGTGCCTTCACCTATAGCCTGCACCCCTGATTGCAATGCCTGGACACAGGGAGCGGTGGGAGCTATAATAAGTAGGATCTGTGCCTGATCTTCCAGTGACACACAGCTCTCTTGATATTAAGTGAAGTGTCACATGAGGGTGGAGCTGTACTCCTCAGGAAATGACTAACAACTATGACCTTTCATTTACTGTCATAGTGGTATTGAAATTGTCTTTAACCACTGTGATCATCCCTCTGAAATTCGGAATTATCTAACACCTCAAGGGACTCGAGAAAGGTTTGTATACCAAAGTGAAAAACACATATAAGTCTTTGTTTATTAATTTCTAGTCCAAAATAAAAGAAAAGAATGCTAATGCAACTCTACACTAGTTGTAGTAATATATACACAATCAAACACATGGAAATATTACTAAAATTTTAAATATCCTCCTGGAGATTTCATGACTGTAATTCATAATATGTAAGGGCTGTATACTTGCCAGAGAAATGATTCTCCAGATCACTATGAATGACTCACCAATAATCTGATACTGAAAGACTATTGCAAAACACTATTGACTATTGGTGTAGAAAAAAGTATGGAAAGCACAAACCTGGAACATTAATTTAAAGTAGAACATTTTGGGCAGGGAGACAGACACGTTCACATATTTTGGTGGTAACTGACACCTTCAGCCTGCCATTCTTTAACCTTGAATTAGATAAAGTGTCAATTCATAATCAAAACTTAAGGGTATTGGTTTTTAATCTTTATGTAAACATAACAAAATAGAATACCATAACAAATCAAAAGCTTATTAACATATGCTTAGTTATCTATGTCATATTTTTATACAGTACATCATACATTCTGAGTATTGTCACTTAATATGCAATTTTGGATTGTATCACATTTGCATAAGGTATAATAATTAGTTATTTTCTAGAGCATGTTGGTTATGTTCAAATATTTTGTTCTGTTCAGACAGGTAGTAGTGTTTAGGGAACTATGCAGAGGATTCATAATTCATGTAAGGAGCCTTTACAAATCAAGCTTTGAACGTCTCATCAAGTCTGTTGCGACATTGGACCTTTATATCTGAGTCATCCACAGAAACAGATGAGTAAGTACAGTATATACTTTACCCCTCCAACTAATAGCCGAAATGTTTGCTTAATACTTCATAGATAAGGTGTGTATTGTATGTTGCTGAAGGGGGGGGTTAATAAAAGCTCACTGCAGTTCACCTAATTACAGTATCAGTTGAAAGGAGCTAGATGGCATACAATTATAAACCATCTCAATACATTTGATCAATATTTTTATTTGCTCCTTGAATTGACATGGTGAAAAAGATGGGAAACACACAGAAAAATATTTTTTAGTTAACTAGTGTGTAAACTAGGTACAAGACAATATAAATACCCTTCTCAAATACTGAATTTTGTGAGTCAGTATCAGTGACTGTGCATCTTCTGACTTGTTGCTTTCTAAATTACCTCTAGCTAAAGTAGCCCTGTTTATGAAGGGTCTCTCAAAAGCAGTCTGTTTATCGAAACATCACACAAATACGTATAAACATTTATGTCTAGTATATGTTAATATTGCTAATAGGAGGAAGATTGAAGGTAACTCTTAGAAAGCATCTAAGGTTAGTTTGAAGTTCACAAACTATCTTTACTATCAGCACTAAACTGATTTCACAGCCCTTGGGTTTCCTGAAGCATAAACTGTTATCTTAGTCAGTTAAATGTTTGTGAATGCCAGTTAATAATGAAGAGTAAAAAAAGATTACATAAGCGTGAAAGCGAGCTGAGCTGGTCTTCCGAGTGATTGTATGGAAGAAGCCAACCAGTTAAGACTGTGGCAACGGCAATATTACTGCTCATAAAAAGTATGTAACCATGTGTTAAAAATAATAAAATGAACTAATGCATTGTAAAGCAACAGAAGCATTGTTTGTAATTTCATAAATCGGCCCCTTTGATCTTGCCAAAACAAGATATTAGCAGTACATTTTTGAGGACAGACTATTATTGTTAGACAAGACCATCCCATCTCTCTGGGAAACATTAGACCACAGAGAGGTACTGATCCCGTGCACATGTATGTACACTTCCTTGAACATTGTAAACTGTAGTGTATGATAGTTTATCCTATGTTTAGTGAACATTATTGCAGCAGCTACAGAGCTCTGTGACACACATCTGCTTATTCCCTCATCAGGCTTTGGTTTAGTTAGCAAGTTGTGTTGAATGGGGGGGGGGGGAGTTGCAATCAAGCTATTTCTTGTTAGATAATTATGAATTATATTGCGGTTGCTGGTGTCAGCAAGGACACATGCACAAAAGTGGAGCCTTATCTATACAGCTTACCACATCATTAGATTGCACTGTAAACCTAATTCATAAGTTTCTGTGGAATGTCAGGCATGTTGAAAACTGAACTGCATCTCTTTAGTCTGAACAGACTCCCATAAACGGATTTGATTCTCCAAGGTACTGACAAAGACAACTCAAGGTAGAACTTCAAATTCAACCAAGAAACAAGGGCAAAGGTCATAGGTGGAAAATAACAGCAACACAATTAGGGATTGAAAAAAAGAAAATTATTTGAAACAGTGGATTAGATGAAAAGGGAAATACACTTGTAAGGGAAGTGGGAACTGGTCAAAGCCAAGGTAGTGGCAGAGCTAAATCACTTGACTACGCAATTGTTCAACTCTTGACAGCTGTAATCAAGTGGCTGTCAAGACTGATTGTTGGGTAGAAAATTAAGTTAAATTAAAACCACATTTTATAACCAGAAGGCTGAAAAATATGGCAAGCCAAATTATCATTTAGATATCTCTAAATGCATTTCAAGATATCTTCAAATATTTCAAGATCTCTCCAAATAAGGTGCTTTTTAAAGATCTCTAAATGATTTGAAGATATCTCTAAATGATTTAGACATATCTGCATATCATTGAGATCTTCAAATGACTTCCTGTTAATTTAGATATGTGCAAATAATTTCAAGATATCTTTAAATTACTTCCTGTATTTTGACTGAGATTATCACTTCCCGTTTCGTCCTTCAGTTACATACAAATGAATTAACTAATTAACTAAGTTATAATCTTGGGCTACATACAGGACGTGATCTGAAGAAATCTCAATGATTTAGAAATCTCAAAATTAACAGGAAGTCATTTGAAGATATCTTTCAAGATCTCTAAATCATTTAAAGATATCTGCAAATCATTTAGAGATCTCTAAATGTACTTTGAAATTAGATCTTTAAATGTTTATTTGCAGATGTCTCGAAATATTTGAAGATATCTTTAAATTAATTAAAGATATCTCTAACTGATAATTTGGCTTGGCATAGAAAAAGGCCCACGAGACACTTGGTGGCCGAAAATGCCAAAATGGATACAAAGAATTAATGTCCGCAAAAATCCATGTCCAGCCACTAACTGCAATCCTGTTAATCAGACGCCTTCGGAACAGACATTACACAAGCATTGGTGTATATTCCTTCAAAATACAGCTCAAAGCTCATTTATCTGACTTTCAAGTGTAGCATAATCCCACAGGAGCTGTACACGCTGCACTAGTTATTTGCTGACGTCCACAACCAACAGAACAATGCTGTTCTATTAAATTCTCTTCATTTTTATGCATGGGGCAACAGGATCACTTGTGCTCTCTCACTGTGAACAGGTGGTCTGACTGAACACTACAGGGGATGCAAGCATCTACATCTCTCCCAAGTGAGTCATTTTGATCAGACAATTTTATTAACCGGAAACCACTCTTAATTGGGAAAGGCTAAGCATTCAAAATTAAACCCCACAAAAATAAACATCTATAAAAGAAGAACACACAATATTTGGAAATACTTGCATTTAATTTGAGTGAGTCAATGAACCAACATAAAATCTGTAAAAAATAATTCATAATCAAGTTGATGGATTTGTAAACTAATCGAAACATTGTACGGATATCAGTAGCAGCTCTCGGGATGAACTGCTGGAATCTCCCAAATCTCGTCGTCGACCACCTGTGTGACAGGTGCGTCTTCAGTGTGTGCCAGTTCGGGCTCAGCCAGGTGTTCTCGGGAAGGAGAGACCGGCGACGGCTCAGCTGGTCGTGGCTCCTCATTCTGTGCAGCCTCCTCCAAGCCCGCTGGGGAAGAGGCACCATTCTCAGCTTGATCATCCTGCACAGGACTCACTTCTTGGGCCTGTGTAGTCTTTTTATCAGTCCTAAAGAAGTCATTCTGAACGACGTAGCGAACGCACTGCAAGATCACATTTCTCTCGTGACGGATGTCTTGAGCAAGCAGCTGGGGGCAAAGAAACAACATCATTGTGAACAACATTCACAAAACAGAGCACAGATTCTACAGAAACGTTTAAACCTCAAAGTAGAGACAGTAGCTGTACAAGGTAAAACGTGTTGCCAACATGTTTTACGGGGAGTCCGTGACATTTACAGAGAAGAACATTACCTCTCCTCTTCCAAAAAAAAGCAGCTTTATAGATTTCTTTAAAACATGACTTTCTACCATGCAGGTGTCCTGGAATAACTGTTTAGCTCTCATACCAGTAGTGTAATTAATACTTGAAAGAACATTTTTGTCTGGAACAAAAGCTCTTTGAAAAGATCAACTTGTGTGTATGAAGACTTTATGCAACCCTTAGCATATTTTATACACGTTGTAGCATTCATCAATAGGCAGGAAAATAGACTACAAATCACTGCATTGTATGAGAGGTTTTAGGTTGTTATCAATAGTGGTTAATACAAACTCTGCCAAGTGAGATTTGTACTTTAAAAACTATATTTTGGGCACACAATCACACAGTCTTATTGTGTAATGTGAGTGACCCAGTGGATGCCACCGTCAGCAGGTTTCCAAGTCATCTGTGAGGACTTTTCTGGAGAATCTCAGTTCTGTTTTTAATGGCTGCTTTCTGTTCCAATGACGTCACAAGTCACATTTTCTGCCATTTCTATGCAGTTCAAGATGCAATAGTGCACACAAAGACTTTTAAAACATAAAAAAAATGTTTTTCTAAAAAGCATACTACATAATGATATTCTAAAGTCTGTATTATTCAAATGTATCAAAGTCCACTATTACTCCAATTTACTGGTATACAAGCCTTTATTCACAGAAATATTTATTCCCATTTTTAATAGGAAACTTAAACGTGAGGGGTTTTCAACTTGTAAGGAGCAGGTTTATGTGGAGTTCTTCAATTAAAGCAACAAGTATGTAATTAATGGCTATAATTCACATTATCCCTCTCTTTTCTTAGCAATCTTCTTATGTGAATAAAAAATATTTTCCCAAGCCTGAGCAGGCTCATTAGGTAAATGGGTAGAGGTACTCATTCATCCTGGCCACGGCACAAAAGCCCAAAGGGGCTGGTAGCCTGGCAACGGGTTTGAATCACAAAATTCAACAGTACCTCTCAAGATCTTTTTTTTGTAACTAGTGCACCACTGGAGCAGCTCCAGTAACAAGAAACCTCCTTCGGAAATTGAATCAGCTGAACAGCTTTCTCTGTGAAATCACTGCTGGCATCCATGAATTGAAGTATGAAGCCAACCTGCAGCAACTTCTGCTCTCTGGGATTGTTCATTAGGTCTGAAATCAGCCACTGTCTAAACATCTATAAAGTTTTGATCTGGACTGGAGATTAAAATTTGAAACCATGGAGTCCACAGTATAACTTCTTGTAACTTATGGGCACCAATCCTTCATGAATGAATGTATGAATCCCACAGGAATAACATACAAATGCCTCAATCACTTCATGTTGATTACATGTATAATCCCTAACCTCAAACCTAGTCTGTAACCTGCCGTCACTAACCTTATTAAACATGGGATTAAAAGCAGAACACAACTGAAGTGCATACCACATGCATGTGTTAAAATAAATGAATTAATTAAGAATCTGTGCTCATTATTGTAAAGAGTAGCCTAAATTCTATATTCCGAGTTATTCTCTGCAAGTATGAGACAACTACCTGGGATTATTTGTGTTCTACAATTATGCCATAATTGAGTGGAAAAAGGAAACAAAAAAAACTCAACCTGACCTGAGCTCAAAAATGACAATTGGATTTAACGAGAAATCCTAAAATATGCATCCATGTTGAAAACAGTGACGAGGAACAATCCAAGATTGAAATGAATAGTTTATCACGAGGCAGGAAGTGATGAAGCTGCAGGCTGCATGTGCGTGTTCTCGGTGTGTGGAGAAAGGCCTTACCATTTGCAGCAGGGTCGGCCGGCGGGGCACAGGGCCGCCTCTGGGCGGAGGGCGACGGCCGCCTCTCCTGCGTTGGCCAGGGTTGAACTGCCCCCTGTTGGTGGGAGGCTGGGGCTGCGGCCCCCTGTTTTCACAGTGCTTTGCTGAGCCGTCACTGGGATTCCTGCTCTCTGCCACAGCCCGCAACAGAGCCTGATTTTCCTCCACAACTTTAGAGATTTTCAAGAGGGGCATTTCTGCACAGAACACAAAAGAAACCAGTTTAAATCAACGACATTACCCACCCCCTCCCCACAGTAGCTAAGCAATAACATTTTTTTGCTCTGTGCAGGTTAACAAAATTCCAGTGTTCATTAACTGACGAATGGATGACTTCTCTCTCACAGTGCCACTCACTTTAATCCTGGCTACCAATCCACAGCATCCCAGGATAAAATAAGCTTTTCACGTGAAACTATAATGTTTCTCCGTTAGCCACAGTAGACAACGATGGTCTTGAAAAAGCCTAGAATAATCACTTTGAAAAACAACAGGGGCTGTTACAATGTTTCAAAATGAAAATTGGTAATTAATACCATACCTTTAGTCACACATCAGAATTAAGGAAGCACGACTTAATTTCAGATGATGAAAAGTGAAAATAAAATCTTTCAACAGTTTGGACTTAAGTAGACTTGTGGTACACAGGTTAATTAAATTTGTCAATGACCCTAAAGTGGGTGGGGTGGGACTGAGCAAACATTTGTGAAGTCACCTACCATCAGGGGCTTGGTCGCTGTCACTGTCACTGCCCGATGTGCTGCCATAGCTGGCAACAAGGGAGCACAGACCCGAGGTCATCTGTTTTGGGGTCACCGACACACTGGGCGCCGCTTCATCCTTGTCTGAATCTACAAGACGGAAACCACAAATATGTCAACAGCTTCCTATTATCAGTCTGACCTTGAGATAGAGAACATGAAAATAACCTTGAAGAACACGAATTCATCGGCACTCCATTCTCGGTCTTCTCTGAGATTATCGAAGAGTAATGAAACCGTTTGCTGAAAGACAGGTTGGATCTCGGCTCTGTAAGCTGCTCTTTGTGTAACTAGTCTTGGGCCATGTCTAAAGTGCCTCAGAATGGATGCCATGGCAAGCTTGAAGAAAGGCTTAATGCATGTACGTCTTATGCCCATGGCTGATCACTGTTTATAAATTGAGATTTGGAATTCCGAAGGCTGTGAAAAAACAACAAACTCTGTTCTCCCAACTGTAAGCGTAGCACTAAAATTGATGCTCTTATCTTATCAAGATCAGGAGTTTTGATTGGCCTAAAATTTGACTTCATCTGTAAAATTTGCATTAATAAACTGCCAACTTTCAATGCAATAAATCAAACTAAAGATAACTAAAATTAGCAGTTTCCTAAATATTTTTTTTTATGAGGCTAAGCGTATGGTTTTTGCATTTGGCAGGGCCCGTCAACGTGCTGTACAAGCGGACCTGTTGAGTCGCTGTTGACTAGAGCTCCTAATGGGTCTCCCTCGGGTATGCTCTGTGTACCGGCTTGCTTCTCAGCTACGTTGCTCTCTGGACCATGAATCAGCTGGTCCTTCTGCATCTGGTTCCAGGGCCTTTTCTGAGAGATCTGAAACCTTCCTCGAGATGGGCAGTTCTGACCCATATTCTGCGCTTCAGGACCTCTCCAACTTCCTTTCTTCTTCATCCGTCTGTGTACAACATCATCCAGCACAGGAGTGAGCACAAATCACAGGTATTATCAGGTTCTCAGTTAACTTAATTAAGCAGTCAAGCCAGGATTGAACATTTTAATAAAACGGATTTGATCAATTTTCATAAGCCCCTTTTACCCACATAAAGTCGGCTGATATGAATCCTCAAACAGAAGCACAAAGTTCTGGTTATAGTAAAGGTTGCTCAAGAAAAGCAGAAGATAAAAATATACATAGCTGATGGGTTTATTGTTCAATTTCATGAATACAATATAATGTGTATATTTATATACACAAACAAACCTGAAATGAAAAAGGGTTATTTTAAAACTTGCCCAAACTCTGCTGTCTCCAGCACATCTCCTCGTTCCTCCTTGTGTTGCCTCATCCTGACCTTCCTCTCAATATTAGTCAGAGTAGGGTAGTTCCTGGGATTAATATAAAGAGCAACCAAAGTAAATTAAATTCAATTAAGCAAGTGAGTTAATAGAATATTAATGGTACATTATTAACCCCAAGGATACTAGAAGATTGATCATACAACACTAGATTCTTGAAAACTAAGGGTATAAAACAAAGACTGCATAAATATTTAAATAAAACATGAAACTGCTCCCCCTAGTGCATTTTCATTTTTATACAGGAACCTTGAAAATGTATGCAGCATATACTGCAAACAGAGAAATCACACATGAGTCATGCGTGGATACAGCTTGAATCAGAAGTGTGAAGAAAAAAAAAATAGACCATTTCCAAACAAATGTGACAATAATAATACCAGCACCTAGGAGCAATCTGTCACTCTATATATACCAGGGAAGTGTGATTTATACAGTTAGGTCCATAAATATTTGGAGAGTGACACAATTGTCATCATTTTGGCTCTGTACACCACCACAATAGATTTGAAAGGAAACAATCAAGTGTAGACTTTCATCTTTAATTTGAGGGTATTTACATCCAAATTAGGTGACGGTGAAGGAATTACACCCATTTTTATATGTGGTGCCCCCAGTTTTAGGGGCTCAAAAGTATTTGGACAAACTAACAATCATTAATTAAATGATGAGTTTCTATACTTGGTTGCAAATCCTTTGCAGTCAATGACTGCCTGAAGTCTGGAACCCATAGACATCACCAGATGCTGGGTTTCTTCCCTGGTGATGCTCTGTCAGGCCTGCATTGCTGTCTTTAGTTCCTGCTTGTTCTTGAGGCGTTTTGCCTTCAGTTTTGCCTTCAGCAAGTGAAATGCTGCTCAATTGGATTCAGGTCAGGTGATTGACTTGGCCATTGCAGAGCATTCCACTTCTTCACCTTAAAAAAGTCTTGGGTTGCTTTCGCAGTATGCTTCGGGTCATTGTCCATCTGCACTGTGAAGCGCCGTCCAATGAGTTTTGAAGCATTTAGCTGAATCTGAGCAGATAATATAGCCCTAAACACTTCAGAATTCATCTGCTGCTTTTGTCAGCAGTCACATCATCAATAAATACAAGTGAACCAGTTCCCTTGGCAGCCATACATGCTCATGCCATAACATGCTTCACAGATGAGGTGGTATGCTTTGGATCATGAGCACTTCCTTTCCTTCTCCATGCTCTTCTCTTCCCATCATTCAAAGTTGATCTTTGTCTCATCTGTCCATAGGATGTTGTTCCAGAACTGTACAGGGTTCTTTAGATGTTTTTTTGGCAAACTCTAATCTGGTCTTCCTGTTTCCTGTTCACATCTTGTGGTAAACCCTCTGTATTTACTCTGGTGAAGTTTTCTCTTGATTGTTGACTTTGACACAGATGCGTCTACCTCCTGGAGGGTGTTCTTGATCTGGCCAAATGTTGTGAAGGGGTTTTTCTTCAGCAGGGAAATAATTCTTCTGTCACCCACATAGTTGTTTTCCATGGTCTTCCGGACCTTTTGGTGTTCCTGATCTCACCAGTGCGTTCTTTCTTTTTAAGAATGTACCAAATGGATGATTTGGCCACACCTCATGTTTTTGCTCTCTCTGATTGGTTTGTTTTTATTTCTAGGGCAAAACTGAAGGCAAAACACCCCAAGAACAAGCAGGAACTAAAGACAGCTGCAGTGCAGGCCTGGCAGAGCATCACCAGGGAAGAAACCCAGCATCTGGTGATGTCTATGGGTTCCAGACTTCAGGCAGTCATTGACTGCAAAGGATTTGCCACCAAGTATTGAAACTTACAATTTAATTCATGATTATGTTAGTTTGTCCAAATACTTTAGAGCCCATAAAATTGGTGGGACCACTTACAGAAACGGACATAATTCCTACACTGTTCACCCAATTTGGATGTAAATACCCTCAAATTAAATATGAAAGTCTAAACTTGTTTCCTTTCAAATCCATTGTGGTGGCATACAGAGCCAAAATGATAACAACTGTGTCACTGTCCAAATATGTATGGACCTAACTGTATATCAGTAGTAGCAGAAGACGTAGTAATAGTAATAGTATTTAGCCTACAAAAAAACAGCACTATAGATTATGTAAAAAGGTAAAATCCATATCAATAAAGGCAAATAAGTGGGGACATACAAAAATGTTTCTTATAGAAAAGTTGCTTAAATCAAGGAATTCATTTTGTTTTTTGCTTTTTACACCTACTTCTGTTAAAACATATTGCCATTCTGTAGCCCAGCCTTCAGTTTGACTGACACACACTCACTTTTTTCTTTCTTCTCTCCATTTTGAAATTTCCTCTGGAGTATCAAGTTTTATTCTTTTTGCTCCTGGGGCATGCATCTGGGAAACAAAACACTGAGATGAGAATGTGCAAACTGTACATTTTAAGATAAGAAATGTAAGTAACAGGTCCCAATGCTGAGAAAGTAAACCTATGCAGGACCAAGAAAAGCAAGCAGGTTTAAAAAATACTGCATTGTTAAATGGCACACATTAAAATGACTTACATTTCTCCAATGAATGCTGACCAGCTTTTCGTGGGCAGTAAAATTGCAGCCAACTACAGAACACTGGAAAAAAAAAAAGTTAAATATTTCAGCTGAGAGAGATTTCACACAAATCGGACATCAAGTATCCACAGCTATTGCAGTTCAAATGCATCTTTTAATTGAATGAAAACTAAATGCATTTTTCAGTCAGGTAAAATGAACACTACACATTTTTTTTATATAGTTTTGACCAATTAGGTAATATAGTGATGAATAATTGTGATGAATGGCAATTCATAAGTATTGTGAACAAAGGCACAATATTATTTGTACTGAAATCCACACAATGATTTAGTGAAACTGTGCAATACTTCACCTTTATGTGCTGAGACCTGTGTTCTTCGTACTTCTCCTGGTTTTTAAACCCACGGTCACACGTGTCACAGAAGTGTGTGAACACAGGCTCCTTCTTCTTTTTCTGCAGAACAATAACACACTTATAAGGACACAAACATCAACGTGCAAGAAGGTGTGGAGTGCATAGACAGGCTGTGGCAACAATTTAGCTTTACATGTGTGAATATTGCATTTGTTTAATGTATTTTTAACAAATCAGGCATTGATCAACTAAACGACTAATAATCACAGCAACATCATTTTACTATTTTCATTTGCTTCTTCTTTTAAACAAGATGTTAATTGAAATGTTAAATGTTGTTATTATCCCCACTCGTGTGTAAAGCATGCTTAGATGATTAGTACCTTTTTTCCTCCTCCTTGTTGGCCCTGTCCCACTTGTGAGTCTGGGAGATGTTGAAATTGGTTCACTTGATCTGCAAATGTCAGGTTTAGAGTAAACAGGCAGTTTGCATTAACAAACATGCAGTAGGCCTGTATGAGCAGATGACTACAGGACCTCGACTACTGCAATAGAAGCACATAATGGGTTTGAATAACAAACCTCATGAATGCATACAGAAACCCTGTGTGAGAAGGGTGTACTACAGCATACTATAATGATAATATAGTGAGAAAACAGGACATTAAAACAGTAAACTTGAGACAAAGGTAAGTTTTAAACTGCTTACATCAGCTAATAAAATGATAACTCACCATCCATTTGGTTAGTAAACCCAGGTTGCTGCTGACTTTGTCCCCCATACCAACATCCTGGAGGTGGGTAGAAGCCCTGGCCCGGAGGAGGTCCAAACCAGTTGCTGTAACCTGGATAAAAGTGGCCAGGAGGTCCTGGAGGTGGCCCATGAAATACCGGCGGTCTAAGCATAGGTCCCGGAGGAGGACAGCTAAACTCTGGTGGGGGGTAATGTCCGAAATTATTCATCATGTTAATATTTTCCTTTCCACCAAATCTGAAGACCTGGCACCGCACTTTAAACCCTTCACCACGATTTGTTTGCTATCTCTCACATGTCTAGCTTCTCCACACAACCATGTGCATTTTCCGGCATACGTCACGTCCGGGAATCAAAACGATGCAGTTCAGCATTTTAACACTAGACTGTGACAAAAACATCTCCTAACAACGGGCATCCATTCCCCTGTACCATATAGCAGGCCTACCATGTTTTACCTTGGAAAACAAAAATGCTAATTGTGAATGCTTGTCCCCGCCTCTTCCTGGCGATCCACTTCCGGGTTGCGGCCGGTTCACATCCTGTGTAAAGTGTTTACTTTTTGCAGCGGCACGTTTTTCAGTGTGTTAATACAGATTGTCTGGGTGTTGAGGTGTAGTGAGAGATATTATGTCTGATACTGAAGACATTATTGGGCCAGCCCTGCCTCCGGGCTTTGCAGAAAACAGATCAGACGATTCCGATGAAGACACAGGTAACTAAAACCATTTCCTGCACAGAGTAATATGATGCTATTCTATTCTTTTTTTAATATATATTAACACAAATGAAAGCACCACATTTATTTTCTGTAAGTATTATTTGTGCATGCAGTCCTTATTATTTTGCTTATTGTAACCATTTTAAGTCGCTTAGATTAGAATACCGTCAGTCAAATGAATGGATGCAGCTCTTTAAGTCAATGGTGTTTTTGTTGTGGAAGGTATCATTAGCCTAGTTCTTACTACATGTCTGTATTGAAAGCATATGTTGAATATGAAGACTATAAGGTAAATAATACTTGATTGATAAATAAAACCAGGAAGGGCTGCTTTTGAAATGAATGGACGTGTGTGCACTTACAGTTATAACACCTCAGTCTAATTCATGGCTATAAGCTGTGGATTTAGTCAATTATTCATTTCATAGAAGACTTCAGATAGTATGAATCCTGTTATGCTTGGTTCTTTAATTTTACAACTGCACTTTAAAAGCCTAAGACAAAAAATGATATGTATGAATCGACACAGAAAACTGAAAACTCATAGCAAGCCAGGAAATAAAAGGCAGAATATGAATTAAGAAACAAATAACAATTATTTGCTAATACTATTGTTTTATTTCTTGCATATAATTGTATCTGTGTTCAACTATTTATATACTAGTAATGGGGAGCTGAATGTGCACTCTTTCTGATGAGCCGCTGTACACAGTTGCAGGCCCAGCACTGCCTCCAGGGTACAGGCCCGGGGGGAGCTCCAGTTCTGCAGAGGATAGCGAGCAGGAGGAGGTTTTGTTTAAGAGAGGGAGAGCCAGCGGTCCTGCCTTGCCACCTGGCAGCTCTAGCCACAAACGTTTATGCCGTGATGAAGATGGACCAAAACAAAGGTACTGTATTTTTTCACATCATGCTTGAAATGAAGGTCTTGCATCATCTATCAATATTATTGCATCCTACTGCATTGCATTTGTATTACTTTCTCTTGTTCATGCAACATCTTTTGCTTGTATTCTGTTATTATTCCGTTATGTTATTTTGTTCAAAGCCGTATCAACGGTGTGTGTGTGTAATATATATAATACACAAACACGCACAAAACAAGTTTAACGTCTTATTACTTCTGCATCTGGATTTGCAATACAACATCAGAGGAAGTTCATATCAAGTATGCAAAAGCTATTGTCTTGTGATGAAAAGGGAGGATTTAAGTTAGTTTAGTCTGGTAATATTTATAACTGCTTGTTACATTTAATGATAATAGGTGGAGTAATAAGTGACATCATTTTCTGATCTATTTCATGTGTAAATTCATAGCAAAATGAGGAGGGTGCAAGAAGCAGAGAGAAATCCACAGGAAGATGACGATGATGACGGCTTCTTTGGTCCCGCTCTCCCTCCTGGCTATCAGAAACGACATGACTCCCCTGAGAGGTAGCTGCAGATGTTTACGTCAAGAAATGATCCATCCAGTTAATTTTAAATCTGCCATTGCATAATATCATGTGTAATAGGATATACTGTATTACAGCAAATAGATAAAGAACTGGGAATGGAGTTCATCACTGGATTTTTTCTCTTTACCAAAATAGTAAGAGATATTTTAGTGTGCTGTGAACTGGAGGCCTAATGAGAGATGTATTCTTCCTCTGAGGCCTATTTTAGGACCAGCTTTGCCCCCTGGGTTTACCAAACCAGTTGATGATGATGATGATGATGATGATGATAGTCAAGACTGCACTGGACCTGCATTACCACCAGACTACACTGCAGAGGTGAGGAGATGCTTTCTGAGAGATAATTAGAAAGGGAAGGATGAGTAAAGACGTGTTTACAGTGTTATTATTTAACAAGGTAATAATGAATATGATAAAATTGTTTTAAGAAAAACCATAAACATCCTTGTATCAACAGAAATTGCCAAATGTATTAAAAATAACTGTCTGTGTTACAGGCTATTTATGAACATCAAAATAGTTGTAATTTAACAGTAGATATGACATACAATCCAGTTTTAATTTATATTAATGCTTTACAGTGTGGTGTGTTTTCTCCAAATTACACTAAACTATATATTTTACATCGTTAAAAACAAATACAAAATAGGTATCTCAAAACTCCCATTCTTTACACTCTAATCAGTGGTATCCTGTCCTTGCCTGTGATCACCTGAATTACATGAATTAGAATGCATAGTGTATGATAGAGTATGAATACATAGTGTATTACTAATACATTGAGTAAAGGATTATTACTTTTTCTGATTAATCAGATTAAACAGATTAACAACTAATTGGAAAATATAGGTTAACATCTAAATTTTGTATGTTCCTTTTGAATATCTACATAGTCCTTAATTTGAAGAGCCTGACTTTAACTGACTTCTGTGTCAAACGTCTCGAGTCACAGTCCTGAGAGGTTGCCATATTTAAAATTTGGTGTACATGACGTCTGTGCTGCAGGCCTCCAGCAGTGATGACGATGATGGTGAAGTTATAGGACCGTTGCCTCCCAAGGGACCAATCGAAAACACTGTTGCCATGGAGTTTGAACGCAGAGCACAGAAGATGAAAGAAAAGCTTATTTCTGGAGGCGACGTAAGTATAAAGTCTCATTCTGATATCAGTATCAAGATCCCTCTCACTGAGGCTGATTGCAGCCATTTAAGGATAGGTGATGGCCATCATTTATATATAGGTCAGAACATGTCAGAGGGAAGATGCAATATGAAGGGTCTTTTTATAATGTATGTGTTTGTTCTTCACATTACAAAGTCTAGACTATTATTTGTGTCTACAGTTTATAGCAAAAAGGTACATATTAACAAGTTTTCCATTTAAAAATGACTTGAGCAAATGGCTAATTTGTTGTTTCTCTTCTTAGGATGACCCAAAGGAGCAGGCTCGGGAGACGTGGATGATTGAGCTCCCCCCGGTATTGCAGCACATCGGTCTGGGAGCCAGGACTTTCAAGAAACGGGCAGGGCCAGAGTCCAAGGACCGTTCTCTTTGGACAGACACCCCGGCGGACAAGGAGAGGAAAATCATGGTGCTTGCTGAACACTGGACATTATAATTACAGTTGATTTACAATTTGACTAATCACTGATGTATAATTTGTGATTGTCAGATGATTTGAAAGGATTTTAAAGATCCAGTTCTTACATGTTTGCTTGTTATGAAATTGGAAAGCTTTTTTGTTAACTTTTGATTTTACATTTTTGACAGGAGCGTCTGGAAGGGAAAGAGAGTTCTAAGCCAGAGAAGGAGGAGATTGTGCAGCCATCAGCAAAAGATCTGAAGATGGCAGAGAAGGTGTCCAAGTACAATGTAAGCAGACACATTTTTGTTCACTTAGCAGAACCCCACAATGAAACCATGAGCCCTAATTCAGTGATGGCTTAGCATTATTGTCATCATCAGCTTCATTGGTAGGTGCATAGCATACCATAGTCAGCTTACTATAGGAGGAATTAAAGCGGGCTCTAATCAGTCTGTGATTGATTGGTTCCCATTCTATCAGTGCACTTGCTGCATACTTGTTCATGACAATTGCCACTCCCTCTGAGTGTTGGCCACCATCTCTACCAGAGTATATGATGATGTGTTTCTCAGGAGTTTTGATTTTTCCTGACCATGTCCACTGGCACTCGCTCACGCCAAGGATGTCAATTCTGTACCCTTAGCAGAAAAACACCCCCAAAGCATAATGTTTCCACCTCCATGTTTGACGGTGGGGATGGTGTTCTTGGGGTCATTCCTCCTCCTCCAAACACGTCGAGTTGAGTTGATGCCAAAGAGCTCGATTTTGGTCTCATCTGACCTCAACACTTTCACCCAGTTCTCCTCTGAATCATTCAGATGTTCATTGGCAAACTTCAGACGGGCCTGTACATGTGCTTTCTTGAGCAGGGGGACCTTGCGGGCGCTGCAGGATTTCAGTCCTTCACAGCGTAGTGTGTTACCAATTGTTTTCTTGGTGACTATGGTCCCAGCTGCCTTGAGATCATTAACAAGATCCTCCCGTGTAGTTCTGGGCTGATTCCTCACCGTTCTCATGATCATTGAAACTCCACGAGGTGAGATCTTGCATGGAGCCCCAGACCGAGGGAGACTGACAGTTATTTTGTGTTTCTTCCATTTGCGAATAATCACACCAACTGTTGTCACCTTCTCACCAAGCTGCTTGGCGATGGTCTTGTAGCCCATTCCAGCCTTGTGTAGGTCTACAATCTTGTCCCTGACATCCTTGGACAGCTCTTTGGTCTTGGCCATGGTGGAGAGTTTGGAATCTGATTGATTGATTGCTTCTGTGGACAGGTGTCTTTTATACAGGTAACGAGCTGAGATTAGGAGCACTCCCTTTAAGAGAGTGCTCCTAATCTCAGCTCGTTACCTGTATAAAAGACACCTGGGAGCCAGAAATCTTGCTGATTGATAGGGGATCAAATAATTATTTCCCTCATTAACATGCAAATCAATTTATAACTTTTTTGCAATGCGTTTTTCAGGATTTTTTTGCTGTTATTCTGTCTCTCACTGTTAAAATACACCTACCATTAAAATGATAGACTGATCATTTCTTTGTCAGTGGGCAAACGTACAAAATCAGCAGGGGATCAAATACTTTTTTCCCTCACTGTAGATCTTGCATTCCAGGCTGCAATTCTAGTTACCTGTTTTGTACCCAGAAGATTCTTTCTCACACCCACAGCTTCCCTTGTAGGGTTTTGACCCTGGGCGGTCATACTGCTAATGCTGCTGCTTGAATCTCCTTGGGTATCATTTTGAGGTTTTTTTTACCGGATGAGGTTGTTAGCCTAATGCCGAACCCCCAACCTGGAGGACCAGGGATTGTCCTTTAGTCAGGCCTCTACCCTTTGACCTGTTTGACATGGTTGGACCTACCAGGAGCAAAGCTCCCGTCGTCATAGCTCTACTGGTCACTGAGGCACACAAGCCTCTCGACCACAACAAGGTGACAATCCATGAGAGAGGAGTAATAAGTAGTAAGTAGATTGTGGTGAAATGCTACTGACACTGGGTAATGTCACTGTGTCCTCAGGAGTCCAAGCGAGCAGAGTCCCTTATCAGCATGCACAGTAAAAAGATGAAGAAGAAGTCCGAGGAGGAGGCCAAGAAACCCCAGGAGAGGAGGGCCTTTGACAGAGACCAGGACCTGCAGGTGAACCGCTTCGACGATGCCCAGAAGAAGGTTCTCCTCAGGAAGTCTGAGGAGCTCAACACGCGCTTCTCCCACAGCAAGGGCAGCATGTTCCTGTAGCGCTCTGCCCTGCTGGCTCACTCCCATGGACTGCCACAGGCCTCCCTGTGGAAAAGAACAGCTGGGTTTGTCTGGTATATGCTTCTTTGAAAAGGGTTCATAGAAAATTAGGCAGCGGACCGATTTTTATACAGTCACACATTCACAACTGGAAAATGAAAAAATAAAGAAAAAACTGGGAAAGCTTGCAGTTAGATTCTGAGTTAGCATGAAACATTTTTTTGTTTTGTTTGTTTGCTTGTGTATGTGCACACACCTATATTTCTATTTTTTTTCCAACTCTTAGTATTCATCTTTTAGAGTTGGAGTCTATTTTAGAGTTTCAAACCTGATTTAAACATGCATACTAAAGCTTTCTCTGAGTGTACAGCTGTGTGTCAGAACCCTGCAATTTCAGACCCACTTGTATTTAATTGACTCCGTTCATGCCAGATCTGTGTTGGATGAAACATGAGCACACATGTTTGAAAAATGTTCCCTGAAAGTTCAAAGCTTAGATCAGGAGGTATAAGCTATGAATACCCATCATACTTTTGTCAGGCCCATGTTTCAATAAGGGATGATTGTATATTGCATTGTTTTATAAGAAGTAGACCTAATTAAACTCAAATGTATCAGGCTGCATGACAGGTGATCACAGGTAAGGACAGGATACCACTGATTAGAGTGTAAAGAATGGGAGTTTTGAGATACCTATTTTGTATTTGTTTTTAACGATGTAAAGTATATAGTTTAGTGTAATTTGGAGAAAACACCACACAGTAAAGCATTAATATAAATTAAAACTGGATTGTATGTCATATCTACTGTTAAATTACAACTATTTTGATGTTCATAAATAGCCTGTAACACAGACAGTTATTTTTAAAACATTTGGCCATTTCTGTTGATACAAGGATGTTTATGTTTTTTCTTAAAACAATTTAATCATATTCATTATTACCTTGTTAAATAATAACACTGTAAACACTTCTGGATTTCATTGAAATAATTGTATGCTGTTTTGAATAAAAGTCATTTAATACAGAACATATGTGGGTATTTCTTATGTATATGTATATGTATCTGTATTTGAATGTGGCTTCATTAAAATGTTTAAAATAAAATGCATACATTTTATTGGTAAAATGTACAGATTACTTGAAGGAGAATGATATTATTGTGATACCAGTGTGCACTAGTGACTTTTTATCTGTGTATACATTAGAGAATGAACTACTACACAATTTGAGTAATTGTCATATGAGATATCATATACAGTATTTGTATGATCGTACATGAAAGAACTGAGTAGGATACTTAACTGTACAATTCCTTTTTTGTGTGTGGAAACCTACCATCTTTAATCTAAAAAAGAAACTGTGTTAAAGATACATTTTACTTGGCAATTTCCATGTGTATGACATTTTTATAACTAGAATATTTTATGTTCTTGCCGAATCTCAAGCTGTATAGACTGTTTACAGAAGTGTAAAACAACGACCCCTTCCTCTACAGCCGGTATCACATGTATGGCGTCCTTTCGATTGCGGCGTTTCGTTTATCGAGATCATGCAGGTTGTGTCTTCCGAGCCACCGTACTAATTGGCACCATTTCTGCTTCTGTTTTGCGAGCTGCCGTGGAGAGTCGGACAAAAAAACAGGCTGATATTGTAATGTTTTTGTCACAAATACGGTGTAATTCAAACAACAATAATGTCTGAGAAAGGAGAAGTAGATTTAACAGGAGCAAAGCAGAACACGGGTGTTTGGTTGGTAAAGGTAAGTGGTTTGGATACATAATTGTGAAGTTATCTGTTACACAGATCTACTCCATAAAGCAAGTCGCATAAAGTTCAGCCATTTGACATCATAATGTGAATAAGAAACATGGGGTAAAGAGAGCTGATTTCCAGGAGTGTATCCGATTTGACGAGAATCCTCTGGGCTTAATAACACAATCCGTGCTTTTAAATGGTCAGTGTCCGGCTAACGTGGTCTACAGTAAATACAAACCAACCACAGCACAACAAGCGCCCCGTTTCCTTTGTTACAGCGTGTCGGTTTGTAATGGTCGTGCGGTTTGTTGCGATGCGGATTGACCAGCTCCTCAGAGTAAAGCAGCTCAAGTGCAGCTGTATTTTACATGCAATAGGAAAACCATGCGGGGCATCATATCCCCACAGTCTTACATCTGCTGCCCTTTCACGGTACTGCATAAACATCACACCTCCCACATTTTAATACTTCATTCTTTTGCTGCCAACCTAGATGGTGTCTCAATCACCTATCATGCCACTTTTCGTGTTGAACCTGTATATTGTTAGCTAGAATATTGCAGGCCCTGGTTAATCCTCCATGCATCCACTTCATCTTAATGCTAGTTCAATACCAGGTAGCTTATCTGGCTGCAATGTCTCAAAGCACCCCAGAAGTAAGGGAACGCACTACTGCTGTGTTGTCGTATGAGGATTCATGTACATCTTCCTTCCTCACAGGTCCCAAAGTACCTTGCCCAGCAATGGGCCAAAGCAACAGGAAGAGGTGAAGTAGGGAAGCTTAGGATTGGCAAGTAAGTACAAATATGTGATGGTTCTGCAGTGTCAGTATCCCTGTGCCATGTTTACTAATGTACTTTAAAAGAAAAGGCTATCCTTACATTTTAACTTGTATTACCATAGTAGGCTGTGTACATGAAATACCTGAGGTATTTATAGTTGTTATACAAATATGGTAGGCTTATCTTGACCTTAAAATACATATGTAACTAGAATTAAGTTCCATATTCCCCTCTAAATTGGCATGAAGGAAACTACTTTTTTGTGTGGTTATTGTAGATGCCAAATGTAATCACTTTAATGTTAACACACCATTTGCTTTGATGTATTGATATTCATGCAGTTTATTAACACATTTTGTCTTATTTGTTTTCCACAAAGGAATCAAGGAAAAGCAGAGGTAAGGCATTACTCCTGGTGGACATTACCTGATGTCTAGTGCTTTAAGAATTTGAGGTATTTAGTTTGCCACTGGGTGTCACCGTTGTAATATGAACGTCTGTGCACAGCCCTGAAATAAATCACTTATGGGGTTCAGGTCATTACTAAATCACAGAGCAATGTATTGCATACAAACCCCCCCAATGTACTATGGTACATAAATTGCGGATCTGGCGGTGAGAGGTTATATTGCCTCTTTCTAGCACTGTACTTTACTAGCATTGCAGCTACATCACTTCATTGTGGTACTCTGTTGATGCATGTAGTATCTGAACTGTAATCTGGTAGAGCTCCTTTTCCTCTTATGGGTGCCCCCCCCCCTCAGAAAGGGACACTGTAGGAAAAGCTAAAGCAGTAAATATGTCGGTGTTCAGGTTAAGATTCAGATGAAGGCTACAGTTAGTTCAAGATTGGTATGGTTAGGGTTAAGGCCAATGTTGGGGGTTAAGATGATCATAAGCGATTGCTTGGCCTGTTTCAGTGTCCCGTCGCTAATGTAGTTCTGAGCAGCTGCGTCTGAATGCTGCGTTCTGTGTGTGGATTGACTATGCGGCTCTTTGTATCACCAGGTGTCCTTCACTCTCAATGAGGAGCTAACGACCATCACAGAGATAGGCGAGAAGGCCACCTCAGTCAAAGCCCCACGAGACCATCCTTTCACCATGCAGAGTGTAGGAGGGCAGACCCTGGGTGTGTTCACAGAGAGCTCCTCTGGTAAGCTTCAAAACCAAGAACACTTTGACACGGCCATTGTTTGAATTTTTGCGAAAGCCTGAAGAAGAACATAATGAAGTTGTTCTGTTATGTATCTATCAAGGGGACTAGAATGGGACTTAGCTCTGTGTTTATAGAATGGGTGAAGACTAAACAATATTGACCCTTTATGTCAAAAATAAATTTGAGTCTACAGAACCTAATCCTTTGTAGCTGATACTGTATTTCCATCCATGTTTTCTATTCCTTGTGTTTATTCCTGCACATGATGTCATACAGTTGGTGTGACTGACAGCTGCGTTACTGTCTCATTTGCATTAAGATGGTTCTGCTGAAAGATAATGAATGGCTTTATGACAGGCAAATTTTATAATAGTCAATAATTATGCCTATTGGTGACTTCATTCATCCAGAAACATCTGCAGAATTTCAATTTTAGTTTAAAAAAAATCAAGCATACAGATGCAGCCTGGATCTCTCTGTATAACTGTAGCACGCAGAATGGCAACTGATGTTATCTTGCTGCAAGTATTGATCAAGCAGTTGCTAAGCAACTCCTTTTTCCAGAGAAATCTGTAATGAATAGATGCTTTATAAAACTGTTCCATAGTATTAGGCTAAGTCCCATTCTGCTTGAAAAAGAGATCTGATTTTCTCCCCTCTCTCATCGAGTTGTACATTGAAAATTCTCAGAAGTAGAAAGCACTTTTGTAAATGCTGTTAACTCTGTAGCAACTGAAAATGATACCAAAGTGCATAATTACATTGAGGACTGGCTTTAAGTAGACCTCCTATCTAATGCTTTTATTGAAGCCATAATACAATGAAGAATGTATGTACCCTTTCTCAAAAACAGGAAAGGCATTTTCTTCATTATTGAGGAATGTTGCTTTGAGATTCTTTCAATTTAACCTGGTGGTGTTAGCTGCCAAAGATAACTTCAGGGCACTCATTTTATTATGCCATTTTTGAAGCCAGGGAAAGAATATATTAGAGCACATCAGTAAAGGAGATCTCCAGTTTCCTTTAATGCAGGGTGTGACATTTCCCAGGGCAAACACTGTCATTTTCTTCTATTAATTTAACATTAACAGCAGGTGTTTAACGTACATTTTATTTTAAGAGCGGTGCTGTGCGTGGTAAGTACTGTATAGTTTCCTTGTTTTAATCCCGTTAGTGGGGAGCCGTGTGATTCTGTATTAATCAACACTGTGCTGTGCTTCTTGGCTGTGTGCGCTCTGCTTGCCTTTCTCGCTACACTACTGAGGTTGTGAGCAGGTGTCATATCAAATGGCATTGAATAAATGTAGCTCTCCTTCTTCTGCAAATGATTGACTGTTTCTATCCAGGACAAGTTCACCCTTTACTCCTGTAGCTATTAATATGTTGCTTAGAGAATGGCTAAGTTATTCTCTTATTGTTGTATCACAAGAATGGCCTAATAGAAAGATTTTATTTTATTTATATTTTCTGTAGGTAGATAAGTGCATAGCCTTAACCTATGATCACACACATTTCCCATGTTTGTGTTACAATTTATGTATGTGACCATTTGAAACAACAAAGACATTTTGATGAAAAATGTATTCCGATTAATATGAGTCAAGGTGAAGGGGAAACTTGCTGGAAGAACTTTGCGACTACTTGGTGTGGGTGGCAGTAATCTTGCTCTTGCATTGCTGTCTCTTCAGTGAAGAAGACGTCTCGCAATCCTTGGGGCAGTCATTGTGCTCATTCAATAATAAAAGTATGGTGCTTTCTCTCTCTCGGTTTGTATCAGAGTTTAATCGTATAATGTTATGTTCACATTTTGAACCCAGTGTGTGTCTGACAGGAAATAGCACAGGGAAAGATTCTCTTCCTATCTTGTGTTCTTGAAAAGATAATTATTCACCCCTAGTTTAGCATTGTTACCATCTCTGAAGGATTGAGAGCTAAAGGATGATATTATTAGCGCTGCTTATTGTAGCCTTGAGAAACTGAAACAAATGATCCCACTATAGCTGTTGGAAGTCTCCATTTGAGGTGATGAGGCAGTGATTGCCAATCGAAAAGTGCTTTTAAAAACGTAGTTGTGCTCAAACTTTTTTTAATTATCTCTTCCAGTCTGCAGAGAAAAGAATTGTAAATGAAACCATTGGCATTATAGACTGCTGCATTTCTGTCTGGGGAATATCTATTGTAATCAGATGGACATTCCTCCGGTGTTCAGCAGGCCCATGATTTGCAATTAGACAGTTTTAAACGATTGCTTTCAAGATGTTGCTTATTGTACAACCTGTCAAAGGTCAATATTTAAATGTGCTCCATTTGTTTTTTTTCCTAAGATTAAAGCATCCAACTACAATTTACAGGCAGTTAAGTTTGTAGATTGAGCAGAAGATGTCTTAATTGCAAATTTGTATGACTCGTAGAGTGTGCAGGAAGGAATTGTGAAAAGGTGCTTTGCTTTCTGATTAGATGCCACAGCCTTCACTTCCATTAATCAGTGTCTCTTGCTTTTAATTGCTTCATGGTGATTGTCATATGACTGAGGCTTGTAGTGTCAAGTGTAATATGCTTTCTTTCCTCGTCAGGGGATGCATCTCTCCCAGGGTTCATGTGTAACTGTGGGCTTCTTTCATTTTTAAACTGCTCCCCCCCCGCCACATCTGACTTTGTTGTTTGGATTTGTGCTATGCATAATACAGCTTCTGGAAAGTGATTACATTTAATTCACGGTGTATTCTATGTTTGTTTTTGTGGTGCTTTTTGTGTCGCAGCACAAATGAAGAGCTTCTGCCATTGTTACTTCTGAAGGACATATAAATGTTCACACCTTTACACAGAAGTGTTCTGTCTGTGTTTTGTAATCGTGATGACAAACGCACTTCCTCAGTGGAGCACACGCCTCCCCTTCAGATTCAATTTCAGTGAGCTAATAAACCGCAAAATGATAATGGTAATAGTGACCTTGCAATGATGGTTGTAGGCTGTATACATTTTCTTTGAAATATTTGAAGTATTGTGCTTGATGTCAATGTAATTTAACCAGTCTAGTGTGCGTCTCGAAAAGGTCTGATTGCTTAATTTCTTTGTACATGATTATTTAAATGAGGGTTGTTCCAAGTTCTAACACCCTTCATTGGGATTCAGGCCACTGCTATTTTATGAGCTCTGCATCTGTTAGGAATAAGGCATACAAAATGATAATGCTGCTGTATCTGTGCTCTGTATTAAGGAGTGGGAGTCTCCATGCTGGAGCTGAAAGCATTTGACAAGACCACTTACCTGTAGCTGCATTATGCCGTTTCCTTATAGATGGGTACTTCACAACTGAAATGCTGCTTTGTCTTTTGACTTATGGTTTATAATTGCAGAGCTGATTTTCTGCAGTACACAAAAATGAAGCTTGCGCACTACAACATTTTTGTTGTGTTTTATCATCCAGAAAGTCTAAACTGAGTAGAACCTCATTTTTGAGCAAAAACTATTCTAAAGAACATGCAAAATTCCCTGGGGGGAAAAGAGAAACAAGTTTGAGTTTTGGTCAACGATCATTTTCATCACCACCCTTTCCTATCACAAATTAATAGTCAAAAGATCAAAAGTGCTGAATAATGGTAGAAGAAACATTCCTACAGTTTATGTAAACTAATATTGACCTGGGTTAATTCCAAATGCAGCATTAGTGAAGTCATAGCAGAGATTATTTTCTTCTGTGCAGCAATGTGGATGCTGTAGCTTTTGAAAGCTAAATAAAGTATTTATTATTTTTTCCCTATCCGTATTTGATGTTAAATAAGCATTGCAGCAAATTCTTTAGTGTTCAATCACTTTGTTTTTCCATATAGTGTGATTGGCCTTTCTTTGAGTAAAAGCACAATGCAGTTACATAATTAAAAGTGACTTTGTTATTGCAATGTTAATCTGTGTTTAAAAGCTACATACTTTTCAGTTCAAATGTGTTCAATGTATGGTACAGCATTGTTTGGTTATTTTGTATGCCTTAATCATGCAGTCGGGGTTGGACTGAATTGAGGTCTAGGTAACGTATGTCCATTTTAGTATTGTATCCAATCACAGCAGCACATTCTTCTTCTGTAGGACAGTCAGATGAAAAATCAGACCACAGTTACCCAGGTAAGTGCTCTGACCGCAGCCTAATCCTACTGAGTGGAGTGGTTGTCTTGGAGTTTAACATTGTATTGATTTACTGTTCAGAAAATTGTCTGAACATTGTGTTTAGATTCTTCTGTTCGGTAGAATCCTTTTTATTTTTTAAACTTGGGGTGATTGTTTTAGCCTGGATCAGAAAAAGTTGTCCCTCTCCAGGAATCTGTTTTAGTGCTTTGATACACAGTGTTTCCTTGCTAACTTTATTTAATCAGGAAACTACATTTACATAGTATATGTAATCCTTTGTGTGTTTACAAGCACCCATGTGAATTAAATAGTAGTTTTTTTTTCCTTGCCCCAGATACTGTGTACCAGTAATCTTTGGATATTTTAATCAGCTATCCTCAAGGTTTTAAACTAATACAACTGTCAGCCCCCTGGCTCCCCTGTTGGTTTCATGCTGCCTCAAGGTTAGACCCATATCAACAAGAGTGATGGCTTAATAAGCAGCCATGGCTACTTGCTGAATCTTCATCAAAAATTAATGAAGTCCAATTAAAAAAAAAAAAAAAAAACATAAAGCAAAACACGGACTACTTTGAATCCATGTTAGTTCACCAACAGTTAATTGGCACAATACTATCAAAACTTTATTGGGTCACATTTTACTTCTCAGGAGAGTTTGTTCATGTCTTAATTTGCTAAAATATAAAAGATCACAGATTTAGCAGAGCAAAAATTAGATTCGTGAAATAGAGCAGACAGCTGTACAAACTGAATTATTGCTTGTTCTGTTGATTCAGGGCTCTTTCAGATTTGTGCAGATGAAGCCTGTAATGAAGATGGCATCATTTGTTCTAAGGTTCACATGATAAGGCAATGCCCTTGCAATTTAAAACGGCACATAATTAAATGCAGAATCTTTTCTCTTTTTTTACCAGTATTTGGATAGATCCCCCCCCCCCCCCCGACAATGCATGTTTTTTTGTGTCTTTGTATTATAGTGTGTAAGTAAGATGTATGCCACTCTTCCAAATCAGTTATATCAGCAACTTTCAAACATTTAAACTTAACCAATAATGGTGGATGTCCAAACCGAGCAGGTATGCTACTTCGGTATTTCAGGATGTACCGTCATAACTTCCTGGATAGCAGAAAAATAACAAAATCGCCTGCAGCAACTCATGTCATTATTGTCAAGTAAACGGTGTTACTGTTTCTTGCTCCATATTCTTTCTCCTTGATCCAAAGACATGAAGTGTTGCTGTTTCCACAGCTGTGGGAAAACAGTTAAGATTGAGTTATTTATCTAATTTCCAACAACAGGAGATTAATGCGCAGTGGAGAGTTTGTGCAAGTAATCCCACAATCCAAAAAAGGAGAAGAAGAAAAAAACAATCTGCAGTGATCAATATTAGTGACATATTACTCAAATAAAAACAACAAACTTACAGAATTGCACCATTCTTATAGCTTGGAAAGACAACCGAGTATGACTGCTGTCCTGGCTGTTTGTGTATTGAGTCAGGCACTATTTTTGTTGTAATGCATGTAAATGTAATGTAGTGCAATGTAAAATAGACCAAGTTCAGAATTTATTAGATTTTATATGTATAAAAATATATATATATATATATATATACGCATTGAATATATATTAAAGCTAAAGATTGTTTTTTTTCTCAAATAGATCTGTGTGTCACAAGCATTTGAGAGTTCCTTAGGTGCTTATCGGGGTCTCCTAAAATGTATTTTCAGCATATTAAAAAATGGGTATTGCTTTCTTGCTTTGCTTATTTTCATGTTTATATTATATCGGTATTTTTATATAATACATGTTCATGTTCTGTATTAAATTAAATTTTATTTGGTACATAATAAATTCTATTAACATATTAATATAGCCTATATATTTTCTAATCTAGGCTGTTTTTTGTTTTGTGCTTTTGTTGTTTTCGTACTTACAGAAGTATACACTTTCATTTCAATTTTGGACAAAACACGATAAGCGAGAATATCGACAAG
Organism: Amia ocellicauda; assembly: GCF_036373705.1. Lineage (NCBI taxonomy): Eukaryota > Metazoa > Chordata > Actinopteri > Amiiformes > Amiidae > Amia > Amia ocellicauda. The sequence goes on from NC_089855.1 coordinate 21,150,867, forward strand.
CAATATTATGATTGTTGTTTTGTAGGTGGCACAGTTGCCTCAGACTGGAATGTTGGGGCGGCATTTATTTTTAAATGGCCCATTCTACAAAAGACAAGTTAAAATTTGCTTTGCGAAGACATTCGATTCAGAAAATCACACACTGTAACATACATTACTGTGCATTAGCCTTTTCACCTATTCATACAATCCAGCAGAGATGGGTGGGGTAATGGATTGCACTGAGATCAAACGAATCGCTGCAGATTGCTGATTTTTGTTCCCTTTTTGAATGATGGATTGTTTACTTGCAAAAAACACCTACACTATGCATTGAACTCCTCTGTTGTTGAAAAGGAGAAAATAACTGTCTTCACTGTTTTTTCTGCAGCAGTGGGCACAGCAACACTTCATGATATTTATGGAAATCATTACAATCAAGGATTAAGAATATTAAATAAGAAACACTACCACTGTTGACCTGATAATAAAGATTAAAGTTGCTGTGGGGAAGACAAATCCAGTGATTTTGTAGTTTTTTTCCACTATTCAGGATGTTATGATGCAGTACATCCTGAAATACTGAAGTAGCATACATCCACCATAATTTGGTAAGTTTAATGTTTTAAATGTTGCTTATATGATCTTGAAGATCGCTATAGCAACACATAAATATGGTTAAAATCATCCTTTTTGATTATCATGCACATTTCCCTTTAAGTCCCTGATTCTGTCGAGTATCTATAGCAACCAGTCTGTTTCTAATAACAATTGCAGCCATGGGGGGAATGGTTAAGCTGGAAGAGAGTATCTACAGCTATGCTGTGAAATTTTATAAAGCCCCCACACAAAACATTTTTAAGGCTGATTGACATATTGGCATAATTACAACATTTTGTTATTTAAAAAGTTAATTATTTGTTCTGTGTTAATTAAAAGTATTTTCCTTCCCACATTAAGTAATTTTACAGCAGAGAGCCTGTCACAATTGAAATGATAAGTAAACAATACAAGTCTACAGCTGGGAGCTTTTTACAGGAGTTACTGATGATCAGCTTTCTGCTACAAAGCATGCACAGAACAGAGAGTAAAATACATTCCCACCCGATGATAGATCAACATTAGTAATAGAATATTTTCACTTTGCCTAGCTAAAAGTTTAAGAATGATAAATCTACTTTATTTATTATTCATGAATTTGGAAGAGTTCTCTTCATACTGTTTTCTCAAATAATGGGAACAGTGTAATGAATTTCAATAAGGATAGGGTAATCATGACCAAAAAGGTATGTTGTAAGGTTTTTAAATGTAACAATTTATTTGGTATTGTAACATATACATTTTGTATATGATTAGTGCCACGGGGGCTCGTGTAGATTCTTTACATCTCGTTACACCTATGATGATTTACCTGTAATCATTGGCAAAGAACCTTATGCATTTAGTTTATTCTTACAAATCAGATTAACACATTCCTCGATTTAAAAAAAAGACCTAGGCTACGATTAAATCGAATATTGGACCCACCCACTAATGTAAAACTATAAACCTGTATTCAGTGGTGGGTTCATTTTTTGCAAGATTCTGCTTTCTTCTGCACATGAATGTAACCACTATGATGTACAGGTTTGTAGTTTGCTTTTAGCAGGTGGGTCAAAGTTTTGATTTAATCTGGCCCCTATTTTGCAGTCAGAGCAACTCATGAGAACAAGTCTGGACTGCAAATATGACTTAGTGATGAAGCACAGGAAGCAAGAACATGGGCTTATGTCCAGGCAAGTCCTGGTCTCGCTAAATAACATAATCATTATTATTATTATTCATATTTTTTTGCTGCTGCTGTTGTAGTACCTAAGGAGCACATTTCAAACCTTGTATTAAAACATGTTTCATAACCGAAAGAACTGAGAAATGTTGAAGTCAGGAGGAGGCATGCTTCTGTAGTGACGACTTTTTTTTTTTAAAGCAAATGTTATGGATCTTGCTTCACTGCTGTTTTATTCATATCTAGTTAACCTCATCTATTATTTAGCACTACTTTCATGCTGTTGGGAATGCAATTTTAACATTATAGATAATAATTTATAACCAAACGGCTTAACTAACCCTGCTATTAGCTATAGGACTGCCGAGTCCCAGCCCCGTTACAGTCACAGTGAAGGATTTACTGTGCCAGCTGTAAAGACTATGCCAAATAGCTTCAAAAATATATTTTTGCAAAGGCGTATATATGTGTGCTGCACGGTATTAATAGGTTGTGCATTCACGTGTTTGTGGTTGGCACAAGTGAAAAGGGTTTTGTTTTATAAAGTGTGACGTTTATTTAGAAGAACCGATTTAGATAATTTGTTATTCTCTTTATTGTCATAAGACAACGGAACTCCACAAAGATACATTTCTTGTAACTTATAGTAACTAAACATAATAGCCCATATTACAGATTTAATTAAAAAAACTAAAACAACAGTTTTGTTTAATATATTTTTACGCATGCATTAATCAATTTTAACCAGATAATGAAGCCTTTTTTGTGATTTCTATTACAGCATTTTCATTGCATCATATATGCCACACAGCATTTTGACATTGCGAAGATTACTTCATGTGACAATTACAGACCATTAATTTTTTTTTTCACTTATCCTTTTGTTCACATTTTAATGCTCTTTAATCGGCACACATTTTACACTTGCTTAGCTAAGTGAGAGACCGTGGATTCTGTGCGAGTTTGTTCTACAAGAACAGCTTTACTGCATTGTTCATTTTGGATGACTGGATAAGATTCCATCATTTGAAGAAAACAACTAAAACATTTATTTATTTTCTTCATCTGTAATTTGAGGAAATAGTTTGGCAAGGAGTTGTTAATCCATGTCATTTAAACAGCCTCTGGCAGCACAATAAAACTTGACACTTACCAAGATGCTAAAAACCGAAAGCCACGGGCGAGATGAATCGTATTAAATCATACACAGACACAGACGCACAATACTGAATATATCACTCCGAGCTGTGATGTGCAGATGGGCGCTTTGGAGCTATGAACTACATAGTAACCTGCAAAACAACATCTTCCTTTTGGACTCTGTAACTTGAGGCCAGATGCTGTTAGGACACAGGGAAAGGCTGCTGTGTGTTGGTGGAGGAGCTCACTTGACGAAGTGGAGCGCCTCGCAGTGCACCACGGATCCCCGAGAGCTGTCCAGGCTGGTGAGCAGGCGGTACCCTCCTCGCAGCGCCAGCATCACGATCTCCAGCTTGAGGGTCTCCAGGGTGCACAGGAAAGTGTTGTCTTCCTTCAGCACCAGCCGTGAGCCCATCTCGGACTTGATGAAGTGCCGGAACTGGATCACGTTGGAGGAGACCACAAACTCTTCAGGGAAACCATCCAGCCTGCTCTTGGACACCTGCACCAGGCGCCCCTTGACCTTCTCGATGAAGCTGGAGTCACTGCAGAAGACCTTGAGGCCCTGGGAGCGCTCATGGCTGTCTGTCACCTCCAGAAAGGCAGGCTCCCTGGCAGCTGCCTGCTGCTGCTCACAGTTCTTGACTGCTTCTGAAAGCTCCCCTAAACGGTAAAACTCAGCCTCGCGAACCAACAGGCTGTACTCTTTGAAGTCTTCAGGCAGGAGCAGCTCCCCGATCCGCAGAAAGTTGAGGACGTGGCGGAAGAGAGGACCGTCCCTGTCGATGAAGGCATTGCCTACGGAGTCCACGTGCAATACTGCCTTTTTCCCAGTCACTATCTCTTCCAGCAACGACCCTGGGTATTTGGATAAAGTCTGCTTCTGAGTGACATAGAGATAGCCTCCGATATTGAGGGTGAAAGTAAACGAGGACGGCTTCTTAAAGCTCTTGCTGGGCTGAAGCAAATCTGGATTCATTTGCCTTATTTCACTTTCCATTCTTCTGAGATTCCATTCCATTCCTGAGTAATGAGCTTTTCTGCTGCCCGGCTGCACCTCGTCTCCCTGTGTGAAGCTGGAGCACCTGTAAGCGCGGGTCTCTGTGCTGAGCTGAGCAGGGTTGGCAGTGAACGAGATATGCAAATGCCGCTTACATTTCTTAAGCTTTTCAGCAGTGCTGCGCTGTAGGAGGTGTATCGACTGTGCTGCGAGGTGGGTTTGATGAGGAGGCGGGGGATGGGCAGAAGAGCTTTTAACCCTCCATTCAAAAGGGATGATTTAATCACTTCATTATTCCAGTGTGCTGCAGTTGCATTCGAGCAATTAACATTCTCTCAGTGATGAAAGGAGAGTGTCATCTCGTGAGAAGTGCATGTGCCTCTTATGGAGTAAAAAAAAAAAAATCGCAGAGAATTGAAATGGTTGAACTGTTAGAGTGTGATCCACTTTTAAACATGTCACACTGCCTGGAGGCATGTTTTTGAGAGAAAAACAAACAACTTGATTTTTAATACCAGTGATTCTAATTATGGCAGTGTTACTGAACCTGAACCCTGTCAGTGCAAGAGTTTTTATATACATTTATATCTAGCTACAATATCTGTCCCTCTCTCGGTATATTAATGTGTGGGAAATTAGTGATTTAATTTTGCTTTGTTGGTTGTATTGTGACTTTTTGTTGGTGTGGTCCTGCACGTGGTGAGCTTTAGGATATAACCCATCAAATTTCATGAATAATGAGGAAATTAAGACTGCAGTAGGAACACAAACTATTATCTAAAGGTCAGGTTTCAGAGAATCCATATTAATAAAGTGGTGAATTAAGCAAAGTATAATTGCAGTCATTATAGTAATTTAGAGCTCTGTTAAAATGAAAATTAGATTACACTGTTGTTCTGAGGTCACAGACCGGAAAGCTCTGATTGAAGCTCTACTGAAATGTTTATGTACAGCATGTTTAAACAGCATAACCCTTGTTTGGTTTTAGATTAACCTTCATAGTTGAATGCAATATGTGCATTAAACATCAACACTTTTAATGTACATATATAAAATTAGGTTTGATATCTGACAACTGTTTATGTAGTCAATAGTTTCCTGTAGGGCTTTGTATTTTGTTGAGTGACTTGTAGATACATTTTGGGGCTTTCTGTCTGTATTTAAATGCTTACAAAACCAAATTAAATTAGTAGGAAATTGCTGAAGAATCTTATAGTGAGGGGGAAAAAACAACCATAAAAACCACAAATATTATGAATTTGAATGAGTAGCAGCTTACATATTTAGATATTGGGGTGGGTATGTATATATAAGCTAACAAAATCACATTTGGTATTTTCTATTTTGTCACATGACTTTTTATACAAGCTAACATGTTCTCCAGTTTGAATCCATCTAATGATGTATATTAAGTGAATAGCAAGTGTTTTTAGCAATCTTGATACTCTATTCTGTATAATTGGTGCAACCTACCAACCCTGTTATTGTGATCTTTACACTCGTACAAATGCTAATCTTCTAAACTCTTAACTGGGGAAAAGCTTGGTTTGCAGTTTCTTAAAAAAAATGTACACACTTTTTTTATATATATTTTTGTTCCCATAGTTTTATGGATTTTCCTCCACCTCATTTCATCTAGCAGCTGTTAATGACTAGAATGACTTAAAACATGTCAAATTATAGTGATCAGGATGCCTTTGGTTGTCTTAATACTGTTCACCTGATTGTAAATTAATTATAATTACGTTTTGGATTTGTAGTGCTTAATTGCTGTATAGTGTGACTTCTGCTGCACTGACCAGTCAGGTGATATAGCTAATATCACTGTGTTATTGGTTTGGTTTTGTGATTTTCAGCTGCTCAGGGAAAGCCAAGAAAGGAATTTTCTGGTTTCATTAGAAGTTTCCAGGGCTCTTCTGTTCCCTTCCCTAGTGTGTCTGTCAGCGCCTGCTTAGCATAGGTGTTAGAAGGGAGAAAGGACCTAATTAGCAGCTTGTGGAGCATGGCTGGGAAGAAATGCTTTGATTTCTAAAGGTTCACATTAAAGAATGTCATTCCATATCAGATGCAGCATCCTGGCATTATAAAGCTAGAAGCCTTGACATTGAGCTTATCTGCATGCGACATAGCACCCAGCACAAAATGGAATGGCTGCAACACAGCAGTACCTTTTATGTAGATACTAATGCAGGAGGCTCGTTATTTTTGCACAGGTATCTTTGTATGAATTTAATTCAAATAATATCTGGATATGTTTTGTGTGTTCATGTTTCTGCTGTCTGTATTGGAGCTGACAGTGATAAATACGATGACATGCTAAGTAATGGTATACATTAAAGGTCTTCTATGAAGGGATCGCTTGCATGTCACACCTAGGGAAAGTAGTATGTACGATCATTGTGGAATTTAAGTTCATGCATGGGGTCTGGATAGTTGGCCAACAGATACATATCCATATTCACTACATTCAAAATGATTGCTAAACTACAAATTAATAAATATCACTTTAATTTACAATTTAATTTAAACATGTATTCTGGATTTATAAAATCTGAAAGATTCACTCCATTATTCATTTGTTTTCTTTCTAGAACTGACACAGCACTGGTGGACCATTTTTGCATCAGGACTACAATATAAATAATTATTTATTTCTGTAGGGTCATTATAGCTTATAGGAACAGGGACTTTGAATTACACTTTCATCATGACTTGAGGCAGTTTAGAGTACTTTATTTGATAAAATACAGTGTTGTAGAAGCTTTGACATTTACAGAATGCATGATTTGGACTCTTAACGTTTAAATATCATGGTAATGTAAAGGTTTTATATGTTAGTTGTCCTTGAGAAAATGGAAAGTTCAGAGTAGGTAGCTTTCGTTGTATTTGACATTTGTCACGGAACAAGAAAACTGTAGGCTTAGACTGACAGCTATTTACTCTGCCCTTACCACACCAGTTAATATAAGTTATGTTGTTCTAAATACTTCATAAACAAACATGCCTTTTTAAATAAAATATATTTAAAGAAAAAGGAAAAAATATATTTCTAAATCGGCGGTATGAAGTAGCCAGAAAATAATATATATAAATGTGTGTGTGTATGTATATGTATGTGTATATATATATATATATATATATATATATATATATATATATATATATATATATATATATATATATATATAATGTGTATATACACTCACCTAAAGGATTATTAGGAACACCTGTTCAATTTCTCATTAATGCAATTATCTAACCAACCAATCACATGGCAGTTGCTTCAATGCATTTAGGGGTGTGGTCCTGGTCAAGACAATCTCCTGAACTCCAAACTGAATGTCTGAATGGGAAAGAAAGGTGATTTAAGCAATTTTGAGCGTGGCATGGTTGTTGGTGCCAGACGGGCCGGTTTCACAATCTGCTCAGTTACTGGGATTTTCACGCACAACCATTTCTAGGGTTTACAAAGAATGGTGTGAAAAGGGAAAAACATCCAGTATGCGGCAGTCCTGTGGGCTAAAATGCCTTGTTGATGCTAGAGGTCAGAGGAGAATGGGCCGACTGATTCAAGCTGATAGAAGAGCACCTTTGACTGAAATAACCACTCGTTACAACCGAGGTATGCAGCAAAGCATTTGTGAAGCCACAACACGTACAACCTTGAGGCGGATGGGCTACAACAGCAGAAGACCCCACCGGGTACCACTCATCTCCACTACAAATAGGAAGAGGCTACAATTTGCACAAGCTCACCAAAATTGGACAGTTGAAGACTGGAAAAATGTTGCCTGGTCTGATGAGTCTCGATTTCTGTTGAGACATTCAGATGGTAGAGTCAGAATTTGGCGTAAACAGAATGAGAACATGGATCCATCATGCCTTGTTACCACTGTGCAGGCTGGTGGTGGTGGTGTAATGGTGTGGGGGATGTTTTCTTGGCACACTTTAGACCCTTAGTGCCAATTGGGCATCGTTTAAATGCCACGGCCTACCTGAGCATTGTTTCTGACCATGTCCATCCCTTTATGACCACCATGTACCCATCCTCTGATGGCTACTTCCAGCAGGATAATGCACCATGTCACAAAGGTCAAATCATTTCAAATTGGTTTCTTGAACATGACAATGAGTTCACTGTACTAAACTGGCCCCCACAGTCAACAGATCTCAACCCAATAGAGCATCTTTGGGATGTGGTGGAACGGGAGCTTCGTGCCCTGGATGTGCATCCCACAAATCTCCATCAACTGCAAGATGCTATCCTATCAATATGGGCCAACATTTCTAAAGAATGCTTTCAGCACCTTGTTGAATCAATGCCACGTAGAATTAAGGCAGTTCTGAAGGCGAAAGGGGGTCAAACACAGTATTAGTATGGTGTTCCTAATAATCCTTTAGGTGAGTGTATATACGTGTATGTATGTATGTAAATTTTATATATATATATATATATGTGTGTGTGTGTGTGTGTGTGTATATATATATATATATATATATATATATATATATATATATGTGTATATATGTATATATATATGTATATATATATATATATGTATATATATATGTATACATGTATATATGTATGTATGTATGTATGTATGTATGTATATATGTATGTATATACACACATTTCATAACATTTTATATATATATATTTTTTTTTTAATGGTGAAGATGTACACTATACATTTTATGAAAAGGATAAACCCACAAATTATGAGTCACAAGGCATAACAACATTTTCAACTGTGCAATTGACAGAAAATTGAAAAATTGTCATTCTATTGAAGGCAGTGCTCTGATTGTGACCCTCTTGCTCACCTATGACTTTTTCTTAAGGGTTTCATATAGTAACTTTTATTTTCACAGCAGCTATGATAAGGTTGAGCAAATAAACATTGCTGGAAAGATGTGCTAGATTTCTCAGTTAATTGTACTGCATGTTTAAACAGGTTGACTGAATCACATAATTATGCATTGGTAATATACCAGCCACATACAAAATGGCAGAGTTCTGTACTTTTGGTTCTTCAGTATTACATTAACCTTAAAAATACTGATGATACATTTTTGTCTAGTATACAAAACAGATTAGCCAGACAGATGAGAGGATACTGTATAGGAGGAGCAATACTCAATTATATTTTAATTAATGCTCTGAGATTACCGGTACTTAGAGTATATATGTAATTGTTGCTGTTTTGAATTTCCACATTTCTTCAAACATTGCAAGTGGCTTCTTCTGTAATTGCAGGGAAATACGTGAGTATTAAAGCAAGATGCTTATTGTTGTTATAATAACCTGCCCCTGCATGTTCTAGTAATTTCAAATGAATGCCCAGTGTTTTTATTATGAAAGCAAGCATTCAATTTGCAAGATCACCAGGAAAACAAAAGTAATCTGTCACTTACATGGATATCTGTGACCACAGGTAAATCAGTTTGTAGCAGTATGTTAGTGGAGGCCTAGAAGCCTGACCTTAATTTGTGGCAGCTGCATGTAGTTGTAAGCCTGCCATATTGTGTTTCTGTCACTACTAGTGTTGCTATTAATGGTAAACTCTGATTGGCTGAGAGTACAGCCAGGGGAATAGATTGTATCGGTGCAAAAATTGTAGTCGGGATCATAACATGTTGCAAATGTGAGACCTTTCCAATAATATGATTACAGCTCTTTGTTGCATTTCTCTTTCAACTAAATTTGGACAAAAAAAATCCAAGGTTGTTCATTGCAGCATAAAAGGAGGGGGGGGATTTTTCCAGGCTTTGTTTTCTCTCCTATAAAGATTTTCAATCAGCTGCATTACATTGATTCAGTGTGAGCTCCTCAGGCAGAGATGCAGGGAGCCTCTAGAATACCTGAAATCGATACTTTAACACTTCAGGGGTTTGAACTGTAAATAGGGGAACCATTATTGATGTGTAAGCTGGTGTTGTGCTAGGGAGAACATAATTGCAGGGTGTGTGTGTGTGTGTACATGGGGGCTCAGTGGGGGCTGGTTCTGTGACAGGTGATTGTGTCTGGATAGGCTGAGGGAGTTCTGCATGCTGGCTGCCCGAGAGCTTGGGGAGCTGTATCGGATTGTCCTGTTGAGAACTGATGTGTGCGAGTGCTACGAGACGGATGCTAGTGACTTTCTAGTGACAAAGAAACAGCCATAACATGATTTGCTAAAGCTCTTCTGACAGTGTTCATAAATGTGTCTGAGGAAGGCTGAGGACTTGACTGAAATGTCAGAATCTTGTCAAGTTTTTAATATAAAGAAATAAAGGGGAAGCCCTGATTGACTGAGAATTAGGTGTGCTAATATTGTATAATGATGATGATCATTATTATGAGATTATTGTTGTTTGGACATCAGTACTCAAAGCACATTCATTTGTTAGAAAGTACTGTGTTGTCCTTGTTTTTCTTACCCTGTCAGTTAGTTGAAGTGTTTAAGGTCTCGTTGCTTCCTCATATTTGCCCCTCTCTGGTCAGTTTTCTTTCTACCTTCTCCTGACCTCTCTTCTGCAATCAGAGCAAGCAGTCAGACAGGCTAAATATATTATGGTTCTTGGTGGCTAGTGGTGGAGGCCCTTCTGTGAAGGGCAGCATTTTGATTGCAGGTGCCCAGCTGTTTCATAGCAATTGTATCTGTACAATGCAGCTTGCAATTACATAGAAGGGTTAATCCTTGGTTTTGCAATATGTACTACAGGTTACATAACATTTGATTCTACATAAAAACAGAATTTGGTCTGTGCAATATATTCTTGTTAAATGTTTTTTGTATGTCTGTATTAAATGAAAAGTCAATGAAACATCATTAGTGTGTGTGTGTGTGTGTTTATGTAGGCCTACATATCATCATCAGCCTATATCGATCCACTGCTGGATGAAGGCCTCCCTAAGATGAATTAATATAATGAATACTATAGGAAATATTCACCCACCTTAGACTTTTTCACATTTTGTTGCCTTACAACTTATACATACAGCTCTGGAAAAAATTAAGACCACTGCAGTTTTTTCTTAAATCAGCATCTCTACCTGTATGGCAGCCATTCCATTCCAGTGTCTGTTGAATTCCAACACAGGCACGCCTCATCTACTGAATGAGCTACTTATTATCTGATCACCTGAAGCAAATCTTATTTAACAAGGAAAAGCATAAAATCCATTGCTGTGGTCATCACTTCCTCTTGCAATAGGACCAGCTGGATGGTGAAAACAGTGCTAGTAGTACCTCAAAAGTAATTGGAATCAAAAAATAATTATTTACCATGCCTAAAGAGCTGAAAAGGAAAGTTTTGAGTGAGGAAAAGAAGGGTTCAATTCTGGCTTTACTGGAAGGGGGATACAGTGAGCGTCGGGTTGCTTCCATCCTTAAAATTTCAAAGACGGCAGTTCATAAGAACAAGGTCAAACAGCAGACATTGGGGACAACAAAGCTACAGACTGGCAGAGGGCAAAAACGACTCTCTAATGACCGGGATAACCACGAACAAGGATTGGACTGTAGAGGACTGGAGTAAGGTCATCTTCTCTGATTAGTCCAATTTGAAAATCAGGGTTATGCGATCAAATATTGATTTCTGAACTCTTCCTAAGTTAAAACATTAGTATTGTGTTTAAAAATGAATATGGGCTTATTTTCTTTGCATTATTAGAGGTCTGACAACACTGCATCTTTTTGTAATTTTCACTTTCTGCAAATAAATGCTCTAAATGACAATATTTTTAATTGGAATTTGGGAGAAATGTTGTCAGTAGTTTATAGAATAAAACAAAAATGTTAATTTTAAACACATACCTATAAATAGTAAAACCAGACAAAACTGATAATTTTGCAGTGGTCTCTTAATTTATTCCAGAGCTGTATATATGTAGATTGTGCTGTTATAAATGCTGTTTCATTATAGTTCAGAGAAGAACCTATACTAACTGCAAGTTATCTAAGCAATCTAACAAGCATCATCAAGCAGCGGAGAGCTATGGCTTATTAACTTGCATATAGAATTGGCATCCTGGCTTCAAAAAACTTGAGTACTTTAAATAAATGAAGACATGGAATTCTTGCCTTGTAATTGAGGCTCTATTTAATCAATGGCAATTCTTAGGAAGAAAGTGCTTCCTCATATTGCTGCGAGAAAGAACGAGTGTTGACTGTCATGAATATCAATGGGATTCTTGGATAAAAGACTTTCTGTTCTCGTGGTCAGCTAGCAGTGGAAATATCAGTTCTGTGAAATAAATGCGTTAAAAAATAAAAGCGTGACCTCTGACAACTGACTTATGCCAAAGAGAGGTAGTTGAAGAAAATCCTTTTATGTGTTACACATAGAGGGTGAAAAATGTAGCCTGAGAATATGACCAGACCTTTGTGTTTACAATTTATGTGTATATTTATTTATGTCCATATATATATATGTGTGTGTGTGTAAAAAAAAAAAAAAAAAAGAAAGAAAAAAAGATATATATATATATATATATATATATGGTTATAATAATTGGTTGAGGAGAGATCTTAAAATATTGTGAATTACTTCAGATACAACAACATGCCCTCTCCTCTTCCTTCCTATTGTAAGACACAATTATGAGAATGCAAAGGCCTCTGGACCTCCTCTGTGTCAGGCTGCTGGGGACTGTACGTCTGGATCTCCTCACCCCACCTGGGGAGGGAGACCGAGACGGCTCTGCAAACTGACAGTTCTGACAGAAACAGGCTAGCGTTCACACTGCGAGAGGTGCAGCAACAAGGGATAGAGGGTAGAAAAACACAGTTACTTAACTCAAGTGAGGGGGAGGCCAGTCCACCCCAGCGGCCCTCCTGGCATTGAAATCTCTGCTCCTCCAACACAGTCGCCTCAGGCCAGCTTGGCCTCTGTCACCTTCCCCCCCCGAAATGCAATGCGAGAGTCGGTTAACTCCTACTGCTCTTGGACAGAGTGTTACATAAGCAATCCATCACTCTGAGATTTCTAAGGGGAGAGATGGAACTTGGAGCAAACTTTTTTTTTCATTTAAATTCTCCAAAAAAAAAAGTTTTTAAGCTTGCCTGGAAGCGATCTGAACATAAGCAACACAAGTGGAAATGTAACAACACGGTTAATTCCCTTTAGTGTGAAACCTTCTTAAAACTGGACTTTATTTTTTTAAACTTAGTCACGCTTAAGCCAGTCACCCAGCTAGTGGCTTATTTAAAGTTTCACTGCAAATGGATGCTTCACTTGTGTTAATAACTTTCCATGATGTTCAAATGCACGTGTAGGCGTCCTACACAACGGTTTGCCTCTGTTCTATTAACATGATTTGAAGATGAGTGTTTATGGGGTTATTAAAACATGCACTGTGGCACTTGTTTGAACAATTGTGAGTAATTTTGTCCATTATCAAAATTATGATGAATTTTGTGAGTGTGAGGTGACATATAAAATTTAAATGCTCAAAATGCAAATTGTTTGTAGTGTTAACGAAGTGCAGTGTTTTAATGGGATTGGATTTGTTAAAGCAAAGTTGTTTTTTGGGTTTGTTTAAAGGCACACACTTCACAGAAGAAAGGTTTGGCTATTTTTGTGGAACAGCATATGGAGAGTGGGTGATTTTACCTGAGAAGCTGGAACTGGATTTTTTTTTTCTTCTCTAAGCAAATATTTTTTATTAAAAAAAAAAAGGAGATGGTTGTATTTCTGTGTGGGTAAAATGAATGTTAATGAATGTGGCTTGACCTCTGTTGGTTGCTTTATTCTGGAAAGAGTATTGAATATGAGGCACAATCATAGTCATAGATGTCTTTATCTAGATCATAAGTTTGAACAATTTAAGTTTAAGTATTTGAGAGTACAGCTCTCCAGAATGTTTAGGATTTAAATTCTAACTTTTTAAATGATCATACAAACTTAAAATGTATGCCATAAAAAAGATAGACACTTTGAATGGTAGCTTTTATGTACTTCCATAATGTCATTAGCAACATCCACCAAAGAGTAGAACACATTAACCAGACCACTCCACACAATAAAAACAGGAATGAAAGCAACAGTGCTTTTGTCCTTAGTCACTCCTAGCGCCATCAGTGAAATGGTTTATAAGCCATACAAAGTGTTCTGTAGCCTTGTGGGTTATATATTCATATATAAATGATTTCCTCTCTTTATTTTGAAGACAAAGTTGCACTGGAAGGAGTAGTGGTGCAGCGAGCTGAATGCAGGCCTGCGGTCAGTGAGAATTACATGAAGTTGAAAAGGTTGGTATCATTAGATTACTAATAAACTGGATGGTTTTCTCATTGTCACCCCTAATATGTATAGCCCCCTTAATAACCCTTTTGGAAATACAGGTGCTGCCCAGCCTGCCGCGTCTTCAGCCCTGTGCTCTTTCCCCAGCAGCTCTGCAGCACTCAGTGCCAACAGTTCTGTGTTAAAGAACTGCCCCCACTAGTATTTAAACCAGCTATCCAAGTGATGCAGGGCCTCATTTGTTTTCCATGGCTGAAGAGTATTATAGCTTGAGCATGGATCCACCACGACACCTCATTGTATTTATTTGCAACAGACATCTGTTGAGGCTCCTGGCACACTTTTGCCATTGTTATTAATTCATTTTGTGTGCTGCTGGCTGCATCTGCTTAATTGTTTTCATAATAATGACCAACGTTATAAATGGCATGAATCGCCGGGCTTCGTTTTTAATCACGAAATTCCTAGGATGTCTTGGATCACAGTGTGCCAGGGCAACACATAATTTGTGTCTAATGGCAAATGATTTAAAATTACTGTAATTAGTCATCGTGCAGTAACAAAACAAGAAATTGCTCATTTTCATCCATCATTACCAATGTTCTCTGTACTTTTCAACTTTTCTGTAGGCTACAGATTGAAGAATCATCTAAACCTGTCCGCCTGTCACAACAGCTGGATAAGGCAGTCACGACCAACTACAAACCGGTGTCAAATCACACTTACAACGTGAGACAGATACCGTCCCCTGCCGTACACATTTACTGTCATGGAAGATTGACAAAGCCTCTGAATTCTCCACTGTGGCTTGTTTTTGGCAGGTGGAGTACGATAAGAAGAAGAAGGAGGAAGGGAAGCGAGCTCGGGCCGACAAGCAGCAGGTCCTGGATATGCTCTTCTCGGCCTTTGAGAAGCATCAGTACTACAACATCAAGGATCTGGTGGACATCACCAAACAACCTGTGGTAAGCATTTCACTGGCAAACAGGGAGCCTGCCCAGGATGACACTGCACAATCGCCCCAATCTGCACAATTTCCTCATTTAGACAACACTTAATGAATGTAATGCTTGTATTACTTCATGTGCAAGGCTAGGTACTATTTATTTTAGTTGTGAAATGTTTTTGTATTAAACATTTATTTGGAAATAGACAAGACAGTATGAATATCAGAAGTGGAAAAAATCCTGTTCTGCTGTATTAAATATGTTTTTTCCTTTAAATGTTATGTTTTAAAAGTCATGTGTGAAATTAAGCCTGTGGAATTGCTGGGATAAGGCAGATGCTTAAATTAGCAGGATATATTTACAAAAAACCTTAAAGGAAATTAGTGCTTTCACACATTTGTGTCATGTCAGAGATGTCTTTCAGCAGTGCTTTTCTTCTTTTTTGGTCCGTGTATCATGTCATCCACTTTTAATAACCAAACATCTATTGGGTCAAAAATCTAGTTTGATGTTGTCAAGAGGCCAATTGAATTGGTCAAGTCAAGAATATTGTAAAATGTACCTTGAATTCAACTTGGATATCTTAGAAATATATGTAACAATGTAACCACATATTTAAGCTGAAAAATCTGTTTAGGTCACAGTTAATTAACAAAAAATAGTGAGGGAAAAGACTGCATTTTTTAAGATAAACCAAAATGATTATTGAAGGGCCCAATTAGCTTCGGGGCATCAGGACTCTCAGACTTCCATAATCATTTCAGTTTCAGTCTATACTTGAGAACACATTCAATTTGTGAAAACACAATCTGCTACAGACACCTAGTGGTCAAACACATCGATTTCAAGATGGGCATAAACTGGGAATGTTTAGAAACAATATAAAGCCAATACGTAAGAACACCTCAGATGGCTGTCAAAGTAGCTCGGTTGTAGATTCCTCAGAGAGAGCTGAACGCTTTCTTTCTTTCTCTCGTCATTGCAGATTTACCTGAAAGAGATTCTGCGTGAGATTGGGATCTACAATGTGAAAGGCACCCACAAAAACACGTGGGAGCTCAAGCCAGAGTACAGACACTACCAGGGCGAGGAGAAGAGTGACTAGCCTGGCCTGGCAGAAGTGCATTCTGGGAAAGATACTGGCACAGTGCGCTTACCTGTTGCGCTGATACCTTGTCACTGAAAAACTCCATTTGTTTTAACCTTTTTGTATTTCAATGTTTTTTAATACGGCTGACTCCTCTGAAGATGGATGCTTGTAGACACACTCCCCCACCCAATACCAAATGTTTTTTTTTTAAATTTTCCACTGATAAACTCAAGGATCAGCGCAAAATAAATAGTCAATGTTATTTCTTATACTACCCAGTGTACATGCATATATTTACAAGAGCTTTTGGGGAAAAGAAAATCTGTTAATGTTTTTATGACTATTCATCTAAAGATAATGTTTAAATAGAAGCAATAAGTGTCTGACTTTTATTTACTTTATGTTCTTGGAGCTAATGATACCGGAGAGCCCTCATGCACTGATGTAGGCCTGTGTGTGTCAGTGATCTCAACGGAATTGAAGCTGGAGGTGTTCAATACTGTGTTTGGACTTTAAACTGTGTCCACAATAAGCATGTCTACAGTTAGAGGAGCTTTCTGTATTGCCTGATATTTCAGGCAGTTTCTGTTGGTTTGATAGTGCTGTAAGCAGCATTGCGTTTTGTATATTGAAATAGTTTGTGAAAATGTGTAAGATATTTTCTCAATTTTATTTGTTTTACAGATGGACTGCTCAATAAAATAAAATATTTCCAGCCTTGAAGGAATAATTATTTATTACTTGATGATTTAAAAAAGGTACTCAATTTCAGATCAAACTGTAATGCAGATTAAATGACTATCTGTGCAGACTGTTTATATGTACAGAACTTCTACGGTTAACTTTCTTCTGCTACAACCATGCATTTTTCTAATTATTTTAAATTATAATTGTATCTTTTTCCTTATTTATTTTAATCTCAAATTGTTTTGGGGAAAAATACCTCCCTTGCTATATCGATTTGATGGGAATAGTGTGCATGTCTATAGAAAAGCTATTAGCTGAATAAGTATGAGGCTCAAACTTCCATCAGTAAAGACCTTTAGAAAGTTAACAAAATTTATGCAATACAGCTGCATCTGCAGTAGACACATGGTGTCAAAAAAAACTGGAATACCTGGTATGTTGTGGTTTACTGAATAATGGCATTTATCTAATGCAGCCAGTATACTGTTCATGCTGTAAGCTAATTTCATTTGGTTTTAACTTCCATTTCCCAAAATGATAAACTATATTTAGTCTATTAGTTTATTACGGCCCATGTAGTTGTAGGACTTCAGTACTTCTGAGACCTGGTTGTAAATCAAGCCTTCCTAGGAAGTAGGTCAGCCCCTTGTATTGACTCCCAGTCTGTCCAAGATTAACTTTTATCATTATTTGGTCCTGGGGTCACCAATCATCCTATCACAAATACTTCTAGGTTCTGTGGTTACCACTTAAGAACAGTATCAGTTCTTTTATTATTCAATTTGAATTGTATGTTGGAAAATTGTTTTTAAATCAATTTAGTTTTGTAAATACATCAATATTTTTCTGACCCACCTAGACAGCTTGTGTATATCTGTGTGTCAAGTACAAGGGTATTGAAGATGTTAATTTTCCAAACACTTTCATGTAAAGACTGACTGAGGTTGTAAACTTCTATGCCATCGATGTAGATTTCACAGTTGTATATAACCACAATGCAGATCAGTTTAATTGCAGATATTAAACTGATTAGATTTACAAACTACACATTAAATGCAACTAGACTTGAGGATTAGTTCCCTCATTCATACATTTCCTGTATTAATAATGTCCTATAACGCACAAACTAATTCCCAAATGGTTAACACCGATTTGATCATGTTTTAGGGATACTACAATACATAAAACCTTCAGGTAATCTCCAATTCAAATAATATTTCACCATTCACAGGTTTACTGCAGATAATTAAAGACTGCAGTCAAGACAAAGCACCAATAAACATTAAATCTAAACCAAAGACATGAAATACAAGATCATGAGACATTTTGTCCAGTGGTTTATTCTGTTTTTACAAGTCATGGCAGTAGCTGAACAATCCTGGGGGAGAGGGAGATACATCAGATGCAGCTGAATACATAGAGCAAACCATGATGCTGGAGATGTTTTTTGAACCGATGAATTGAAAACCCAAATAAAAAGAGGACTCCAATTGAGATTTTCTTGCTCTGAAGGCATTTCCATTTAGAAGAAGTTTCATACTGCAACACTCACATCAGACAATTTGATACCTGTTGATAAAAATGTTCTGTAAAATGTCCTGATGGTCTCCGCCATTTACAATTCAGGTCATGAAGACTGGTGGTTGTCTGAGGGCCAAAAAGTGTTTTATTTTAAATTTGACATTACAATTTAAAACAATGTTTTCATTCCAAACAAAAGAGCAAAATGAAGTCCAGTCCATATTCTCGTCTAAATCTTGATGAGAAGCAGCAGCCGGTTAGGATGGGTGGGGAGCAAAACGTGATATCCTGACGTGTTACTGAAAACAAGTAGAGGGAGAAAGAGAATTGTAAATCAGAATAAAACATTTCAGTGCATTGGCTTCAAAGGTAAAAATGTACAGTATGGTTCTTTACAGTTAGGAATCTTACATACATCAATCTTAAGAACTTAGTTTGATTTGTCCTCCTTTATTCAATCCAAATCTGCCACACGTGACAGTCAGAAAGCGCAAGGAATGTTAATGTTGCATCCTAGTGCAAACCAAAAAGCCAATGTATTTTGCTTTAGGTCTATCAGAGGATGCAGATAGCTTGGAATAGTCTTCGGAGGCGAAAGCGAACACTGGAGAATGCATTTCTTAATTAAGAAGGGATTAAACTGAACCCGTCGCGATAAACAGACCAATTGGTACAGAGGTCGAACTGCAGACACTTACACATTTCTCAATTTCCAGGCCATCCTTGAAAAAGGTCATGAATGGAGTGATGCCATCTTCACGGTAGTCTAATAATCCAACCATTCCATCGGGGTTCATGGTTTCACCTGTGAAGAACTGAAACAAGACACTGGTGTCAGTCTCCCATTTATAAGGAGGAAATACAGAAAATACTTCAGAGGAGATGCTCAGAGAAATGCGTTCGTTTCACAGGATTTTGTCCTCCAAAGGTGTCCTAAGATTGTCATCACAGCATGTTGTTTCCAGATTAGATCAGTGCTCTGCTACTTTGCCCTCTTACCTGATAGTTCTTCACATTGGCCATAATTCTTTTGATTTCTTCTTGTGCTCCGGCCATGAAGGGCTTTACTCTTTCTGGCTTAGTCTCTTCGAGTTTTGCTTTGATTCTGCCCAAAACAAAAAGCTTAATTAAAATATGATCTTGCCACTTCAGAATAGAATTAAAATCACCCCCTCGTGTACAATTTCATTGTATTATGAATAAGGGAGAGAGAGGAAAGTGGAGGGGGAAAAAAAGTGTGGTGCATTCCTGTACTCCTCACATGAAGGCAGTGAATTAATATTCCTTCAGTCAGAAATTAAATCTTGCATGGCACTTGCATATCATAAATATCTGACAAGTTGTGTATACCTCAGCTCTGACCATAGGAAATAGATACCAGGGAAAGATGCTCACACCAATACAAGTTATTAAGGGGAATGTCAGATCCTTACATTTGTAAATGTGTGTAAGCAGACCAGATTAGGGAGCACTGCCAAAGCACTGGAGATTTCCTTTGTGGAGACGGTTCTGGTATCAGACTATATGGTCATCCCTTCAGTCTTATACAATTAGGTATCCCTGTCAAAATCCAGTAACTATGCTGAAGAAAGTGAGGGGTGTGTGTGTGTGGAAGTGATCTGTTGGTGGGAATACTTGTCCCATACAAACTAGTTCTCCTAATTGAAGACAAATTAAAGGTACCGAATTAAAAACACTAACATAATTCTGCTAAGCTTTATACAAAAATGGTAATGTAGCCTGTAAGGGTGGACTTATTCGATGGATCAAATTTTGAAAGTCTAAAATTGAACTTTTATAATGTTTAATAAATCAATGCAATGCCCTTTAAACTTTAGACAATTAAGCTGTACAAGTAGAACAGGATACTACTTTTTATCCACCCCACAAAATCTGACATTACCAGTCCTGGTGCTGTGCGCCTCTAATGGGAAACCAATGAGACCTAGTACTTCTTTTTGCAATGTGAAAGGTACATCTTCCAATTAGCTTCTTTGCTTTCAAAAGCATTTTATAGCCACAGTATTCACTCCTCAGCCGTCAACTGCTATTTATAGTATGGAATTGACAAACAACATCTGAGACTAGTTCATTTTAGGGTTTGGTTAGGTGACCTTTGGTCAAACTACACAGATGGCAAATCGATACTACGGAGTGCCAGGGCTGCAACAAACAAAAACCTGCAACAGAGGCAAATAAACCCCAAGTCTTTAATGTGAATGAGAAGTCAATATCTGAAACAGTTCTGGAGACACCATCATTTAAAGAAAGTGCTTACCCATGGACTTAAACCTTTTGTGGAGCTTTTCTGTATATTGATCCTACGA
The DNA here is from genome assembly GCF_036373705.1 of Amia ocellicauda. Lineage (NCBI taxonomy): Eukaryota > Metazoa > Chordata > Actinopteri > Amiiformes > Amiidae > Amia > Amia ocellicauda. Next base: position 21,171,553 of record NC_089855.1, read on the forward strand.
TCCACAGCATTACTTCAAGCTGCTCACTATGGAAGATCAGATCACAAGCACCTTGCGTTTAATTCTTAATCCTACTACATGCTTGCTAATCAAGCATAAATGTAATCATTAACTTAATTTTCCGTTGCTGTATATGCTACTGTAATTGCTTCAGTGTCAAATTTGACCGATTACATCACTTCACTCATGTTTCAACCAGTACATTTTCACAATTGCTTGTGAAATGGTTTTGTATATGCAAGGAAAATAAAGGTGGAAGTTTAATGTATGTTCTGGATATGTTGCCCCTTCTACAAGCCCTACAGGGATATTAAGATATTTCAAGTCAAAAGCATAATGCATAATAATCAATAAGCAAGTGTCTTCCTCTATTCAATCCAGGCAACTACAGAGAAGGTGCACAGAAAGCGCGAGGAAATCGCTTTTGCATCATCATATAAAAACCCTTAAAAGCCACTGAATTTGCTTTGGGTCTGTCAAAAGATGCAGTGAAGGCTGGAGATTTCTTCCAGCTTTTGGGAATCAACCGACACACATGCAGTACTTCCACACCCATCCATAGGCAAACTTACGCCTTCATGTAGTCTTTGATGTAGGCTTTGAAGGTGTCCTTTGTGAAGCCAGTTTCTTGAAGTTTGTGGTTTAAAACAATGTCTACTCCACTGACCGTGGACGCCTCGGCTCCCTCTTCCACCACTTCTGCCGAAGCATTCCCACCAATGAGAGCATCGTCAATGTCATCACTCCGGCTGACGACCTACAAGAGCAGAACATATGGGTACCTGTGCAACAAAGCACATCTGTCTCTCTGAAAACTACTTTAAAATACCTATGGTCACATTGATATAGATCTTTGTAGATCCTGTTGGAAGAAGGCCTTTGCAAGAGGTTTCTAACAACAGTGTTTATCCCAACTTAATGCTTCACTTTATAACGATTGAGCTCATGTGGGTCATTGAAATTTAACATGAATTTCGGTGACGTAAAGGGAGCGCCCTGAAGTCACACCTAGAGGAAATGCGACGAGTCATTTCAACATCCTACACCGCAGATTCCACACCCCGTCACTTCTCTCGAAACCACAAAACGAGGAAAAAAAATAAATACATATATAACTTACCTTTCCCTCTACTTCTATTAAGATCCCATTGGGTGATTCCTTGATTTTGTAAATGTCCGAGAACATTTCATCCCCTAAAACAAAGGGAGAGAAAAATGACGAATGTGCGACGGCCAGAAAAGAAAAGAAAAACCTGCCAGCGTCAATGAAACTTTAAAGAGCATGCGTGGAGCCCCGACGTTCACTAAAGGGGCATTATGTCCCATCACCCCGGATAAAGTTACTTTTCAAAATTTAGGTTAACTGCGTCATAGTTCAAGAAAAAGCTGACCTTTACCTAATCCTTTAATAATAATACAATAATATTCACTAGACTCAATACCGGCATCACTGAACGATGTTTGTTTTTTCCACCCAGTAAATGATTAATTTGGCGTTAAACGTATACATTAAAACCTACCTAAAACGACATTAGACATTACAGTCAGTTTATTACCGGCAGAAATCCCGCTTCGATTCCATGGCTTTTAACTTAACCCCTTTAATATCGAAATGCGTTAACACCCTCACAACCCGACCCGGACGATCATTAAAATACCCGCATCTACACAGTGAAAGCAGACGCGAAGTGTAACAATAAAAAAACAACTGTTTGCGACCATCCTGGTATCGGATTTGCGGCCTGCACCGCTAGGCCTCAGGTAAGACCTACAACAAATCCTATTCCCCCAATCCCCCACGTACGCCTCCAAAAAATGGCCTCGGCATCCAAACTATAAAAGCCTGCTCTCTCCAAAGCCGATGTTTCTTACCGGTGATGATGTCCTTGTAGATGATCATTCTGTTGGATTGTGTTTCAGGACTTGCGTCAAAGATGGCTCCTGCTCTCCCCGCTTGCGGACTCGGCTGAAAAGGACCGGTACACCCTTTCCCCCAACTTAGATACTAGCGGCCGTGATGACGTCATCCAGTAAAGTCTGGAAACAAACCATCCAACTAATTTGCCCCCTTGTGGTCTGTAGGCGAGTCGCTGTGTCTCTGTGTGCAAATGCGTACACAAATCTAGGATCTAACAAGAAACCTAGCGTTTAGGACCAGGACAGGGTAGCTCAATAATATTGGGAGGGGTGGTGTTTGTCTTCTTAATAGGGAAGCCATATTTTTTGCAACCCAGATCCAATTGTAGCTGCCCAAACACACACTCGTTCAATTATAATGTGCTATTCAGTGTCTATATATATATATGTATGGTCGCGTTGTTGCTAGTTTTTGTAGATCAGTGCTGCAAACCCAGAGAGTCAATCTGCACACTTTTCATTGCAGTCATGTACTAAAATGCGTATGCACGGCACTGTTTCAGTTATAGACACCCACACTTCTGGAGGTGAAATCTGGTCACTTAATGCAAACTTTATGATACAGAAACTGCGGACGACACAGAGGAGCATGGAAAGGCGTATGCTTGGAATAGCAAGAAGAGATGGAAAAAGACACGAATGGATCCGAGCACAGACCACAATCTGTGACGGAACTGAAAGAGTGAAAATGCTCCACATTGCAAGAAGCACATTGAGTGGATCGCAAGACGTGACGAAGAAAACAAAAGACCTCGTAGAGGATGGGGAGATGAAATCATACACTTGAAGTGGAAACATCTTGGGGAGGCTGGAGTGGATCGATATGGCTGATGGTATTATTTAGACATATATCCTCATCCTCAGCTTTTATCGACGCTCGTCTCGTAATGCCTTGGTTGAGTTTCAGATGGAACGGCTTGAGTGGAGCAGCCAATGAGGGCGTGAGGATGGGAATGGGGGCGGGGCTTCGCACGCCGTGTGGACACTTGTAAAAGTTGGCGGATCGGCTCCGAAACGATGCGCCGTCGTCCGTCCCGCCGGGCTGCATCACTCACAGCAATGAGTGCTCAGGGCGAGTATGCCTGAAATCATTGCAACACATTGGTTGGAGACGCAGCATTTTTGTCTTACAATATTGTAGGTGTTTTAATGAAGCGTGCATTATTTGGAGACCTAATTAGTGCCATCATCGACTTTGTTTCATTTTGAGGGACTGGGCGTGGGAGAATTCACTGGAATCATCAAAAGACTGCTGGCGACCCGATTTATTTAATCACCTGTAAGTAATTACAAAAAAAATCGTCCTCATTGATGCTCTCACACGTCCAATAAAGTACCCGATCTTGATCTAGATCACCACATGACGCATTATGTATCCGGTCTGCTGTGTGTTTCGTGAGAGTGCACAGGAAATTGAAGGAAAAAAGAAGAAAAAGCAGAGCCATGTTAAAAATGATAGTCTTAACCATTTTATGTAGAAACCTGGTATTTGTGCTTTTATTATGGATTTGATAATAGAACGCATGACACGTAACAAGGGGGGAGGCACCACGCTGACGCAGCCCACCAACCTGCATCTAAAAGTTTTATTGTTGTAGTTGTACTGTAATGCACCGACACTGGCATTTTAAGATTAACTTCTTAATAATTGTTTTTGTACCAAACCTCGTCCCCCGTATACAAAGCTATGGGAGAAGCATGGTTTCCTGCAACTGCACTACACAACATGCCTTGAAGGGAATTCACACTTTTTGTGTTATTTTAAATTACCAAGTGCTTTTCTATTACACGTTAAAGGCTGTTTGAAAGATCTATGTACCATCATCAAATATAACGATTAAGTCATGCACATTTTTGGGTGTAACTCATTTATTGTGTAGGTCATATTCTTCTACGTTTGACACCAATTTGCAAATACTGACGCTATTCAAATCTGAGTAAACCTACTCTGAGAAAAGTCTAACTGTATCACAGGGCATATTTAAATCAAGCTATTGCACTTCAATTTAACTATGCTATCATTAGTATTTTATTCAATTTAGAAACGGGCTGGTCAGTTGGAAAGTAGTCTTTCCCTTGCCCTCAAAGCAAAGGGCGCATATTTGTAGAGGTCACACTAAACTAAACTACTAAAGTAGTTTTAGATCTGCACTTGTTTCCTGTTACTGTTTATTGTTACTTATAGTTTTGTAGTGGAAACAAGAACTTGCGCAAGCTCTTTATTTGTCTTTCACATGAATTTAGGTTTACATGTGTTTAGGCTAGGTATACAGATGCTATCCAGCTTACCTCTTTTTACAGTGTTGATATCTTGGACATTTATTGAGATGATCTCCCTTTATCAGTTTTGGATTAATGCCCGGTAGAAATTTGCATGCGCAGTCGTTGGTGTCTGGAGGCTTTCCCATTGACCATCTCAATGGTAGGTTTCCGGACATTAAAAGCCTCTGTCGAGCTCAGGGTTTGATAAGTTGAAGTTGAATCTAGGACAAGGTTTAAATGATAAAATCTTCAATTTAACCATTTGAATGTGTGCATGTCATTTGCACGTGTTAAAGTAGTGATACTAACTTAAAATGTTGTATACTTAAAGGTTTGTGAAGTGGGTTCTTTACTTTTCATGTGATAAACACCGCATTCTCTTTTTGAACTAAGTTAAACCATCCTTGGATCTCATCTGTGAAAGTGTGATTCCAGCTTTGTTTGCGGAGCAACAGGTGGCATCTTTATTGTCCACAAAGTGTTAATTAATAACAGTGAAATGTATTGTGTTGCTTTCCACCAGGCAGAATAAACCATTTAATTCCAAAATCTACTGTGAGCCATTGGGTTTCTTTGATTATCTCTGTGGTTTTCATCTGATACTAAATTGATTATACCTGTACTATACTGTACACCACAGACCCTCCATGTGAAAAGTTACTGGCCTTTATTTTCTTTTTAAATTGAGTTTTAGGGAATCATTGTAATCTTTCAGGCTTTGGAAAAAAAAAAAAAAAAAGATCCTGCCTATATATAACAAGATTGTATCTTTATGTGCACTATTATCACATGATTCTGATTATATCTAAAATGATTAGTTTACTTTGGTAGTCTTGTGAAAAATGTTTTGGCAAGGTATCTGAGGTTTCCATTAATACATTCTAGCTCTGAATGTAGTCACAGCAGTTCTTGCTTCACCCTTTTCTACTGCTGTTCAGATATCCACAGCATCGATTTTAATATTTGGCTGAAATCTTTATTTATATATTCTTGTGGGAGATACCAGGCATCCCACTTTTAGAGGAGCACTCGTTTAACTATAAGTATAAGTTAGTTGCTTTGTAGTAGCTGGTTCTTTCTGTCCAATAGTGTTGAGCGATACTAAAGTATGGACGGAGGCCAGGAGGGGCACAGTAAGGGGAGGGTCTCTTGAGTGTCTTGCTGCCTTTCGATATGAGGAACAGAACCGAAGTACAGGGACTCCTGTTAACACTTGCAGGCCAGTGTGTGGTGGTATGGCTTTGCCCTGTGCATTCTTGATGGGGAAACTACAGGTGATTCTGAACCAATTTAATGTGGAGAAGTCTTGTAATTCAGACTTGTTTTTTTTTCTGTCTCGTAGCGTAAGGAGAGATTTGCCTTGAAGGTGAAAAATGTCTAACTTAAACTGGAAGCCATTTGTTTACGGAGGTTTGGCTTCTGTAACTGCAGAATGTGGTAAGTAGGCTCGTTAGTTTTTTCTCAATCACTTTAAATGGTATTTTTAACCTTTAAAGTAATATATGTATAGTTATCAAGTTAAATGTTAAATAATTGTTTTTCTGGGATTTGATTACAAACAAATAAGCTTTTTCTATAGTATTGGAGGGGGTTAAATTGCTGTGAGCAGACTAGTTTACAGTACTATGATCCAAGAATGTTTGCTGCCAGAGTGAACCAATGGCATTCATTAATACTTGGATCTTGTGACCTAAATTACAAAGGAAGCCATTTCTTTAAATGGCTTGAACATTTCTACAAGAATAATTGGGTGGGAGGGGGGGTGGTAATTTAAGAAATGTATTCATGTGTTTTTGCAATGCACTTTTTATTAACATATAGAGGAATTTCCACTGCTTTGAAGTTCTTAAAATTTGTTGCAAGTACCAGATATTGAAGTTGTAGCTTGTGTGAAGTTTATTTCCTTCATCAAAAAGAATACACTGAAGTTACAAGAGTGAACTTACCTGAGAATCGCATAGAGGACACTAAGATAGTGGTTAGCATGGAGTCACTGAAAAGCATGCCTCCTGCCTGTCAACACTGCAGCAAGAATATAGGCATCCTCCAAAGTTCAGATAGCAAGTTCAAGCACATTTTGTGAGGATAAGGACTGAACATGGTTTGTGATGGGCACATGGTTGCAGCAGCATTATTTTCAACAGGGGAGAACATTTATGCAAAAATGTAATGTCAATTGTCAAAAAAGTATAATTAAAATTACTGTTTTGTTTATTTTAGGTACCTTCCCCATTGACCTTACTAAGACCCGCTTGCAAGTGCAAGGCCAGGTCGGTGACAGTAAGTACACAGAGATCCGGTACCGGGGAATGCTGCATGCCTTGGGCAGGATCTGCAGAGAAGAAGGGCTCCTAGCGCTGTACTCAGGGTAAGAATGGGCCTGATCAATGATCAAAACTGAGCCACAAAAAAATAGCACTGGGGCTCTTTATCCAAAGACTGTTGAAGTGTCTCTATGTAAGCACAACCTATTTACATAATCTATATTTACGGCCTTGTGCATATAGATTGTTCTGTATTGAATGCTGGATGAACAGGACTGTACAGGATTTAGAATGATCTATGTTTAAACTCGTTGAACTTTTGTTTTTATTGATGTTTTGGAGAGAATCTGAAATATACAGTACTGTGCAAAGGTTTTAGGCAGGTGTGAAAAACAGAAACAGCTGTGTAGGAGGAATCAAACAGCCAAACTCAGCTAACAAGGTGAGGTTGCTGAAGACAGTTTACTGTCAGCTCAGAATTGGCAGGAAACAGTGGGACCCTCGTATACCCATCTACTGTCCGCAGAAGTCTGGTCAGAAGTGGCCTTCATGGAAGACTTGCGGCCAAAAAGCCGTATCTCCGACATGGCAACAAGACCAAGTGACTAAAACTATGCATGAAAACACAGGAACTGGGCTGCAGAAAAATGGCAGCAGGTGCTCTGGACTGATGAGTCAAAATTTGAAATATTTGGCTGTAGCAGAAGGCAGTTTGTTCACCGAAGGGCTGGAGAGCGGTACACGGATGAGTGTCTGCAGGCAACAGTGAAGCATGGTGGAGGTTCCTTGCAAGTTTGGGGCTGCATTTCTGCAAATGGAGTTGGGGATTTGGTCAGAATGAATGGTTTCCTCAGTGCTGAGAAATACAGACAGATGCTTATCCATCATGCAATGCCATCAGGGAGGCTTCTGATTGGCCCCAAATGTATTCTGCAGCATGACAACGCCAAACATACAGTGACAGTCATTAAGAACTATCTTCAGTGTAAAGAATAACAAGGAGTCCTGGAAGTGATGGTATGGCTCCCACAGAGAACTGATCTCATCATCGAGTCTGTCTGGGATTACATGAAGAGAGAGAAGCAACTGAGGCTGCCTAAACCCACAGAAGAACTGTGGTTAGTTCTCCAAGATGTTTGGGCCAACCTACCTGCCGAGTTCCTTCAACAACTGTGTGCAAGTGTACATTGAAGGCACAGGGTGGTCACACCAAATATGGATTTGATGTAGATTTTTCTTCTGTTCACCCACTTTGCATTTAGTTAATTGTTAATAGAATATATTTATCATGTCTATTTTTGAAAGCATTGTTACTTTACAGCACCTGCCTAAAACTTTTGCACAGTACTGTATATTGGCACTACCAGAAACAATGTTTTATTATATAATCATGTATGATGGAGTAATGTAAAAATCAGAATTCTTTAAGTAAAGCCCAGTGCCTCCTCCATTCTGAAATTAAACACTGTCATGTCTAGACACTAAGTATGTTATATTGGGTGAATGAATTCACTGGATTGGTTCCTATTTTTATACACCATGGTTTGTCTCAGTTTAATTTCAAACAAATAAAATGCCCGTGTAGCCTATGTGTGCTCATTACCAGCCACAGTCATCCCATTTCTTATGATTGGTATTATGTTGCAGGATTGCCCCAGCGATGCTGCGGCAGGCGTCCTATGGTACCATCAAGATTGGCGCATATCAGAGCTTTAAACGATTGCTTGTTGACAGTCCAGAAGGTGAGTGAGAGTAAACCTGGCCCACACAGCGCTGGGCACGTGGCTCTTGTTTCTCTGTAGCCAGTGACATTCTAATCACAGCACACATTCTCACTGTTCTTTTATCTCTGGGTCTGCCGATCCCAATTCCACAGGGTGGTAATTCAGTCGGTCCTCGGCTTAGTTGGATTCATATTTCTATATTATGATTCCCTCCCACCACACTTCTCATTGAATTATGCCAACTCGAATAATAGACTCGCATACTGAAGGTCAAGTTTTCTGAGATGTAGCTTTTTAAATATGCAACAGATTCAAATGGTTATATTTATTACAGATCAAATAACTTTAGAAATAATTGTTGTGCTGCTCAGTTAAATGTAGAATAAGCGTATAACCTTGTCTTGTGGAATGTTTTCTGTGGTCTAGTAGTGTAATTGAGTCTTCTAATATGACCTCTTAAACTGCCTGGATTGATTATTTTATTTTTTGCTTTGTTTGGTTCTCAAAAGGCATAATACATGTTTAAACCGCATCACGTTTCTCTTATTAGTACACCGGAAACTATGTATCTTTCTGGCAGAGGGGCTGGTGTGTAAATCATGGCTTCTGATTTAAAGGTTAGATGACATTTAGGTCCTGTCATGTGGGGTGTTTTATTTATACGTGTGGCCAAAGATGGATAGACATTTGATACACTTTACATCCATAAGTATCTCCCAATACCCTCAGCTGGACATACAGTACTAAGCAGTTTGCACAAACTGGTACAAGCTGCCTGACATAATTCTGTGAGTATTCTCAGTTTAAAAAAAGGATAGTTTCAAACCTGGAAACTTGATGCTGGCAGCCGCCACTAAATTAGTCTCTAGGACCTCTCTGCTGTGAGCCTGTTAACCTCCTTTCTATTCGGTTTCAGTAGAGGTTCACTGTTCAATTGTGCTTTGAATCGGCTATGTAATCATGTACTCGGGCGCATTCACAGTAAGTGGGGAGGTCAATTAGCTCTTACCCTTTTTTACACAAAGTAATGACTTATGGAATTTAAACAAAAGAAATGCAAAATACCCCAAATTACAATCGCTTATTGTGCTTTCTGTCACTAAAATTACTCCAATACTCCTAAGTGATAGGAGCACAAAAAAACATCTATAAAGTTATGGGAACTTGTGACACGATCAGAGTTAACTTTCAGATCAGATTATTTGCTTCAGTTATTTTTTTATACTGAGATAAAGGCTCTGTAATACTTTACTGCCTCAAACGATGACACTTATTTTTCAGATGAGACACTAGTGATGAACATGATGTGTGGGGTGCTGTCGGGGGTGATCTCATCTTCAATTGCAAACCCTACCGATGTCCTCAAGGTAAAATAGTGAATGGTTTGTTTGTGTAGACTTCGCATGTCAGCGCTTACCCTTTTTTCTGGTTACGAAGGATAAACCGTTTTTAAGAAGAAACTTGTTTTGAACAGATTCAGTCAACACAAAATTTGACTTGGGCTGTACAGCATTCATCATTATGGGGTGTTTAAATACTGTTGACAATCCCAGTATGACCTGCTTCTCTCTTTAAAATTGGTTAGATTCCCAATAATCAAGAAGAACATTTATAAGCGATTGATCATATTGCTTCTTTTGAAATTGACTTACAATGTAATTGTGGGTTTTGCAACCATTTTACTACTAACTTGCAGATGAACTCTGAGAAAAAGTTGAACACCAGATTAATTTAGAATTGTTGTGTAATTTATTTATCAGCACTTAATTTAAATGTATAAACTACAAGTAGACCAACAGGTAGTTGTATTTCTAAAGATTACAATATGCTCATATGGGTGAGATAGATGTATCCTTTTGATTTTGTGTAGGTTTTTTTACTCCACTGAATTATTACCATTATATTTACGGGATCTTTGATTTCATCAGCAGTTTAATGTGTGTGAAGTATCTGGGTCTTGGTTTCATTTCTATTGTTTGCAATTTTTTTTTTTTTTTTTTTTTTTTTTTTTTTTTTGTAATGCCTACTTGTTAAATGACTGAACAAGAAAAACTTCTATTAAGAAATTAATGATCCACATAAGAGGATTTTACATTTTCATCTGTCCCATGCTGGAATTAAAGTAAATTAAATTAATATTTTTTCTTCTTTTGGTTTTATATTTATTACTTAATCTCTTTAGTTTATTTAGTTCTCCGCTGTTGGTGAATTTAAACCTTTGATGCAAAAATGAAATTTGGATAGAAATATTGGAGAACAGGTTTGTCCTTCAGACCTAAGATCATCTTGGCCTTGTACTTATTTTTATTTTAAAGCTACACGGAGCATGAAAGGTCAGGGAGTTCTGTACTTTATGCTAAAACAATGTAGGAAATTAAACTGTGGTCTCAAGAGTTTTGAAGAACTGCCAATGTTGTGTGTAATTTGGCAGAAGTGCACAGATACTCTGTCATGCAGTTGAATACATTATTCATGTTCACTGGCATAGGAGGGCTCACTTGTTACTGGGACAATAGGCTCACACTGTCCTATCTCAGTGTAAGTCTGCTTGTCTACACCAGGGACAGTGTGCTGACAGGCGGCACACAACACATGACCTCAGCCCTGCATGACTGTGGAGGACAGGGAAAATGTGCATGATAAGATTAGGTTTCACAATGTGTGTTAAACTGCTTCCTCATTCACCTGCAATCCCTGGACACTTTGAGATGCATTTACAACTGAAAACAAATGTCTAATCCTTCGTGGATGGACAACACGCAGTCACGTTAAACGCTTACAACAGTTAATGTGTTCCTTAGTTTTAATGTAGCTGTTGCAATAGGTATTTTAACTTTACTTCTCCATTGGTCTTGCATGGTTAAGTGCAGACTTTGAGAACTGGCTGGTTTAATGATACTGTGGTGAAGGGGGACAGAACATTTTGACTCAGCCAGGAAGCTTTTTTATTTTTTATTTTCTTGTGTAAAGGTCACTGAGACCAAGCTGCCTCTTGTGCCAGCTGCAATAACTCTCCACAGGCTCAGCTGTTGTGACTGGATGGTGAAAGTAAATGTCTGTTTCTCCTAGACACCAGTGTCTCCCATACCCCTATACAAATGCAAAGTTACTGTTTACAAACTGTTTTTGGTAATGACAAAATATAACCAAGTTACGTTTGGAAAATACACATTTATTTTCATTATTTTTTTTATAAATCTATCTGTGCAGTGTGATTATTTCTGTTCTTTCTGTATACTGTATTTACTATTTTGTGTGTTTTTCAATCTACTAGATAAGAATGCAGGCACAAGGAAACGTGCTTCAGGGAGGAATGATTGGAAACTTCATTGATATCTATCAGCAGGAAGGGACCCGAGGTTTGTGGAAAGTATGTATAAGTTGATATATGTAACCTGGAAATATTAATTTCTATTCCAAATATCCATTTCTCCACATTATTATTACCACATTGTGCCTAAGCAGCAGTGACTTGTCTGATGAGCAATGCTTGTTTTGATGTGCAGGTTATGTGCACTACACACAGACTGACTCAATCTGTAGGTGTAAGCAATGCGTTTATAAATAATGGTACATTATTATGCAGTGTATATTAAACATGAACTATTTGTTTTTCTGTGATATGAGAAGCAACTTGAAGACCATTCCATATCAATGGAGATGTGAGAAGGATTAAATATGAACTTAAATAAAAATAAAATGTATTCAATACCCCTTGAAAATGTTTTTATTAGGGCGTATCCCTGACTGCTCAGAGGGCAGCCATTGTGGTGGGAGTGGAGCTGCCTGCGTATGACCTCACCAAGAAGCACCTCATTCTCTCGGGATACATGGGAGATACTGTCTATACACACTTTCTGTGAGTAACTTCAGATAATCAGTGAACTATGCCACTGCAGTGAAGACCAGCAGAAGCTGCTGCTGTTCTGCTTTGGCCCTTATTTGGTGTTAAGCATGGTCTTGTGTAAATGTCGTTTCATGCATGTGAAGTTTACAGAAAAGTGGCTTGGCTCCGCACTGGCATTTGGTTAAATACCTTTCAAAGCTTGTATTTAACAGGAGGTTGCATTTTCTCTCTTTCTAAGGATATACAAAATAAAGAAGAAAACAATCGCATACTTTACAAAGCAGATTCTTTAAATGTGCTATACTGAACTCCTATCTTTATTTAATGAATATGAATATGAATCTTGCTTCAGTGGATCTATTGACAATTTAGTGTTTACATGTGCACTATTTGGTGTTTGTTATTGTAACTTGGGCATAGATAAACCCAGATTACATGTGCATAATGTACATACCTGTTGCAAGTTAAAGCTGAATGTTTAAATCAAGTAAAAAATGTTCCTCTGTCACACCAGCCAGCTACTACACTGGTTTAGCACAGCTCAGCAACCCTAGTTTATGCTTTTTGGCTGCAGAGAAGAATGTTCTAATCCTGTGTTCGCTACAACGTCCTTTTTCCAGATCAAGCTTTGTGTGTGGGCTGGCAGGCGCTCTGGCCTCCAATCCTATTGATGTTGTACGGACCCGTATGATGAACCAGCGGGCTCTACTGGATGGAACGTGTGCTGGCTATAAAAGCACGCTGGATTGCCTGTTGCAGGTAGTTCAATGTCAGAAATGTGTTCCTCTGCTGTTCTGTTGTTTAATTGAATTTGTAATTGTTTGTTTTTATTTGTATTGCTTCCCTTGTTGACAAGCAAAGTGGACATACACAGCTCTGGAAAAATTTGAGACCACTCCAAGTTCAGAAATCAATGTTAAGTGGTTTCTTAATTGTTTCCTGAGCTGTATGTGTATCTAGCAGGAAACAGTTTTTAAAAGATTAAGTAGATTGTATTGTTTTATTTTTTATACCTGAAGAATTCAGATTTTGTGAAATTTGCTCTTGTATTTTCCTCATTTGCTCTATTTTGTTTCCTCACAGACATGGAGAGCTGAAGGTTTCTTTGCACTGTACAAGGGTTTTTTTCCTAACTGGTTGAGGCTGGGGCCATGGAATATTATTGTATCCTTTTTCATTTGCACCCTAATGTACTTTAGTGGGGGTGCCACTGGATTCTGCTGTTTTCTCATTTGGATTAGATTTTATTAATGTGGTTAGTTGACAGTGTAGCGGCATTTACTAGCAGTAACATAAGGAAAAATTGTTTACATGAAAACTGAGAAACTCTTCTGAACTATCATTACAATGTTTGTTTTTGTCTGAATGTAACCTAATCCTGTTTTCATAATGTATATAGCATAGTTTTTTTTAAAGCAGTTTATCATTCATAGTTCACAATTGGTTGATAATCTTTATATAATCTTGTTTGCTTGTTAAATATATTTTTCCCTTAACACTCTTGTCTCAGTTCTTCATAACATATGAACAGCTGAAGAAGATTGAGGTTTGATTCTGTGTGCTCGATCTGGCTTGAAGAACGCTTCAAAGAGATCAATTCAGTGGCATCTAATGCTTTAAAATATCAATCTTTTCTTGTATGTGATGCTAAGTGTGTGCTGCCCTTGGACCGGTTATCATTGGAACAGATGAAAGCTGATGGAAACCATATTGATTCTGAAAGCCAGAAATCAGTACTGTTCTTGTCGTGGCCTTAAAAACAATGATTCTAACTGTAGATGGGGGACATCGTATGGCAGACAGTTTTGTGAATGTTATCCGATGAGAAACTCACTTCTGCCTTTTAACTTGTTAGGTAAAAAAAAAAAAGTGTCATCCTGTTTGGATTTTACTACATTTGCATGTTTCAGTGGTCAGATCAGATTAAGCAGTCTGTACCTCAAACGCACGCAACACTTTTAATATAAAATGTCTCCCCTGACCTGTTGTACATTTGGTACATGTTAGTTCATTCAAAATCTTACAGTGGCCTATTAGCCTTCTTTACTAGAAAATTAGCCATTGCTCTATTGTGGCAAAAGATGCTTTGGCACAGTATTTACTTTTGTGGAAAACTCTGTATTGAAGGTTGTAGCATATCTGTGGTAAATATAGATCATACAGATTAACTTTTTTTTATTTCTACTTGAAAATACATTGTGCATCCTGTAAAGAGACCAATTATATTAGGATTTCCTAATTTTTGAAAAGTTAGTGTGAGCTAGTCCAGATCTTGGATCAGAAAGGTCAGTTAACCTACTTATGCATTTATACAGCCCTGACATCACAAAACATATGTGCTCCTTTTGAGAGAGGAATATTGAACCAGGCCTACATCAAAAATATGAATGGAAATGAATGCACCAAAGATGTTTAGTATGTATGAAGGGCTTACAGTTAAATGATGTTGCAGTTCCTCATGGAGAGGAAAGAACTAGTGGGTGGGTTTGGACACCGATTTGTTTGTGTTCTAGTGAATAATTGTATTGCACCCTTTTAAAAACTGGTGGTGTTATATTTGTTTTTCTAAAAATGTCAATGGAAGTCCATTCTTAATCATTGGAAGAGATGTTACACAGTTGCAACCTACATATATTAAGGAATTTCGATGTAATATTTTCTTGTAATGTTTCAAAACTTGAATCAACTGTTTTATGCATGTGCCGGCTTTTGAAATTGGCAATTTCTTGTCTAAAATCTGTCACTGCAAACTTCAGTTTCACTATGAGAAGATGGGATCTTGCACATAATATATTTAAAATTGAAATGTAATAAGTGTGATCTTTATAAAAATATAAACCCATTACTGTAAAAGTAATGATGTAGTCTAAGCTTATTGGTAAAACATTGGCAAAATAAACATGGCCGTGAATTCACGAAATTCAGCCCATTTTGCAGATTGAAAAAAAAAAAAAAGGTAATTGTCACACTTTCATTATCCCCCAAATATATTATGAATTGCACTTCTGTATAAAGGCCTTGATAAATGTATTGCCTCTTGATGCAGCTAAGCCAAAGATGATATTTTCATACTGCACTTTAAATGAAAAAGCTAATCTAACATCATTTTAAGAGTGGGTTAAACAGTGGCAGTTCCCTTATTCCTCTTTTTTTTCATAGGTGTTATTAAAAGTGTACTTGAATGACGTGCACACGTTGCTATAAAGGCAGATATTTAAAGATTTCATCATTTCATAATAAGTAACTTGCAATTATGTGATCATCAGCCCATTTTGAAGCATTTCTACTGACATGAGGTTAAATGTGTTCTTCTATATTGACTGCCAGTTAATTGTTTTAGGTATATGCATTATTACAATTCTTACAACAGATATGAGTAAAGTATTTTTGTATATAATACATGTGGGTCTTTGCAGCAGTTTTGCAGTTTATGGTATATTTTACTCATTGCTACTGAGCAGTGTGGAGCATCAGTTAAACTAAACTGTATAAAGGGACCTTCATTTCATTCCTTTTTTTTTCCCTTCTTCACACATGCTCTGTTTCTTTGCCAAACACCACCTGCACACTGCATCAAGCATAGCCTACACTTCATGCAGTGCGTGTATATTAACTTGTTTTGTCTGTTTGACTTTCATAAAAGCTTCAGGTGTGAAACTGACAGTACTGTACTTGGCATAGAGGGATATTTTTATACATGTGTTGTGGAAAATAAATAAGCAACATGAAAATGTCTTTGAGAAAGATTGTAAAGATAGGAATAAGTATATTAAATTTTTTTCAGTAATGGGAGTTTATTACTATTGTATAAATGTTGTGAACAGGCTGAATATATGTTCACAGTGTATGCTGCAACTGTTTTGTATTGTTTTGTGACAAAATTCAGTGTTTGGCAATATTGCAGTCAATAAAAAGCTTAAGATATTTTGCTATTGATTCATTTCTGATTCTCACTGTGTTTTATTAAAACGTCCTGCAATTAATGTATTTTCTGTTTCTGTTCTACCTAGTCAAATACTGTAGTTATTGTGTTATGGTGGGAACGATGAAGTACATTGTATGAGATGAGTATTTATAAACTGACTTAATTGGGGAAATTAGCTCATTAAGAGGGAGTGGTTTTCAAATGTTGCTCACTGCTGATGTAACGAGAGACACTGATATTAAGATAAACCTCTGGACTTAATCAGCTTTTAGTTTTTAATTTAACAACTTTACAATTGAATATTGGTATTAGTCTCTTGTTATTCAAAAGATTATGTTTAAAAGTGAAGTAAAAGTCACTGGTAATTCTGTAGCAGTGTTAGGTGGAGTCTGTGTAGTTGGCATGGTGGCGTTTGGTTTACGTTACACCTACAATTTATTAAAGTAGTGCACTTCTCCTTTAAGAAATCAATCGCGTTCGTGTAGCGCAAATGTCCGCAGTTTTGCATGGATCTGCGCTGCTCCACCAATGGGATCGAAGAGATTCTGCAGATCTGCGCACAGTTGCGGAAAGCTGCGCTACAATAAGGCGATCAATTCTTCCTGGAATATGCAGTACTGAGGAGCACGCTGGTGATTGGCTAGCACTGGAGTACGTAACTGAGGAGCACGCTGGTGATTGGCTAGCACTGGAGTACGTAACTGAGGAGCACGCTGGTGATTGGCTAGCGTTTGATCCTGAACCTCAGGCCCCCGGAACAGGATCTCTTGTCAATGCTGACGTTTGATGTTGATGATGGCGGTGGTGGATCTGTCTGTCTTGGACCTGAGTGAGAGAGAAACCCGAGAGAAGCTCTCTCTCTGGGACCGGAGATCCGACGCCATGGCGCCCTTGACAGAGAGACAGACCGACTCCATCCTGGAGATCCGAGCAGCCGCCGAGAACCTACCAATTCCGGCAGAGGTGAGGAGAGACGGCAGGGGAAATGTACAATAATGCTCGGTGGCCCTAGCCAGAAAGTGTCTGTGTTACAATAGTGATGTTTACAATCAGTGATTGAAAACTTTAAGTTATATGAATTAATCTGCAGTTTATAGTGTATTGCTTAAACCTCCATAATAGTAGCAGCGTACAAAATTCAAACGTATTTGTCGCATACCTCTGCTCGCCATTGGGCAGCTTTGGGGCCGAATCAAATAACACATACGAATAACACATATCGGCCCACTAACCACTGATAGCCCAATAAATGTGTGTTATGTAGCATTGTTTGTCCAGATCTGCCACGTATGCAGCCCAGAAGGGAGAGACTAGGCTTTTACAAGTTACTTTTTACAAGATAAGCTGGAACATTGCATGCAGATTGACACTCGAAACTTTAAGAGATACATTGTTGCACAAATAAAATAAGCATAATCTTGCCATAAACACGTTTTGTTAAGGTATCTTGCCATACATAACCTTGTATTTGCACTACATGGAAATTGTGATTATTTGCAGGAGGAAATAAACATAAATATTGATAAAAGTAAAATAAAATAAAACTAACAAATTCTTGCACACACAACCATTGAGATGGGGTGAGATTTTCCCCGAGTCCATGGGGAAGAATATTTTTCAGTTGGATTGAATGTGCAGGGTGTTTGGAGAGAAGCTTTCTCTTTGCAGTGACTTTGTGGAGTTAATAATAATACTAATAATAATAATAATAATATTTATTGGCAGACGCCCTTATCCAGGGCGACTACAACATGAGTGCAAAACAAAGTGCAAAAATACAGTTCAGTAAAGGCATCAATCATTTCAAATTCAATTTAACTAAAACATAGCAATTCAAAATATAATACATTTTACAAGTTCCAATTTACAATTTACACAGGCAAGTACAGTAAGTGAGGTCCTACATCCTGGACAGTAAAAGCGAAGTGCTGTCAAGATGTAGGGAGTTGGGCTCATGTTTTGTGTGGGTTGTTTCAAAATCCAGCTGCCCATCGAGGACCTGTGCAGCCTGACGTCCCGCTCCCTGTGTGCGCCGCTAACAGCCATGGTCCCCGCCTCCACCGAGGACATCTTGCTCAAGGGCTTCCAGTCCCTCGGCCTGGAGAACGAAAGGATAGAGACAGCTCAGCAGGTGCACACTCGCCAACACTGAATAAGCATTGTGGTGCATTTAACTGGAACTTGCCTTGCACTCGTTTTGATTTGGTGGATTGGATCTGATCAATCTCTGGAATTTATTTTGTATAATCTTTCCCTCCCTCCCCATCTCTTTCAGTTCTTCTCTTGGTTTTCCAAACTGCAGACACAGATGGACCAAGATGAAGGAGCAAAGCACAGGTTAGTTCCATGGCTGTGCTCAAGTGAGACCTCTGCTCATAGTGAGATGCTTTACTGGGAGTGTAGACTTGAAAGCAGAGGTCTTGCTGGGACAATGAGTCGTTTTCTGCCTGCAGGCAAACCAGGGATCACCTGAGTGGTTTCCAGGAGCAGTGTGATGCGATCCTGGCCGATGTGAACACCGCCCTGCAGCACCTGGACTCTCTGCAGAAGCAGTACCTGTTCGTGTCGACCAAGACTGGGACACTGCATGAGGCCTGTGAGCAGCTGCTGAAAGAGCAGGTACTGATGCTATTCTGACTGCTTGATAGGTCCTTGAAAATTGAAAAGGCAATTAAAAAAGGCAAAGTAGCGTGAAATACGAGCTGCCCGTTTGACACATTAGTCATTTTATTGATTAGGGAGGACCTATTGTGATGTTGCTGAAGCGATTATATAATTTAGCATTCAATGTATAAAATGGCTTTTTCTTTTAAGATTTTTTTTTTTTTTCTCCTAGGTTTGTTCAGTAGTCATTTGTTGTTCATTGGTTTTAACTGTGGGAAACTATAAACCTCAGTAAACAAACAAGTTAAAAATAAAATGAAATTGTTTTCGGTTTGTTTTCATTCATATAGTCAGAACTGGTGGACCTGGCAGAGAGCATACAGCAGAAGCTTTCCTACTTTAATGAGCTAGAAAACATCAACACGGTAGGAATGTATTACAGTTCATTCAGACTGCAGTTTAAGATTAAGGCTGGCTGCTTTTAAGTTTTTATTGATATCAATAAGTATCTTTAAATGTTTAATTTTCAATTGATGATAAATGGAATGCTTTAAATGAATGAAGTTACTATTAATATTCATTCTTTAACTGTGGTATAAAAATAGCATGTAATGTCTAATATTTTAAAATCAGGTGCCCATTATGAGGAAATGTAGACTAAACCTCAGAATCTGAGGAAAGAACAATCAACAATTGTTTGTTTTTTCCTCCCTCTTTACAGAAGTTGAATTCTCCCACATTGTCTGTGAACAGTGAAGGTTTTATACCCATGCTATCTAAACTGGATGACTGTGTAGAGTATGTTTCCTCACATGTAAGTAGTGTTTATTTATTGTAATTTTTTATTGGTTACAGTTAATTATTCTGGAACTGATTTATTGTGTGCTGTTTTTCCAAAATCAGCTAGTTCCATTAGAAAATATATGACTGACCCTTCTATGAATAATTATGACTTTTGTGTGTGTGATATCAATACAATACAGTATCGTATCTGAAATTGTTCTGATTTTTAAGGATTGAAAGAACCTAATTGAATTAATTCTTCTCTTTCAGCCTAATTTCAAAGACTATCCGGTTTACTTAGTGAAATTTAAACAATGCCTTTCCAAAGCTATGCAACTGATGAAGACTCACACTGTGAACACACTACAAAACCTCACCAGCCAGCTGACAAAAAGGGTAAGCAGCCACACTAACCATGCCATCACAAACCCAGATTAGCACCAGTTCTAGACCACTTAACAAACACTAGTGCTAACTGAGGTCTGGGAAACAAGCAGCATGTTTTTGTCAACCTGCTATTTGATCTTTAACAGGTGCTTGTGGTTCCAAATTGAGTTTCAAAAGGAAATAAGTGGTTTGTTGCTATGAACAAATCATGGAAATGTAAGGGAATGACCCCTTAACCTTGACCTTCAGCACCATTCATTGTATACTCTCTGTTCAAATGAGTAGTTGTCTGCTCTCATATGTCACAAATGTTTTCTGCTCTCCATCAGATAAGTCTAACATTAAATACATTTATTCACAAATTTGATATTTGCTGTTTTTTTTTTTTTTTTTTTTTTTAGGACCCAGCTGGTGTGCCTATTGTGGACAATGCTTTCACACTGTATTACGTGAAGTTCAGAGCCTCCGCTCCTAAAGTCAGAGTAAGTATGACACATTTTTGCGCCTATAGCTTATGAAATTTCAGAAAAACGTAGAATTTCACAGAAAATTGTGTTGTGCTGTATTCCAGCGCTGGAGATTTTTAGGGGCTTTGTGAACAAGTGCTTGTGCACTCTTATAGTCACATGGTTGTATTTTTATATCCAGGATCGAATAATGCTTTAAATTGGGATGTATTTGTTTTCCTTTCATAAGGCAAGACTAGATATCTACAGAGTTGATTAATGAGCATTTCTGTGTTCTGTTGCAGACACTCATAGAACAAATCGAACAGAGATCTGAGAAGATACCTGAGTAAGTAGCTTGTGCTTGCAGAACAGCACTTGGTTTTCATTCAATAATTTATTATTTGTCTGTTTGGGATTGTCAGAACACCTGAACTGATATTTTAGTTAATATTAACCTTTTTTTGTTTGTTTGGTTTGTTTAAATATAACCAGAATCTTATGACACATTTTTCTTATTTTATTACCTTTCTTTTTTGGTACACTCCCCTGTCAGACACTTTCTAAACCATATTCTCTAGTAAATCATACATGCCCATTAAACCTCCAAACAATTGCAATGTCAATTTTCACTTCCACAGCTAGGGCATCTTTATATGTGGGCTGTTCTTCCTTTCAGGTATCAGCAGCTATTGGGTGAAATCCATCAGTGCTACCTGGAACAAAGGGATCAGTTACTCAGTCCCAGCATAACATCCACCATTACAGACCTGACCACCCAGAACAATAAGGACCACTGTGCACTGGTATGATCTTTAACGGGATGTCTGAAATACAGCATGTTTATTCTTGGAGCTACTGGCAATTGTCCTCCTCAAGTAACTTCAGCAGTGCTGTACTGAAGTGTGAGAAGTCCTAACGGCCCTTTTTTCTCTCTGTGCAGGTGCGCAGTGGCTGTGCCTTCATGGCCCATGTGTGTCAGGATGAACACCAGCTCTACAATGAGTTCTTCTCCAAACCAACTGCCAAGCTTGAGTGAGTAGGCCTTTAATATGCCTGATGTCTTTGAATAGAAGTCTGCCCAGTTCTTCAACCTTAGGGCAGATTCATTAGAAAAAAAATCCTAAGCATTTTTGATTCCAATTTGCAGTAGTGTCAAATTGAAATATCCATAAATCAGTTCTGTCCCGGTTTACCAATACAATTCTGTACTGGTTTTGGGTGGTTAGTGAAGTCCGCAGGCAGTTGACATCCCCTGTGAGGTGACTAGTTCTCACTGCGATGTCTTCCTTCCGCAGTGAGCTGCTGGAGAAGCTGTGCCTGTCCCTGTACGACGTGCTCAGACCGCTCATCATCCACTTCATCCACCTGGAGACGCTGTCCGAGCTCTGTGGGATCCTCAAGAACGAGATGATCGAGGACCATGTGCAAAACAACGGTCAGACCCACTGTGAAGCTGCTCAGGGCTGTTGCAACATTTTTTAAGTGGATTGATTGAGGCTGTTGATGATAAACTAATGCCTGTAGACAAATGTGCATGTTTATTGGGGGAACAAACTCTCCAATCAGGTTCTTTCTGGTCTCCCTAGTTTCAGAATTATACCTTATACCGCCTGCACTATAAATTGATTTTCTGTTTCTCTATCCATTAAATAAGACAAAGTGCTTAACAACACAACAGCGATACTCCTTATTAAGAAGTCTAGAGCCCTACAGCTGTAAATCCATGATCTGTAGGACAAACGGGCTTCTGCCAGAGCCACCTGCCTGTCTGTTTCTGGAGGTCCTGGTGTTGGGAAGTACGCCGTTTGTCATTTCAGTGGAACAGCTGGGGGCCTTTGAAGGCGTGATCAAGCAGATGCTGGAGGACGTACAAGAGAGGCTGATGTACAGAACGCACATCTACATCCAGTCTGACATCATCGGCTACAATCCTGCTCCGGGAGACCTGGCCTACCCTGAAAAGCTGGAAATGATGGAGGTGCGGAGAATACAATCTGTCAGTCCCTGTTCATGTCACATGTCCTGGGCCTAGAGACAAATGAACTGTGAACAGCTGCTCTAATTTCCATTCCATAGAGAAAAACCTTTCAAAAGAGGAGGCGTGTGATTTGGCCTAGTTTAGGAATACTTCACCATTGCCACCTCCAACTTAGAGTAGGTGATTTTCACACTTTTTTTTTTTCCTCTCCTTTTTATTTTCCAGAAAATTGCTCAGAGCTTAAAGGAAGAGCAGAAGAAGCTTTCTTTAGATTCGTCATTTTCAGATGTACAGCTGGAGGATGCCGACTCAAAAAATGTGATAAAATCAGGTAAAGCGGTTCAGTTGCCTTCACGAGGAATGTTCCAGAAAAGACAATAATGACAGTAATACATGCTTGAGTCTGTTGGAGCTGGTGGCCTTCTGTCTGTGTAAGTGTTCCCGACACCCATCTCCTGTGGCTGCAGGTACCCCAGATGCCCCGGCAGCGCGGCCCCACGCCTCCATCTCCCCTGCCGACCTGCATGGCATGTGGTACCCCACTGTGAGGAGGACGCTGGTCTGCCTCTCCAAGCTGTACCGCTGTATAGACGTACGTACACTGACATCTTCCAGTAACTCTTCTTGGCCTGGAGAAATTTAAACTGACACAAGCAATTTCCATTCAAGTTTAAGTTAACCGCATAGTACTGAAATGAAAAATGTTCTTGAATAATGGTGTTCTGCATTGTGCCTTCACATGATTATTTTCATCTCATTTCTAGAGAAGGGTTTTTCAAGGTTTATCACAAGAGGCTTTATCCGCATGTATCCAGTCCTTACTGAAAGCTACAGACGCCATTGTGAAAAACAAGGTCAGTGTGATTTTCTGTGATTTTCGAATAGGCACACTCACATCCACCAGTACTCACACAGGACAGTACAGGTGAGAGTCAGCCATCTTGTTGTGTTCCTAGTTTCAGACAGTCTTAGCATTCCTGATCTTGTTTTAACTGCCTTAACTGAAGTTAATCTTGTCTGTAGTTTGCCTTAATTTAAGTCAATTCAGTACAGCTGCTGAGTTGGTGAAAGTAAATAGGTTGCAGGAAAGGTGATTTAGTCTGGGACTAGCAGGAATTCTGTTCCAGGTGGAACCAGTTGGAGACAGTTAGGTATGAATTGGGGGCAGGTAGACAAAAGAGCTGTGCTGTTTCTCTGTGACAAAAAAGTCAAGCAGTTGACCAGGGAACAGAAACCAAGAGCCCCAAAACAATAAAAAATAAAATAAAAAATCTTGTACAATTTAGAAGCATGTGGCCACTACAGTGTCAGGTTTGCAGAATGATTGCCTTCCTGAATGATCTCCTGAATGAATGAATGAATGAATGAAGGTTTCATTTGTGAACGTTGTCGGCATGTTGAAATCCTAGAGATCAAGGTCCGTGATCTTGAGGGCCAGCTTGCTGATCTGTGATGTATCAGTGATATGGAAGATTTGGTCAATCAGCCCATGAGAGAGATGGTGTGCACGCCAAAACCAAGGAGAGCTGAGACCTTAGAGCAGGAAAGTGTAGAGAACTGCTGGGTTACAGTAGGTCGTCACCGCAGAAAAGGGCGCGCACAACCCATAGAGACTAGAGCTAGAAATGCCCAACAGGTTCCAACTGTTGGACACCGAGTTGGACAGTGACAGCTCAGAGGTTGATGGGACGGCAGTTTAGCAACAGAGCACCATGGTGCCCACTCCCCCTCAGAAGAGGGAGGTAGTTATAGTAGGAGAATCATTTCTTAGAAGTGTAGATCACACAGTGTGTTCTAGTGATAAGGAGACCCACATGGTATCTTGCCTGCCTGGTGCTCAGGTTGCAGATCTCCCTAAACTTGTAGACGGGCTACTGGCCAAAGCTGGGGGGAATCCACTGGTCATGGTCCACATTGGAACCAATGACATAGGAAAAGGTAGGGCAGAAGTTCTGCAAGACAAATTTAAAGAGTTAGGAAAGAAACTAAAGAGCAGAACCTCCATGGTAGTTTTCTCCTAAATACTTCCAGTACCACGTGCCAGGCCAGGGAGACAGGCAGAGATTAGAAAGTGTTTGAAATCTTGGTGTAGGGAAGAGGGTTTTAGATTTATGGAGCATTCATCTTTCTTTTGGGATAGATGGGACCTGTACAAACCGGACGGTGTACATCTAAACCGAAGGGGGCTAATGCATTGGGAGAGCGTATGTGCAGAGTAATTGAGGATCTTTTAAACTAGGGACCAGGGGGGCAGGGAGCTCTGACAAAGGGAGATGTTTTCATCGTCTAATCACAGTCTAATCGTCTGTTTTCATCGTCTAATTTCATCGTCGATTAGTTGGGCCTACCAGGGCACAGCTAAAAAAAAATGACATGGCACTTTGTAGTATTAATAATAATAATAATAATAATAATATAATAATAATTATTATTATTATTATAGCAGTTTTCAGCTTCACTGTTCAGCTGGGGTTAAAAAAAACATGACATCAGACAGAGGGACACACGCAGTGGGAGGACACAGGGGAAGAAAAGACAACACACAACAAACATCCCCAAACCCTAAACACCCCACACTGTCCACTCCAATGTCCAGCGGGTTGCTACCCCTAGCAGCCCTAGTGCGCGGTGTGCATGCTAATGAGCCTGGGCAGCTCCGGCCCCCTGGTGGCTGTTACATTATTATTACACTTTGGATCCAATAAAACCACACACACAAAGTACACAGCTTTTCCGTTTCTTGAACTGTTATGTGTAAAACAAGCTACGTATGTTTCTTTACCTCCTCAACTACATTATTATTAATGTTCATAATATACATTGTGTTTATAACACAATCTTATACCCGCGTGCTACAACAGACACAGAGAAAAGACAAAGTAAGCAAGAAAGCAGGGTAGCCAATAAAGGGGAGCAAGCAATAAAAAAAAAAAAAAAGCCTATGAGGATTTTAAAACTTGCAACTAACAGAGATCCTTAAAAACGTATTTAAAATTGTATTTTTAAGACATTTCTTTAAACTAGCATGTGTAGGAGCGCTTCAGAGCCTCTGGAAGTGTGTTGCACAGTGCAGTGCTGCAGAGGCTCTGACTATATGATCAAATTAGTGACGTAAATATTGAATTCAAAATATAAATATATATTGTAAACGAAAAAACAAATGGAAAATGTTTGAGTTTCGTTTTGAGTTTGCAATGGGGCTGCTGAAGAAATGATGATCTTTTAACGAAATATGTTAAAAATATCGCACATAAACTACACCTCACCATAAAGACACAAAAGCAGAGTGCATGTTTCAATGTTAAACTATTTATTTAAAATACTATTTTACTATTGAAATAATATTTTACTTTTAATGTGTTGATCTGTGCTTCACCACCAATTCTAGCTACATCAGACAGTAGGTACCTTTCCTGCGCAACTCCTATGCGATAACTTGTCATAGATTGTCGGTCTATATTTATTTGCTCTGTTGTAAAGTTATTCATGGTTAGACATGCAGATGATGAGCTTTTCCACCAGTCCACGTCTTCCTCTCGTGTGTCATTGTCCAATGTCATTGTTAACACATGAAATCAGATCTAATCACAGTCAGTGTCCTAGGTGGGAAAGGGAAGATGAACACACTCGTGTTTTTTTATTTTCACACAAGTTGTGATCGTATGCATCATCCAGGGTGCATGTACATTTAAATATTGTGCTACTATGCATACTCGTATCGTCTCTCATTTCAGGAAAAAAACATCTACCTCCACAGTCCAGTACTGGACTGCCATGGAAGCTATTTGATGTAGAAAAGCCTGTAAACACCTGTTAATATATACACTATATACAAAAAAGCCCTTTATTTTGTGCACATATGTTTTCTATTGGTTTTACAACTGCCGTCTCAATTTGTTTTAAAGAGAGCGTTACGCAAGATGAGGAAAAACTCAAAACTTAAATAAAATACTTGCATTTAATGCTGGAATTATTTTTATCCGATTAATCGAAGTAGTAATCGACAGATTAATCGATTATCAAAATAGTTGTTTGTTGCAGCCCTAGTTTGTACCTCAATGCCAGGAGTATAAGGAACAAGATGCTAGATGTAACAAATGCCATTGAGGCAGAAGTAATCCTAGTAACGAAACAGAGTCTTTGTGGGTTAAACTTTTGAATAAAAGATCCGGAGGATTAGTGGTAGGAGTGTGTTACAGACCACCCAACTTAGATATTCAGAAAGATGTTGCATTGTAATCAGGACTGCATGTAGCAAGGATGTGGTTGTTATAATGGGGAATTTCAATTTCCCAGACATAGACTATATCAAGAGAAAGAAAATGTTGTGTAGTGCATACAAAAGAGATACAGACAAAACAAAATCTAAAGAATATATTGAGTGCAAAGAGATTTTAAGAAAGGGATCAGGAAATCAAAGGGAAATAAAAAGAAAAAAAGCTCTTGGAGCTAAAACTAATGCAAAGAGCTTTTTTCAATATTACAACAGCGGTCAATAGAGGAGGAAGTGAAACAGATATAGGGCAAAAATGGAAGTATCATGGAAAATTAACAAGATGTGGCAAATGTTCTAAATGAGTGTTTCACAGAAGTTTTTACAAAATAAAAAACGGATAACATGCCACAGGTTAACAACAATGCCAGTAAAACCCTAAGAGAGATCAGGATAAATGAGGAGGGGGTACTAAAGGGACTAGCAGAATTAAAAACAAACAAATCACCTTGGCCAGATGGTATATTTCCAACAGTACTTAAAGAAATGAGGGAAATTATTTATAGGCCGTTTTATATTTATATTAACTAAATATTCCAAATGACACTTAGAACAGGGGATGTGCCAACTGACTGGAAGACAGCAAATGTCATACCAATCCACAAGAAAGGGACAAAACAGAGCCAGGAAATTACAGACCAATCAGTCTCACCTGCATCACCTGTAAAATGTTGGAAAAAATGATTAGTAAGACATGATCTGCCTCATCTAAACCCATGTTGACTATCTCCAAGAATATGGTTTCATTAAAATGCTCCTCTATTTTCTGTCTAATCTATTAGAGTTCTTTGAACATGCAACTGCAGCTGTAGATTGTGTGAAAGAATATTATATGATATACTTAGATTTTCAAAAAGCTTTTGATAAGGTTCTACACCAAAGACTGATCCTCAAATCAGAAGCTGTAGTCATTCAGGGTAATGTAAGTAGATGGATTATGAACTGGTTGATGTATAGGAAACAGAGGGTGTCGATTAGAGGAGTAGCTTCTAACTGGAGTGAGGTTGTTAGTGGAGTTCCACAGGGATCAGTACTAGGGCCTGTGCTTTTTCTAATCTATATTAATGATCTGGACTCTGGGATAGTTTACATACTTGTCAAATTTGCAGATGATACTAAAATAGGTGGCTCAGCAGATACAATCTTGGCAGCACAGGCTATTCAAAGGGACTTGAATATTCAGTTGTGGGCCGACACCTGGCAGATTAAATTCAATGTGGACAAGTGCAATTAATACATGCAGGTAACAAAAATGTCCACTATAATGACACTATGGGAGGAATAGAACTAGATGAAGTATCGCATGAGAAAGACCTAGGAGTCTATGTGGACTCCTCACTTTCTCCATCCAAACAATGTGGGGAAGCAATAAAAAAGGCAAACAGAGTGTTAGGGTATATTGTCAAAAGTGTAGAATTGAGAACAAGGGCATTAATGTTCAGACTGTACAATGCGCTAGTTAGAGCTCATCTGGATACTGTGGACAGTTCTGGGCTCCACACTTCAAGAAACATATCGCTGCTCTAGAGGCAGTTCAGAGGAGAGCAACCAGACTTATTCCAGGTCTGAAGGGAATGTCCTACTGAGAGACTGAGGGAACTGAACCTTTTCACTCTGGAACAGAGGAGACTACGTGGGGACTTGATTCAAGTCTTCAAAATCTTGAAAGCAATCGACCACATCAAACCAGAGGAGCTTTTCCAGATCAGCAGGGACACACGCACCTGGGGACACAGATGGAAATTGGGCTTCAAGGCATTCAGGATGGAAACGGGAGACACTTCTTCATACAGAGAGTTGTCACAATGTGGAACAAACTCCCCAGCGATGTGGTTGAAGCTGAAAATTTGATCACTTAGTTACTAATGGACACCAAACGAGCACGATGGGTCGAATGGCCTCCTCTCGTTTGCAAACTTTGTTCTATGTTCTTAAATCAATACTGACTTTAAATTCCCAGCATTGAGTGTGGGGTAAGCTGCTAGTGGGGGTGTCTGTGCTAACAGGACTGTGTTCTTTGTGCTGTGCAGACACAGATTGACGGTCAGCTGTTTCTTATCAAACATCTCCTGATCTTGAGGGAACAGATCGCTCCCTTCCACACGGACTTCGCCATTAAGGAGATTTCTCTGGATCTCAAAAAAACTAGAGGTACGTGCCTTCATCACAGGATTCAGACCAGGCCTGTCTTTATCAGATTGTCTGCCAATTTAATCTTCACTTTTTCACCCAGAATTACATTTGATTTTTCTTTGTGAAAAGGTTATTTATTAAAAAATTGTTTATTTATTGCTTAATTATAACTTAAGTGTTCATTTGTGTGTTACCAAGTTATAATGGCAATGTATTAAATATGACAGTCACCTCTGCCTTTAAAGGTTCACCATTCCACCACTAACTTGTTCATTCTTCCATTCCTTCTTGACAGGAATACATTATATTTTTAATTGGCATTTTTGTGCTTGACCTCCCATAACTGCAAATATACACAACATATTGTAATCAATATAGTATTGTTTTCTTGCATGTAAAAATTACACTACAGCAAGAAGCAAAATGTATAGCAATTACTAATTTTATCTGATGGTTACATAGCAGAAAAAAATAGACATTCCAACTACATGGATGAAATCTGGTTTACTATTTGTGTAGTTTTAGATGTCATCCAGTAGAGGGGGCTCCTGTGTTGTTTAGCATGACGGCATTAAAAGCCCTGCGACTTGCTTTTCCTTTTCAGATGCTGCTTTTAAAATTTTGAATCCCAAGACTGTTCCTAATTTCTTTCGTCTGAACAGTCACAATGCTATCCTTGAGTTTCTATTAGAGGTAAGGCGTTTTACCTTTCCTTATGCAAGCCTTGTAAATGTGATCTGAGATATGTTTTCATATATGTCTATGTAGAAAATCTCCCTTTACGTTCCGAGTGATATTATATTAGAGGTTAAATGTTTCACTTTGACCACAGATTCTGAAATCAGTTGAGAAAAATGGCCTGTTGTGCAAAACATGTTACTGTGGCTCAAAGTGAGGGTGGTTTTTCTGCTGCAGGGAACCCCAGAGATAAAGGAGCATTATATAGACTCCAAGAAAGACGTCGATCGCCACCTGAAGTCCAGTTGTGAGCAGTTCATCCAGCAGCAGACCACACTGTTTGTGGGGAACCTGGAGGAATTTCTGACGAAGGTGAAAATAGAAAAGACTGTCATAGAGAGCATTAGCTGCACTGATTAAGAAAAACAGGGTAACATTAAACTATGAAAGGGTAGTGTATATATATTATTTTCTTTTATTACCCTGCATCTCTTCAGTTTTGCTCATGTAATTGTTACGGTATTTATACCACTTAAATATGTTTCTTTTGCTGTAACACCCTTAGCTGGTGGAGATGGGTCTTGATGGCTGTTGGTTGGCTTGGTGTTTCAGGTGGCAGCGCTGAAAACCATGGCCAGTCAAGGGGGCCCAAAGTACAACCTCGCTCAACAGCCATGGGCACAGCCAGGTGAGATGCATCTGTTTATCTGCAATAAGAAAATATAAAATTGTAACCAATCCTTTAATAATTTCCATGTTCTAGGCTAAAATCTAACTTATTTTTATTATTTTTGAAAATATATATGGGCTACTATAACAATCAGTGATAGTGTCCAAAAATAAGTGAAATGGGTGAAATAATGATACCTGATTTAAATATTGTATGATTGTGTGTACAAATCATGCTTCTTATCAGTTACCTAAAGTGGGCTAACCCTTTAACCCTTAGAGTTGACCCTTACTGCTTTTCTTCCTGTCCCTCACAGCGAAGATCAATGACATCGTGACCGCGACCTACAGAACTATGAAAACGAAGCTGCCGATGACTATGCAGAGCTTATCTTTGTACCTGGCCAACCGCGACACAGAGTTCATCCTGTTCAAACCAGTCAGGGTAGGTACTTCACACCGAGTGTTTGACAGAATAGATCCCCCGAGACTTGCTTACAATCCAAAAGGCAGTTCGGCTTGTATTATCTTTTCTAATTGCAGCAGGGGCAGATACTTTTCCACACAAGGCATGATAACTCTAAAACAAGCGTTTTACTCTGTGACACCTTCTTATGTTTCCAGAACAATATTCAACAAGTGTTCCAGAAGCTCCATGCACTCATACAGGAGCAATACAGCGGAGAGGACCTCCAGATCATAGCCTGCCCTTCTATGGAACAGGTAAAACCTCATACACTTCACGGCTCAATATTACAAGCGGGATCCAATGAAAAAGGAAAAAATACAATACAAAAACTGGGGCCCATGAAGCAAGGGCGCCTCAAAGAGCTTTCCTCACTTTTTTTCCACTTTCTCTTACAGATCAACTTACTACTGTCTGTGAATAAATAGCATCCTGTTGAGATGGTCCTGAATGAAGGGGTGTTATTGGCCGGGCGAGCAGGAGGTGCTATCGGACTCCAGTTTGTTGGCTTCCACAGCGGCTGCAATCTCGGGCAAGCTCACTCCAAAATCTGTGAACTGCAGGTCTTCACCAGCTGAAGCGACATCCAGGGCTTGAGTGATCTTGAGAGGTTTCCTGGGATTCATAGTCAATGCATTTCTACCAAAGACCAAGTCATGCTGACAAAGGAAAAAAGCTGGCCTTGCAAACATCTGACATGCCTGTCCTTTTTGAGTTCTGTGTATCTGTCATTATTAAACGTAGTAACACTAGTTCCAAAACCGAGAACCGCAGGAAGAAGGTGGGCCTGAGGTGGATGTTGGGTGAGGCTCCTCGGCTTGGAAGCAGCCTGGACTTGGTCCTTTCTGACGTCCACATGGGATCTCTTCCATTATCTTTTGGTACCTTTTCTCTTTTATACCAACCTTTTTCTATATAATAGTGCATACGGGGACAGCTGAGATTGTACATTTGACACAACAGTTTCCATGCCATTAACTCAAATGCGGGGTGTTACTATGAAACTAGCAGGTAATTCGGGAGCAGCGGTTATCATTGTAGATGCCTGTACTTGTCCGGTTCCAGATTAGAGGTGGGGGTTCCTGTAATCAGACTAGAATGCCATATCGTTAATTAAACGTCCATCTTGCAAGTATTCCAGGAAACTGACTGTTTAACAGGATCACTGGAATCCTACAGCACAAACAGGCAGTTGTTTCTGGGTACAGTGGTTTAGTATCAGGGATGCTTGTGTTTTGATGTGGGTTTTGCCACTGAGGGGAGCTTAAGCCTGTAATAATACATGAGCATGTTTATACCAGAGCCTTATTCAGGTGGGAAACAAACGGCAGCTTGCTTTTAATGCATGGTCTTCATTAAATTGATTAAAAAGGGTGGAGTAATGTTTATATTCACAGCCTTTATTTTTTTTCTTTTGGATGCTTTGAGCTTTCTCAAATCAAAAGTGTTGTTTGTACCGTTCCTCTCTGTCTGCTGCCAAATACCTCTATTTATCATGATGTTGGGGGCAGATGTCACATCACCATTTTCTTCTAGAGCTCCAGTTCCATTAAGTGTGCTTTTCCACCGACATTTGGCAGATAGTTGAGTCAGAGCTTTTGAACCTACACAAAAGATTCGGCTTAACTGAGCATATTTGCTGGGCTTTGCACACTTCCACAGCTAACCCAGAGGGCCCTGCCTGTAAGGCACTGAAAACACACAGGGTCAATGGGGTTTGGGGTTTCTGCACATTGTGAGTATGAGGAGCCTTTGTACTTCTCATGCCAGAGTGCAATACAGAGCAGATTGATATCTCTGACCCAGAAATGTCCCGCGTGCGCTAACTGTAGTTCACGCTCTCTATTCACATAGGCCTTTCATTGTGCCTGCACTGAGAAGACACTTCTTAGATAAAGAGACAAAGCTTAAATGCAAGACATCAGCCTATTTTATTTTTGGTCAGAGAACGGTCTTTGAAGGAGGCTTTGGTATAAAGTGTTTTGCTCTAACTGTGTAAAGCTCATGGTTTAACTTTCAAGAGCCAGGTTTTATGTTTGACACGTTAGTAAATTCCAGTGAGCCTTGTAAAGTTACACCTCTGTCTGTGTGTGCAAGACTCCATGCGCAGGGGACACGGATTGCTGCATATTTTTATAATGATCGACATCAAATTTCTAATGTTGCAAATGATTAAAGGGGAAGTGATTCTCTCAGGCGTAGTTGCACACTGTATGGTAACTTCTAGTGCACTTGGATGATCTACTTAACTGATTCAGATGATTTCATGAATTTGCGACCAGTTTAAATGGAAATATCCACCCAACTGCACATTGCAAATTCCAAATGTTACCTGATGCTGCCTTTTGATTGGCCAGAGGCTCCCTGCATCTGTGTAATAGAAAACTGCGAACAAGTGCGGTGTTTATCCATTTGAAGTATGCAGGTGCGTCATGAATACAAATATTTGTGTCAAGTTCTAAATATATAAGATCTATTTAACATTTTCTTTATCATCTTCTATATAGCAGTGTATATAAAATTAAAATATTTATCTACTCGGATTCATGATGAAGTTTAAATAAAGCTTTTTTTCCTCTCTCTCTCTCTCTCCACCTCATGACTCATTTTATTCAGGCTTACAAGGACTAAATTACTGCCCATAGGTATGCTGATCCTGTGGAGTGTCAGGTTCAGCACTGTCTGTGCCCTTTTACCTATTCTCAACTTTCACAATGAAATGCAAACTGAGCTTTAATTCTCTTTTGTTATCTTTGGGCCAGGCATCATGGGAAATGTATCAGCTGTGTAGTGTTTTTTAGTTTTTAATTCCAAATGCTTATTCTTACCAGCTGAATGGAATCAATGATTTTTTTTTTATCATGCGCAGAGTTGAAATAGCAATATTATCTAATATATTTCCCTGATTTATCACATTTACCACTAAAAAAATGATCGAGTCTAACCACTTTATCCTGGATTAAAATACAGTATTCAGCAGGAAATACATATATACATGTATTTGTTGAGACTGGCATTCACCCACAAGATCTTCCTTCGGGTGGTGAAGACTGCTTGTATTTTGGGACTAATGCTACAGTCTTCTATAATTCTCTATTTAAAATCAACTGGATTCACAGAAGAGATCAGGACAGCAACTCAACATTACACATTTCATACCACAAAATGAAAAAGATCTGAAATTCATTCATTCATTTTGTGGATGAAATGATGAAAGCTTTCATTTCATCCACAAAATGAAATGCAACTTTTACATTTTGTGCACAAAATGTTTTAATCCTTACATAATTTAATGGACATAAAATGTAATGCGGCTCATATGGTATACGAGCACATTAGAAGTGACGTAACCCCTCAGTAAAATCAGTACAGTGTTAAAGCCTCCCAACGTTGAAATCCACTATTGAGGTCGCAAATGCCATGTCCACTAGCTGTACTGTGGTGTGTGTGTCTGTGTATGTGTGAGGAAGGGGAACCAACAAGCCTATAATAACCATCAGTCACTTAGCAGACATTTTTAGACAATTTGTAGATGTGTTTTAGATTAAGCGGTAAACTATGCAAACATTAATTCACTTAACTGTGTAACATCAGTTTTAAACTTTACATTGTGAGGTACTTTGCTTCCATGCTATGAGAGGATATTGAACTGTTGCCCACAGACACTATATAAGGAACACCCATGAGTAAAACTAACATCCTCAGCAACAGCCATCACTAAGTAACCAGCAGAGGTCAGGAACGCTGCCAGGCACTGATTCATTTTGAATAACACATCTACATGGAAAATAAATAGATAAAGACTTGAACACTTGAAATATATAATAAAAGATGCATTAAAGGTAAACATTGCAATAATGATCATGTCTAAGAGGCAAGACGACGCAATCAGAGCCGAGCCGGTCATGCATTGAGAATAATTAAGATTAGCGGACAGTTCCACATTTGGAAAGCATGTAGTGTGTCTCAAAAGAGTCCAAGAACAAGACAGGGGGTCCATCACTGTGTACCATACCTGTGAACACCTGCCAAACCCGGTGATGTAGAAGAGACCTCCTTTAGAAAGAGTGAAGGGCTGCCCCAGGAACATCAGGGAGGACAGGGTGGAGAAGACAACAGAGAGGACCATCAGCACCTGGACAACCTGCAGCCACGTCAGCAGAGACCAGGCCTTCAGAAACACACCCAGCACGGAGAGAGCGTCTGCATGACTACACCATACCCAAAAGCAAACCCAGAACCGTGCAAAACGGAAAACAGGAGACACTTCTTTACACAGAGAGTCGTCACAATCTGGAATAAACTACCCAGCGATGTGGTAGAAGCTGAAAGTTTGGGAACATTTAAAAACAGACTGGATAGGATCCTTGGATCACTTAGATATTAATGGACACCAAACTAGCACCATGGGTTGAATGGCCTCTCGTTTGAAACTTTCTTATGTTCTTATGTTCTTATGTACTTATGCCACAAAACCCTATACTTGGTACTCTAAACCCACCTCATCCTAATGTTCTCTTTTGAAAGACATGAGATTGAGATGTTACTTGTCAAATTAATGTCATGTCAAACATGGCTGAATACATGTGGTGCCTATTGTTACAATGTAGGGTGGTTGCAGTCAGACGCCGATCTCTTCAGAAGAAACAATGGTAACTGACAATTTAGCATTTAATGTACTTTTTTAATAAAACCACAGGCTCAAATACTCAGGGGAAATCAGAGAATTATGACTCTACATTGATTATGCATGAAATCCCCAGGTTAAATCTTTCCAACTTCTCCCACAGAATTAAAAGGGTCAAGTGCCTTTTACTGCAAATACCAATCATTCATGAAATCATTAATTATTTTATTGAATAGCTGACCAAACAGTTAAGAAAGATGAGGTAGAGGAGAAAGCAGCACATTGTTATAGGAGACAACCGGCAGGTAAAACAGCAACAGCAGTGTTACAGAGAGACAGAGAGCTACACCCATTCAAGTCCACTCCAGCACTCACCCCAAGCCTCTGGTCCCTATAAGGCTCTCTGCTTTGGCACCGTGTCACTGATAAGCCCCTTTCCTTCACTCTCCTATCCCCTCCACACACTCCCTCACCCCACCCACCTTTCTCCCTCTCTCCATCCTTCCTTACCTCAATCATTGATCAGTTGTGATGGAAATCACATAAACGCAGATCTCGAGAGATTGTTGGTAGACTATGGAACACTTTTGAACAACAATGTAAGAATATAGGAGGTTTTGTTATGGCTCAAGGCAGATAATAATCCCTGACTACACGTTCATGCAATAAAGATAAAATAAATTATATATATAAGTTATTAACTCCCTAACAAAATATGTTTATGTAATAATTCAACCTGTTTGGAGAACATGACATCTAAGTCTGAGTAAAGTTTAATTAAAGAGAATGCATTTCATTTTTAAGAGTTGGACCAAAGAGATTATAGAAACACTCAAGGCATAACAAAAGCATATAACAATGTCCCTATCAGAACAAGGCGGGCTACAGTATCCCTGTCAGGACAAGGTGTGTAAGCCTGGGAATTATGGGAATTTTCCCCAATTTCATCAGAAAATGTTAGCTTATAATAGTGAACTTTTTGTAGGGGGAGGAATACACATAATAAGGCAATTCTAGGTCTTGTGGCATGTTTTGGTTAAAATATTACAATTTGTTTGGGAATCCAGTAGAATTGCAACCCTCTGCATGCACAGTGCACTCTTGCATCAACATGTGCAGCAGATTCTCACAATCTTGCTCAGTAATGCAGTGCTGTTGAGCCACATTATTGATTTTCCTGACTATATGCTTTCAGCTAAGTTTTGATTACATTACATTGGGGTGAATATATTTTATATGACATGATATTTCAGTACATTTGCAAATTGTAGTTGCTTAACTCATTAATAACTGACATGTTCACAGTATTTTTAAATTGGTGATTTGGAATAACCTATAACATAAAGTGGATTGGGGCTCTCCAGGACTAGGGTTGGAAACCACTGGCCTAGAATAACATAAGCATTCAAACTTCAAGCTTCAAATTACAATCCATTAACAAAGAAATGCACACCTTCAGCTATACAAGCTTTCCACCTATAAATGCCTGCTATAATCTAAAACCTACTCACATAGGCCTATTTTGGGAACCTTAAATGTTGCATGCAACTTCTAGTTATTAGTATTATTTTGTTCATTAGTAGTCATTTCAGGTTAAACATGGTCACTGCCTTCAATGTCGATTGTTAAGTCATCAGCTTTATATAATCACACTTTGCTTTAGGCTACTATCATTTTACAGATTTATGTTGAAAAGGTCTTTTTTTGGAGGGGTTCAACGAAATTGTTGATTTTTAAATTTCTGTTAGAAGGTTTTGCAATTACGTCTGCTAAAAGGTAAAACAAAAGGTTTATGATTCTGTCTGCATATGACATGGTAAATATAGCCTATGCAAATACATTTTTTAAACAAATTCTAAAAGGGCATGAGCAAAAGAGTTCAACAATCTATGAGTAATTTCCTTTGAGATTCAATGTAAGTTGAATGGAAAACATGAATAAAAGAAAAACTCAGTGTAGCCTACATCCAATGTAAGACCATAGACTAATAGATACCTGAATGACTTCAAACAAAGCAGGCCATCTTTGTTTAAGGTACTCTATAGCAGGGATGTCCTCCACGATCTCCTGCCTCCTAAAGGAAAATGTCTTGGCCATTTTCTCATTTATGATGTTCCAATTTTCCTTTTTTTTTACCTCTCTAAGGAGATCCACTTTCATTTTCTAGAGTTTGTGAGGTTTCTCCAGCTGGCTGAGTTCACCTAAGCTTTCTGTGTTTTTTAACAGCTCTTGCTGCAGTAGATCTCTTATTCTTCACTGAGTTGATGGCAAGCTCTGGACAACCAAGTCTTCTGAACTTTGATCTGTAGTTTCACATCTTGTAACTGAAGATCATATCTCAGAAGTTGAGAATACAATTCTTTAAGTGTATCTGGAATTCTAGAAGGCAGTAGTACCTTCCGTATATCATGTTAATCAAGAATCACATGCAGCTTTGCTTAAAAGACACCTTTCCTTGTTAGTAAGGAAAAACATGAATGTGAGATGTTGATTTAACACATGATTTTACAGACGAAAATACAGCTACCTTTTGAGTAAGAATGGAAGCATTTGGAACATTTTTCTGAAAACTGGAAGAAAACGAGAGCTTACATTTTAATATCTTATTTTTTGGGAGACGATGATTAATTTAAATACAAGTTTAATTTGGTAAATATATTAAATAGTCATTGCGTACAATGTATTACTGCTGTACCGCCCAGATCAATTGCTTAAAATGGTGGCCAAAAACTGGCGTACAGACCAAATTCACTAGCATACTGGACTCCAATGGTGGAGGAACCCGACTTTCGATTTCATCGCACTCACTTCCAGTATAAATACCCCGTCCTTAACACACACCCCCAGCATTCATTGTTTTACATCCCACACTCCTATATACTTGCTTCAGGTAGGGATGAAGTTAGCACAGGTCTTTTTCCTCACACCACATGTAGGCTATGTGTTTTCAGTTGCCAGTCATGTTCTGGATTCACAGGGCCATGGAACATTTATAAATTCTGCTTTTTCCAAAAGATATTTCAATACTATCACCTACTTGAATACAGGGTGTATGTTAAATAAGCAAAAGAGCTCTGAAGAGGCTCTGTGAGGCCGAGGCTAGTTCTTGCTGAACAGTGCATTACGCATAACATTGTTAAGTGGCGTTTGTGCACACCTAAGAGATCATTTCCACCATGGCACCAGGACACTGAGCCAAGGACACTAACCTTTCTCAGATCTACTAGACAGTGTTTGGCTTATTGAATGCACAGCTGATGAGTGTGTACTCAGTGTTGTGAAGTGCACATTATTAACAGCAATAAACTGAAATCCTTTTGTGGCTTTGCGCGTCTCTGCTTATCGAACACACCCCGGCAAGAGATATAATCTTCATAGCAGTGGGTTTTTTTCTTGTTTTTTCTTTAATCTACACCGAATCCAGCTTTCATGCAGTCATGCTCCACTCCTTTTGATGTTAGCTTTAGAGTTATGTTGAACAGCTGCCCAGTTTTTCACTGTTAGATTATGGAGGGTCTGCACAATCAGTGTAATGTGATTTCTATTAGTATATGTTTAAATCTACTGTGGAGTAAGCAGACAAAATTATCTTATTTTTTACTAACATGGCTGCACCTGGAAGTTTACTCTAGTGCAACACTTGCTCCACTCTTTGTAGCTAAACAGTGCTCCTCAAGATTTACATAAAATGAAATACATAAATCCTTTGCGTGCCTACAGTCTCTTTGCTAAATATTTAAATGCCTGTACTCAGGAAGAATGGGAAACACATTTTTCTCTGAAGTGTATAAGCCTGTACATTGCTTTGTTCATTTACCTTTGCCTTATCTTTCCACGACTGAAGAGTAAAAATCTGACAAGGGTACTAGTTATTCTTCATCTCATTATTATGTTGAGAAGAACATAAGAAGAACATAAGCTCTTATATTTTGTAAGTCGCCCTAGACAAGGGTGTCTGCTAAGAAACAAATAGGAAATGTAGAAGAAGAAGAAGAAGAAGAAGAAGAAGAAGAAGAAGAAGAAGAAGAAAGTTTACAAGCAGGAGGGGGCCATTCAACCCATCATGCTCGTTTGGTGTCCATTAATAACTAAGTGATCCAAGGATCCTATCCAGTCTATTTTTAAATGTTCCCAAATTGTCGCTTCAACCACATCGCTGGGGAGTTTGTTCCAGATTGTGACGACTCTCTGTGTGAAGAAGTGTCTCCTGTTTTCCGTTTTGAATGCCTTGAAGCCCAATTTCCATTTGTGTCCCTGGGTGCGTGTGTCCCTGTTGATCTGGAAAAGCTCCTCTGGTTTGATGTGGTCAATGCTTTTAATGATTTTGAAGACTTGAATCAAGTCCACACATAGTCTCCTCTGTTCCAGGGTGAAAAGGCTCAGGTCCCTCAGTCTCTCAGTAGGACATTCCCTTCAGACCTGGAATAAGTCTGGTTGCTCTCCTCTGAACTGCCTCTAGAGCAGCGATATCTTTCTTGAAGTGTGGTGCCCAGAACTACACACAGTATTATAGATGAGGGCTAGTGCATTGTACAGTCTTAACATTACTGCCCTTGTTTTAAATTCTACACTTTTGACAATATACCCTAACACTCTGTTTGCCTTTTTTATTGCTTCCCCACATTGTTTGGATGGAGAAAGTGAGGAGTCCACATAGACTCCTAGGTCTTTCTCATGCGTTACTTCATCTAGTTCTATTCCTCCCATAGTGTAATTATAGTGGACATTTTTATTACCAGCATGTAATACCTTGCACTTGTCCACATTCAATTTCATCTGCCAGGTGTCGGCACACAACTGAATATTATCTAAGTCCCTTTGAATAACCTGTGCTGCCGAGATTGTATCTGCTGAGCCACCTATTTTAGTATCATCTGCAAATTTCACAAGTTTGCTAACTATCCCAGAGTCCAGATCATTAATGTAGATTAGAAAAAGCAAAGGCCCTAGTACTGATCCCTGTGGAACTCCACTAACAACCTAACCTGTGTTCCTTACTTCAAATCAACTAGTGAAATATACGTAATTATTATAGAATGATAGTGAAAACATAGTGGGGAAATGTGATATCATATCACAAGACCTTCATCATATTTATGGGGCATGACTGGAAATCTAAAGCCTTTCTATTATAAGTATGACATAAAATATGATTTTATTACAAATTATAAATATTGTACTTTCACAACAAAATAGAAATACAATATAAAACAGAAACAGAAAGATTCCTCAAGCCTGAGGAATATATGTCCAGGTCAAAGTTTCTACCTGGCAGTCTTCCCTATCCATTATGAGCAATCAAAGCTAGTTTGACAATCAAGAGAATAGAGCACAGAGAACATTCCAGCCGAGTGGTGGGCAGCTTTGTGTTCGGTGTTTGTTGAAAGGGTTGGCTGTGGAAGCCTACATTCCTACAGGCTCAATGATATCCAGGTGGTCAGCCCTGAACACAGCTATACTCACGTGTGAAGAAGCGAGTCGGAGTTGTGGAATTCATATCCCTCTGCTGCTCCCTCACTCTCAGCCTATAACAACACAGATCTGACACAGGAGGGGCACCAAACAATTCATCACCATACACCTTTCCAACACGTGAAACATATTTTGAAAGGCATTTTATACTATTTTACCCGCTATGTTGGTCAATTGTGATTGCAAAGCACAAGATGTCTGGTATGTAATTATACAAAATGCAAGAAACGTATACAACATTAGGTACAAAACAAAAAACAAAGTTACTTCTGAGCTGCTCTTTCATTGGCAGCACCTTTCTCCAGCTGGCTCTTGCGCTTATGCTCCTGGCCAGCGGCGAGAGCCTCCTCCTCCTCTAAGATGTTCTCACACACCGACTTATAGGCCAGACAACAGAACAGCTGGATACAGCCCAAAAAGGATGTCGGTTTGCCAGATATTGCATGGTGCACAGTGCAGTGTAGACATGAACTGATCACCATGCAATTTGAAACAAGGAAGTGGGCAGTTTAAAGATGTACTGAAGGGACTCAAACTGCTATCCACACCATGACGTACATGGCACAAACATTTAACAAGTATGTGACGGATATGTCACGCTGGATTCTTGAGGCTTCATGGAGGATTATTCCCAGCAGTCCTCCACTGCCCATAGCTTCACTAATCAATACCCTGCGGAGACAACAGTGGTGGTTGTGTTTTTTCCTCAGTTGCGCCTTTAATTATGTAAAACACTTTTTTTATTTCTTTTAATTTATGTCTTCTGCATTCATATAGTTTTGTGTCAGGGCCTCTCCCGTGCTAAATACTGAAGATGTTTAAGATGAAGAACAACTCCCTAAATACACAAATACAAATGGTTTCTCAGCAAGATGACTGTGTTTCTTCAACATATTTTGTTTATTGTTCCTTTTCTGGACAGTATTTTCACATTACATCCGAGAAACAGCTCACTTGGTCAGGTCAGGCTCAGTGCTCAGCTGCTGCCTCGTCACAAAGAGCTTGCTGACCTGCTGACAGAACTCATACACACCCAAATCCGCTTCACTTCCTGAAGGCTCCACGGAGGACCTGGCAGACTGAAGGAAGAGACACAGAGCCAGGTAAATATCAGGAGCATACTGCAATGCTGGAAGAATTGTAAGTGTACAATCATTTACAAAAGGTTTTACTTTTTTTTTTCAGATTTAAAGAGTACCATTGATTACAACTGTACAATAGTTAAACTTAGATAGGAGGTGGCTGGACTCAGGCTTGTATGCAAGAACAGCAGGAACCTCTGGTAAAATGTATAATGCATCATTCTGTAGCTTTTGGATCTGAACATGCTCACTCTTTGAGAGAAGGACATAGAAACCGGTAGCATCATTATAAAACAAGATATAAAATGCAAATGCAAGTCTTCAATAAATTGATAATTCCAGTTAAATTAATAGTTCTTACCCTTTTTTAATTAACTTAGTTTTCAATTAACTATGTTTTTTTAAATCATCTAAGTCCATAAGAGGCTATACCGAAAACATTTCTGGTGCAGTTTTCTAAATAACGTAGTGCTCATTAGAGCTTGACAAAGATCTGTAAGTTCATCTGTAAGATGAAGTTACATAACTTACATAAGCAACCAGTTTCTGCTTTGTTAAAAGGGGTTAATGCAACTGCAACAAGCACAAACTGGAGCAGACAAACATGTAACTACTAGCTAGGCCTTTATTCAACATGAAGGGCATTTGATATTGTAACCTTACATGATACTGGATCATTCAAAAATAATTGCTGTAGTTAAAATAAGACAGAAACACAGGGCTGAGGGCATCTGGGTTATTTCTTTCTGAAAAACTACCCAGGAGATTTTGTAACTAACATCTGAGCAGGAGCCAAGAACCAGCCCTCCAAGATGACTCTGTGAGTCTTGCTGACTCGGCCCTGCTGAGCTCTCCCCCGCTAAGCTCTGTTTCATGTACGACTGACAAGAAGTACACATGGTGCAAAATTAATTATTTTGGAGAGTACAAGAAGGCATTGTGATGTTTCATTTTACTGCAACTGTGGTGGCTCAGCCACACAACATTCTTTATCATTGAATGCATTAAGTCACAAGGTACTTTTGTAGATGTTTTTTTCATAATCAATTAATAACTGACAGGCTATAAGCATCATGATAAAGCCAGAAAAATGAATAATGTAATAAAAGCAAGCAAACAAAAATCGATTCTGAATAACTTACACCTAACACAAAATGTCAGATAATGATCCAATTTAATTTCCATTTGCTAATCTATATTACTGATGCAGCTATAACCAATTTCCCAGCCCACAAAGATCCTAGTAAAAGGACAGAGGTTGATTGAAGATGATCTATAAACCACACAAGCTGAGAACATAAAACGTACTTATGAATTAAGGTCTGTTTTGTTTCCCAATTCCAGTCAGTCTGGCTCCTTCTGTGCACAGGAATGAACTCTCTTCTATCCGGTACATGACCAAGAATATATTCAGGGGAATTACTGATACCCTGCTTTCTTGAAAGAGAATCAGTGTTTCCAGGACAGGATTCCAGGATTTGTGCACCAATACCAATCACCAATGTGGATTAAAATGTGCGGAGCATTCTTCTTCAATTAACAGAAGCAAGTATTAATTCAAGTTATGTACAAACCTGATTCTAGATTTTTGTTCTTACATTTTGGGAAGAATACTAGAATATTCTAGAGGGGTTAAGGAGTGGACTTGGCCGTCCAACTTGGCCAGATCTGCAGAATTCCAGTGACCCCATTGTTGGAGCCGCGCAGAACTGTGGAAATCTGCGCTACATGCACGTGACCATTACTTTGTTTGAGGGAATCCTATAAAGCCAATGGCACTGTATCCGTCAGAAGAATCCCCA
The DNA here is from genome assembly GCF_036373705.1 of Amia ocellicauda. Lineage (NCBI taxonomy): Eukaryota > Metazoa > Chordata > Actinopteri > Amiiformes > Amiidae > Amia > Amia ocellicauda. Next base: position 21,214,895 of record NC_089855.1, read on the forward strand.
ATGTTTGCACAGCAGCAGGGAAATCAAATCAGGTCATGAATCAAGTCCCCACATAGTCTCCTCTGTTCCAGGGTGAAAAGGTTCAGGTCCAATTTCCATTTGTGTCCCCGGGTGCGTGTGTCCCTGTTGATCTGGAAAAGCTCCTCTGGTTTGATGTGGTCAATGCTTTTAATGATTTTGAAGACTTGAATCAAGTCCACACATAGTCTCCTCTGTTCCAGGGTGAAAAGGCTCAGGTCCCTCAGTCTCTCAGTAGGACATTCCCTTCAGACCTGGAATAAGTCTGGTTGCTCTCCTCTGAACTGCCTCTAGAGCAGCGATATCTTTCTTGAAGTGTGGAGCCCAGAACTGCACACAGTATCCAGATGAGCTCTAACTAGTGCATTGTACAGTCTGAACATTACTGTCCTTGTTCTCAATTCTACACTTTTGACAATATACCCTAACATCCTGTTTGCCTTTTTTATTGCTTCCCCACATTGTTTGGATGGAGAAAGTGAGGAGTCTACATCAGCTTTGAACTAATTATCCATAAATATTTAAATCGCTGCAGTAATGGGCAGTTGGAGAGAGACACATAACACACTTGAGACACCCTATATCTTCCATTCTCGGCCAATGGCGACGTGTCTCTACCTCACCATTGATGACATTACATGATTTTATGTGTGACTATAGGACACAAGACATCAGTATTATATTTATATTACGTTAAAAAGATGTGAGAAAATATATACAAGCAAGAAAAAAGGCAGGTGTCATATTGTGTCATATTGAACCAACAAATATACAGGAGGGGGAAAAGGTGTCATGCGCGACAAGAAAATGTCATAGCACGGTAAAAAAAACCCTGATCAAACCAGGTTAAAACATGGTACAATCATGGTAATGTACAGTGTACCATGGTACAAAGATAGTAATATGAACACAGGCATTGTGGTTCGAAAGACTGTCCCATACGACATGCCCACTACCCCCTACTAATGCCTACTACATTTATTTTCTGTAATAGCTTATTATTTTTTTATATATCCTATATATATACTATTCATTGCTGCAGTGTCTTGAATTATGCTTGCCGATTTAAAAAATGTATCCCTCTAACCTCATCCACATTAAAGAGTGATAAACACTACTGTATCGATGAATCAATGTTTAAAAGGAGAAAACACTGAAAATAAACATTGCATTAGGCAGGGGTGCACAGGAACATTAATATCATGGATTAGAAAATGGTTGCTGAACCTCTGCTTAATGCAGGCTTAAAACCCTGTGGTTTAGACATTGAGCTGTTGAATTGCAAGAGGTCAGAGCCATTTCGACATTACAAACCTGTGCAATAAGCAATCCATTTAAAAGCAGTCAATTCCTCCCCATTCAGGGTCCTAATGAAAGTCTTATTGGAGTGAAGACTGTGTGAAAAGAACGACCACCCAAGACGGACGCAGATGTGACTTGCTCGGCCTGTGGATTCTAGCAAAGGTTTGTTTGCTGAAGAAACAGAGGAGCCCGTGGTATCGGAAGCCTAACAAAGTCACCCAAACAAACAGGTAACATTCTAGATTCAAAGTGAAAATGGACAATCTGTCAGGCAAACACCTGTGCTCCCTAGCAATGCAAACGCAAGGTGTTCTGAAAACTGATCCTGTTACGTGCCAAAGTTTTCTTTGATCTTCTCTCAGTCTGCAACCTATTACCTGCTGCAAGGGATGTTGGTCACTAGAGCATGCTGAAACCTTTGGTGCTTACAAATGAATACCATATTGAAATGTAAAATGTTCAGAAGTCATACCCCGAGAAGTAGTGCAGAATTAAATATAAGCAATCAATATTATTCAGTTGGCATGTGATCTGTTGGAAATGGTATGCATCTATTATGCAATTTTTGTATTCATAAGTCTTACATAATAAAACAATATATACAGACCCTTAAAATAGTTGTGCATATACATATACTAAATACATATACTCATATTTAGGCCTGCCATTTTTTCAAGATTTGTCCTGTCAAAACTTTTCATTCAAAGTTCTCTGGTGCCAACATAACAAATAAATTAGTAACAAGCCTGACTAATCAAACTCCATTTACACTCACCAATTACTTTATTGCTCCAAGAATGACGATGTCACTAAAAAACATCACTCCAACTGTATTTCAGCCTCAGGTGCTTCCTCGGATGTTCTCCATATTGTGACCCTATGGATCTGTATTGTAACACTGTGTCCAATTACACATGCAGTCACAGAGCTATTTAATTGATTACAATGTGTTAAACTGAACATGACTTACATGATAGAGAAGACAACTTCAGGCTGTTCTTGAGTTTCGTAACTCTGGCACAAGATGTTGTAGCTGACCCTCAAATCTTACATTATGCTATAGAGTGTTCAGTAAAGGCATTGCAATTTACAGATTTAAATTAAAATTTTCTTTGCTTTGATCAGTAGCAAATGCAGTGAATGGTTAAAAAAAATATATATTGTTATGCATGTCAGAAAAGGCCACATAAAGCTGTTTTGCATGGTGCTGATAACAGCAGCATATATAATGGCTTAAAAATGTCGAAACCCACACTGCTCTTTTGACACAAATTCACTCATTCTTAAAACCACAGCAGAGAAAGACATAACTAGTAATATAAAAGAAGAGAACACAAAGGAAGCAGGAATTAGTCTGTATCTTCACTGATGCAATGAATTCCTGAACAAATAAATTAAAAGGTCCAGATGTTCTGGTTTAATACATATTTATAGTTCCAATGTTCATAATAAGGAAACCATACACTACACTGCATATCCCTGTCCTGGCTTCACTTCTCTGATTGGAACCCATCGGTGTTATGGGCAGTCAGCTATCCACTATTCTATGGGTATGGGATGTATGTCAAGAATGGGCTGGACTTTAAAGGGTTTCTTATGAATCTCTTAATGAAATCCAGTCTAGAGTCTAAAGTGTGTTTCTCTCCAGTGGAAGGTGGAATGGGCTGTAACTATGACCATTTAGTGGTTTCACTCTGCTTCAGTAAATTATACTAGTTTAGTTAGCTGCTCTGTTACACTGGAACCACAGAACTCTGTGAGGCCGCGCTCTGCATCAAGTCATTCATAAACACAGACATTCACCACCATACGATACAGTGATTCACTGGAGGGGCACTTTGTGGTTCAGTGTCTTCCCTCCATGAACTTTATTCAGTTACACTTTATTATACCATCTCCTGCATAGACATGGTGTGATAGTTCCTCTGAATTGCTGCCTATGCATAATTCGTAGACTTGGGACTGCCTCACTGAGATACTGCTGTTCTGAGGGCCTTGAGCCAAAAAACAAAACATTTAATTTTCTTAAACAGTATACTGAAGAATTCTTCATCATTATTGAAACTAGTGATCATTTATCGGTGTAGGTGGCACTTGCTCTTTAGACCATTATACTACTACTATTAAACATAATTTAACAATATTGAATACGTAGTATATTTAATATTTTGTATGGTAGTATGAAGGTTACAATCAGTGATATTTTGTGTGGTTAGTGTAAGTAGTAGTAGTAGAAATTAGTTTAGAAATTGTATGCATAGTATGTTACAGTAAGTAGGTTAGTATAAGTAGTATAAAAGCAGGTATGTTAGAACCCATGATAGTATATAAGTAGAAGGAAATGTTGGAAGCAGTATAAATACAACAGTGCATTACAGTACACAGTATTATATAACACTAAACTTCTATATATAATATATAACAATATATATACCAGTATATTATTTTGCTTTAGTGCTGGAATTTTGAATCTCTTAGAATATTTCTTCCACAATGGTCCAGGTTTAGTACACAAATAGTCAATGTAGGATGCTGTCTGTCTGTGTAGTGAATCTAAAAACTTGGATTTAACATGATACACCTTGGCTCCTCTTTGAGCTGTGTACATATAAGGCTCCATTCAAAGAGTAACCCCCCTTAACACCACAGTGAGGCTGAATCCAAGTTCACTTCAGGCTTTAAGAAATTTGAAAGCCCTACAGGCACTATAGCTAATGCAATAATGGCATGATTTCATGATGAAGAGTCTGCATAAAGTGAATCTGCAGCCTTTATGAATTTAAACTGCTAGTAGATAATAGGCTGCATGCAAATCACATCTGTCTGTCTCTCTACCTATTTAGCAAATATGCACAATTGTTAAAGCAATGTAGACCAAAGTCACCACAATTATTTCTTATAACTTGGATCTTGTGTGTTACATCTACATTTTTAATGGCTGGTTACTTTGTGTAACTTCATTGGAAGTTATTCTCCTTAGTGCTGGGAATTTGAATTTCTGAGAACATTTCCTCCACAATGGTTCAGTTTTAGAACAGAAATAGTCAGTAATATTAATATTTTTTCAAGTCTCACTGTGCCCTCATCTCTCGGCATTGCATGCTGTCTAGTATAGTACAGTACCTCATTCATTATCCCATGGAAATGTTTCCCCTATCTTAAATGTATATATTAGATTAGTTATCTACCTTAACAATCTACACAAATTTCATCATTATACACTAATTAAATTAATTTCCCCAATACATTGACACCAGATTCTCTGAGCAAATATTGAATGGTAGATGTTTGATATATATGATGTCAGAGGTTTCTGAAGATCCCCCATCTTTTGCTGTAGGGTTTGGGTGCAATTTTAGGGTTTTGAATGCATATTTGGTTAAAAGTTTCCTATCTACTCTCCCTTGTAAAGTTTAGTAACTGTCCCACTAGCATATTTTATAGGTGAAACATTATCTGAATAAACACATTTGTTTATAGTTCTTAAAAGACATGTACATGTTAATATGCCAGATCTTCACACAATTCTCTTTCTGTGGGCATCCTCCTGTCAATCAACATAACATCCAGTAGCTTTTATTAACTATGAACTCTTCCACCACATTTAAATATGAAGAAATATGTCTTTAATTTTCTCAACTCAGCACCCAGTTTCGACTTTTAACATTCATAATAGTTGAATTTGAAAAGCTCCCTCTAAATCTGAAAATGATAAAGTAGAAGTTTTTATTTGGCTGAAAGGCCAAGTAAATGGCTACAGCTAATGGCTACATTAATTCAAAATAATACGATTTAAGATTGAATACAGCCTTATGTTTTATTTCAACAATATTCCTTTTATATTGGCCTGAAATATGAATAAGGCTAGCATAAAGCCATACCTTTAAAATGAAATGTTTTTTCCTGTAATAATGTTATAAACACAATGGAATATTCTTTGTAATTCAATGTATTTGCATTTGAGCATTAACAGCATTGCCAAAACTGATTTAAAATTTGAGGCTACATATGACAAAAAATAAATAATGAATAATTCTTTCAGGAGAAATACAAAACAGTTACTGCATACAGGCCTAGAATAAACCCTTTTTTTGGCAAATAACTCTACTTTCTTCTCTCTTTTTTCACTTGGACCTAACAATCTTTTACTTGATGAATTATGCTCTTGAATCAAGAGGCAACACTGTCCTCAATTATATTATTGTTACTGTAAATCTATTATTTGTAAATTAGTTTTCTCCACACTGGTGTAAATGGATCAAAATAGAACCGCTGAATGATATGTTACAGTGAAACTAATGGGAAGGTCATTCTACACTACAATGTTACCATAAAATTATAAAATGGCCACTGGCAGCTACTACTAAATACAGCATACTTATATTTAGAATGTGTCTACCAGTGTCTGGAAATGCCAAACTAAATCAAGAAAGTAAAAAAGAGTCATTGTGCAGATCCCCACGCCAAAATAGATTCTGCAAAGTAAAATCAAATATATAAAGATAAATGTACTGAATCGAGCATTTCAGACACTCCTCTTGTTTTTCATATGCCCTGAAGCGTATGCATTGCCTCAATGTGTAGCTTCTGCTTTCAAAAAATCATAAAACAAAAAAACAGTGACTTTTTATTACTTTACATTGCAGAAATTTTTCCCCCTGTACTACATTACATTAATTAGAAAATATAAACAGAGAATCTATGGCCTAGCTTCTGCATTTGTTTACTTGCATGGCATATTATTAACTTCAACCTGTCAAATATATATATATGGCATGTCAGTAATTGGCAGAAAATTGAAACATGAATTCCAGTGTTCTCAAGTGCAAATAGCTACCTGCTAATATCAAGAATGTGCAAAAGTATCAGATGTGAGGTACTGAGTTGGAAGAAGCAAGCTATGAGAAAGATCTAGCAACTAAAATGGTCAGCAGAATGTTTGGATATATATGTAGTATATTGTTTTCAGTTTTGTATTTCCCTTCAAAAAGGATTTCTTTGTCATCTGAACCAGAAACTTAGACTCTCTTGAGGTACAGAAATGCTTTTCAGGTACAAATGTGACAGGGTAGCAGTACACTCTTTGAAGAATTGAGGGCAGAACTTTAATCTTAAACATCTTGTTTGAGTCAATAGTTTAAAGTGAAGTTGTTTTTGCAGCTTTTTGCAGCTGCAGCCTTGTCACTTAAACAGCATAACAAGAATGTAAGGAATGTTAAGTAACCTGCCACTAGGTGAGGACATGTTCTAGTTCTGCATTTGAAGCATGAAAAAGATTTCCATTTAATTTTAATACTGACCTGTTTTCCACAGCAGGGATTATTACAGTTAATTGTTCATATGAAACATTTTTGCTCTAAACAAGAGAATAAAAATAAATTGGGGAATTAGTGAAGCCAATTTAAATTTGGAATTGGATAGTAATGCAAAATTATTTGGAATGCATGTATCCAATAAAAAATAATGTTGAGTCCCAGCGGAACAAAGATGGCGATTCTAGTCACTGAATAGATAGTTGGAGAAATGTAGTGTAATTTGAATCAGACCCTACTCTCCTGATCCAATTAAAGCTGTCAAAGTCTTGACCAAGGCTGAGTTAGGGATTAGGCCACTAAATGAGTGAACCAAATGGAGGAGGGAAGCTCATCCGAATGGCCCTTATCCTCATGAAAGAGATCTTATAGGGCTTTACAGGATGATAAATTTAAGAAGACAATGAATACCAACAACAAAATATGCAAAGTAATGGAGGGATTCTGTCATTTTATTTTTAAAATAGACCAACAGACCATTCTCACACCTAACACTTATATTCAGCTATGTTTTCCTGACATGTTAGTATTCAGTTTTCTAGATTAAATTATGAATTGAAATGTTACACGAATTTAAACTCATTTCGATCATTTATATCAGTCACAATGTATTTGCTAACTCTTTAGAAGACAGATTACTGCCACAAGAAGTACACTTTACATGTTTATCAAATTCCAGCTAAAATGCAAACCTGATACTTCTGAAAACTATATTTTTAGTTTACAATTCGTAGAAAAACATAGCTCATGTTTCTTTATTGGATATATAACAAAAACTCATATGTAGTGTGCAGCACTTGTCATGAGGTAATGAATATTAAGTGGATGGGATATGTGCATATGACATCATGACCTACTGAACTGAAAGGCTTTTCTTCTTCAGAAGTCATCAGTCTGTTTTGTAGATAACATTTTCTTTTCATATAAACATCAGCCCAGACTGTGTAACATTCAACAGGCAATGACTTAATCTGACTGATTTCCTTTCTGTTCTCAGAGCTAGCTTAGGTCAAAGGATATGAACAGATGACATTGGCAATAGCACCACCCTCAACTATTTGATTAAATGATATAGCGTGATATGGATTTTAGACACCAACATATGTATGAGAAATGGATAATACTGAATAGTATAAAAAGTATTTTCCTGGTCACAGTGATGAATGTATCTTAGATGCTACTGCACTGTTTTATTCAAATACAATTTAGCTTGCCTTTGATTCTTTGCACCCTGGATATTCTTCTTTTACTGTTGCATATCATTGGGATTGGAGGCATCATATGATGTCTGGACACACTAAATTATGTTAAAATTCAAAATTGTGCTTACCTATAGGAGTGTCCTGTAAATACTTTTCAGTTTAGACAGTCTTAGCAGATGGTTTTTATTGATCCCAATCAATTACTGCTAACAGAAACGGAGGTTTGTCCAATTTGTTCAACCTAAAGTGGTTCTAAATATTCTAGAGGTTTATATTAAGGACACATGTTGGCTCTCCAGTCAGAGTACTGGGGATTGCTTCACTGACTACAATCCAAGTGGATCTTAAACTGAGGTAGTTTGTCTGGTTTATTAAAAGGTGATGAGAACTCTGTATGGTTAGGTAACATGTTCTTATTTGGCTTAACTCAGCACAGCTTCTGAATTTAACAGTTGACTGAATTTAAAAATGCTGAACAGTATCATTTGTTTTTGAAATAAACACCCCATTTTCCTGTTAGAGTGTGTTGTCGAGCTTGTAATTATCACTGATGTCAATGACTCAGCACTAAATTTAATTTAATTTGGACTGTATCTGAATAAAAACGTGAACCAGTTTCCTACTAAAAGTGGTAAAGTGAATGTTTCTTTTTAAAAATAATTAATTCTACAAAAAATAACTAATCTAAAAATGTGGTTCATAGACTGATCTCAAACACTCAACAACAACAACAACAAAATACACTATTTGTCGATTTAATGTCTCAACTTTTTGGTATTATTATTATTATTTTAATTCTGCACCTTCGCTGTGGAATGGGTTTTAGAAAGCTTTTTTTTGCCACAGCAACAAAGACTATTCCAGTTGAAGGAAGATTTTTTTTTTCCTCTGCCACTGTCTGAAGAGCGACTAGTTAGAACAAACAGTGACTTCTTTTCACGGAGGATCAGCAGGGCATCAGGAATCAGTCACAGGCAATTAGTCAGCTACAGCACACTGCACGACATTCACACAATGTCATTTTCATACACTGAGGAGCTCAAAATAAAGCCTTCCACTTTCTGCTCAGATGCATTGCAAAGTAGAGGGAAAATTATACATGAAGTGGGAGGTTGATATAAAGCCGATGTACCAAAATCGCTGCATGTTGCTTTCGACTTACCAGCTTTAAACTTCTGGAAACCATATTAATCATTTATCTGAACAAATTCCAAACAGAATCTAATTTCAGTGTGTATCCTGTGGATCCTCAGAACAGAACCAAGATAGGAGTAGCATGCCTGCTTAACTAATAAACAAGGAAACTAAATTATCTTGTCTAAATGGTGGCTGTGTGTTTTTTAATACAGCTTTATCAATGGGACAGGTTCATCTCCTCTGCTTCCGACAAATTCCTTGATTACACATTTCCATGTTGAGGTTCAATTAAGGGATTCTATTTGCAATACTTTACATCAAAATGAATAACTAATCAGACACCATTAGTTTTTGTTCAATTTGTGAATGCCTTTCAGGAAGGTTATCAATATGCAGTTTTTATCATTTTCAAAGTTCTCTTCTGTAAAGCAATGCAACACAAAGATTAGCACAGTGTGTAAGAATACTACATTTCAAAAACAGTCAAACATAGTATGAATTCGTATTCAATGGTTAAACAAATATTGAGTAAACAGAGAAAAATATATAAGGAAATATATCAAGGATTTTTTTTTGTGAACGAAGGTTAAGGTCACTGAAGAGCAGTTTTTTGTGAAGAGCTTGGAAATAAAAGTCTTAAAATGTGTTTATAATTTTGCTGCAAATAATATAGTTCACCTTTTAGTTACTGCAAAATCTTTGATGTGAAAAAGTACTGGACTAATAAGTGTTGAATGAAGAGACGTCTACATTCATTAGCTGTCTGCCCGAGAAGTGAGCTAGGGAACCCAAAATAGCACTTTTTTGAATTCTTGAGAGAGAACACATGGGTCAGTGAACATAATAAAAGAAAAACTTCACAAAGCTCAGTGAATGGATCCATGGACAAGAGATGAAGCAGAAAGGAAAATATGTGAATATGCTTTGTTTTGATACACAATGAGACAAAAATGTGATATTAAATTAAAAATATTATTAGTATTCCTACTCCTCCTTATCCCCCTCCTGCTATACTACAACTACTCCACTTCACCCTCCTCCACCTACTACTATACTACTACTACAACAGTTAATAGCTCACATAATGATTCTGAACTCTTATTCAAAGCACAGAAAAGTGGGCCTGTATTAGTCAGATATAAGATATTCACAAACACTGTAGGGATTCACATTTGTTTGGCCAACCAGCTCTCCCCAGTTCCTACATTAAAATATAACTCATACACCTCTGTTGACAACCATCTATTTAATTCAAACGTGATCATATTTCCATATCTCCAGAGTTAACATGTTATAAGGATTCAACACCATTCCTTTCTCTGATTAGTGTTTTCCTGTCTTTTTGTTTTGAGAAATATTGTCTGCATAACATAGCTTAAAATGCCTGCGGGTTGTTATTTTTGAATATCACTTCTGAATGGCTAGTCATGTTAGCTTCTACTACTGCCTAATCAACTACTTTTTGAAAGTTTATTCAAACTCTGAAACTGTTTATTGGAACAGCTGTGTTTAGAATGAAATGATGCAGAACAGAAAGTCACAGGAAGTTAATACCACTAGAAATTAAGTTGATTTTTTATTTTGAAAAAGGTAACATGGTACAATGATTTTGCAACATGCATGAAATATTTCACTTTGCCTTTTACATATTTTTGCTTCCTAGATGCTCACCTATTGATAGAAACCTTATGATCTATTACAGTTGATCAAATTGTATCAAAATGAAGCAGTTTCACTCACTTTGTTTTCTTAGGTTTATAGGTCTCCATCATCAAATGATATGTTGTACTGCTTGTCCCATTCCCATTGGGATTCATTTCTAGTTAAATCCCTTTAAGCTCTAGAAAGCATTTGTAATTATTAGCCAATAAGTTTAAAAAAGAAGTCCAACACAGTATCCACAGCACAAAGATTGACAGCTGCTTTTCTTATCTAGCAGTACTGTTATTATTTTAGTTTAGTTCAATACTTTAATTTAAATGAAGAGGTCTTTGCAGTGGAGTGTCTATTTCTTAAATGATGCATTATGTTTTTATTTTTAATGCTAAAAGAAGGACAGCAATATTGTATCTGCCCACAATGGTGCATAGCAGTATATCTGATTCTACTATTTATTTCCCTATCAAGTCCAATACATGCCTCAGCATCAGAAAATCAGATTTTACTGGTTACCCACTAGTTACAACACAAGAGAATGATCTTCATTTGTGCGGCCTTGATAACCACTCAGATTGAGTAACCAAATGTGCTTTTAACTGTGCTTTATGTTATGAATGCATTCACCCAAGACATTGCAAGGTTGAAATCTTCTTCTCAGATTAGCATTTAAGTCTGACAGATGCTACATTATAGGCCATCAAAACTCATGCAAAGTTTGAGAAACTATGTATCATTTTTAAGGACGTTTCTTTGAAGATCTGATTCAAGGCTGTTTTTGTGCAGGTCACTAGGTGTACTTCATGACTGAGCTTTGTAATAATGCTTCATTATTGAATAAAACAATTATGTGTGCAGATTCTGATTCTGATTCTGGCCCTAAACCTTTTAAGACAGATAGATATGTGTTACCTGCATTAACTTGTGGTGCATGAAACTAGAGCATGACCAGCAGACACAACGCCATTTCTTTGCTGCAAAATGACTTATGTAAAGGGTCTATTGTTACTGCAGCAGCTTGATCTGTGTATTAATTGACTAACACAGCAGTCATCACATTTGCAACTAAAGGTCTTTATAAGTATGGCTGGAGGGGGTAATTGTACATCACTGGTAATGCTGGAAAACAAATTCTCCAAACAATAGGCCAATTCTCTCTCCTCTTGGCTTGCAGCTGTTTAAATCACACTTAATCTTGTGGGCAAAAGTTTATGTATTTGCCCTCAGAAGGAGGCAAGAAATATAGTCAAGAAAATGAAAGTCTTCTTAAATGGTAAAGTTCTTATATAGTCTGATAGTGTTATAATAATGTAGCATAGATGCAACTTGTGAAGGAAACTAGGATTTCAATTTAAACGTTAAGCCTATATTGATTACTGATGTGTTGATAATTAAACATTAGAAAATATAAGTTATTGTTCTCATGTTGAGATGGCTTAATGGAAACAATAACATATTAATAAAGGACAGAAAACCATACACTCTGAAAATGTAAGGTTCTTCAGTGGTTCTATTTAGAATCAGTTTATTTTCATTAAAGGGTTTGTTTAAGAACCGCGAGGTCCGTCGTAAATATAACATACATTTCTATCATATTAATTAAACATATGATCCATAGAGGACATTTCATTCTATATCTATTTTATCTATTAAAGATTAATTTTATATCTATTTTATCTATCTGTTATATCTTTTTAATGAACATACTGTTTTGTTGTGAGAATTCAACCTGAAATGAACACAATTCCCCCCCATACACAGGCCTTTTATGTTTACCTGGGAGTGGAGCCTTTTCAGAGACAGCAAAGGTTAAGCTGCAACCAGATGCCGCATTTACGAGCTGGAACCAGATGCAATTGTACGTGGATGCTGAGAATATAAATGAAGACCACAGTGCAATTCAGTTTAGTAACTGGCTTTAAGGGATACACCACATACTTGGGCAATGATTTATGTCCACAAGCAGGCAAGAGAAGCAACTCCCATTGCCAAGAAGTTGAATATTTACTAATGAACACTAAGAGATGTTGCCCCCTGACCGGCTGACCCCAAGGAGGATTCGTGTCACCCGGCTGAGAGTCAAGTCAAATTACACATTAATTTTCCAATAAGGTCAAAAGCTAAGAGACTAAATGGAAATGATCATTATATGAAGCAGGGGGTGAACTTTATGATATTGCAGTAATTCAGTGTGGCTCTAGAATTGGCTCTAGAATGCAATGTCTCATAGGGACAGAGATAAAAGCTCAACAACACCAAGGCTTTAAGACCAAACAACTGAAATGTAACCAAATTTAAGAAAGAGGGAATAGTTGCAAACACAATAGACCTATAAGTACCTAATTATGCAGTGCCTGGTTCAACAAAAATATTCTTCAGAGTAAAATATATTCAGACCATCAGTGTCCATCACAAAACAATTATACTGATATTTCAAATGTTTGAGTCTTATATACCATACATTAACAGCAAACATCTCCAAAAAATATTGTCATGACATGGGATTTGGGTTCAGTTTTTTGTCTTCACCTAAAATTTAAATAAGGAGGAATTTATGTTGTTCCACAGAGGAGACAATTGTTTCATTCACTGACTGACAAGCTAGACATCAGTGGGATAAAGTGCTTATGAAATCAAGCTTACCCTGCCAGAACTCTGAAAATACCTTGGGGCATGGTCAATGAAGACAAAAGACTCCATCTGAAACCTTCTATTCCCATCATCAAATTCACATAGGCACTGAGAAACACTAGCTCTACTTATAGGCAGCTACTCTGAGAACAAGGAGAGCTCGCAAAACATTAGAGTTAAGTGTTTACTTCAGAAAACCTAATGCTGACATTTTGGGTTACATTGGTTTGTTCTGTGCATATGTCATGAAATAGTATACATTTTCACATGAGTTACAGGAGGTAATGCTTAATGCATATGAAATATGAAAGTGTATTTAGTGGTTCGCCGACTCAAAAATATTGCAAAAGGCTGCTGAGTTTAAACCAACAAAATGAATAAACCATTTTTTAAGAAGTCCTAATGCACTCTTTGTTATTTTTCTAGTTAGACAGGAGATTATCAACCGTCAAGAATATACAAAAGTGCTTTACCCAAAGAGTTTTAAGAGTCAACAAGCCACTTGAATCACTAAGACTGAGCTAATGATAATACATATGGGGGTTTGAGTTATAAAGTAAAATGAGTTATTGTATGTACAGAGATTTTATCATTTTGAAAGAAAAAAGAACATGTATTCATGGAAAAGCCAAATATAGCTTTTGAAATTAGATTAATGAAGAATTAGAAAATGAGGCTTGTATGCCCCAAAACTGGCACTCAAAAGTTGGAGAGAGGGGATGCAATCTCTTGGTTTCTGGCTCACATAACACGTCAATAACAAGTTGACAAGCAGATCACAAGAAACTCTTAGTTAACAAAAAGAAGTAAAAAACTACAACCTTTCAGTGCAGACAGGCATGTTCAAATCACAATGCATCATTAAAAGGTCAAGGAGGCCATTTTCTGGCACACAGGTGCTCTTAAACCTCTCTAAACGTCAGCCAATTTAGTCCAAGGTGTCAGATTTGAGTACTTTAAGCTTAAGCAGGTGTAACACTATCTGTTTTTGTTCTGGTGGATCCACTGGACTGAGTGTGCCTAGGTGGCCTATAGCTGTTGCACATTCCTTGCTGTAAGGTTTAAGTTCCTATGAGCTTATTTTCAGACAACAACAAGCCAACAAGCCTGGGGATTTTATTTCATAACAACCTATTGATGCTGGGGTAAATAGTATGTTATTTTCCCTCTTTACATTGCCTCCTCCTTGACTGTTGTTAGATTTGTATCTCATTTTAGTGCAGAAGGAATATATTTCTGTCAGACATTCTCTACACATTAAGCTGAAAACAAGTATTGATTTGCAGTCTCTTACACCAGCGCTCTTCTATAAAGGGGTATAAAATCCTTAATCTAAAAGCCTTTATTCAGTGTTAAGGAGGAAAATGGTCTCTGAGTCTGGGAAGTGGAGTCATTAAGAAAGCAGGAAGAAAATGAAACACTCAACAGCTCATCCATAAGCTCAATATAATCTGTTCTGGAACTGTTTGTGGTTTGATCTTTAGCATGCTCAAAGGTTTTAAAATATCATGAAATTTGTTACAATTGTATTGAAAAACAAAGCAAGCAAAACCCCTTATTTTAATTGAACAAATTGAAGCACTAGTTGATCATTATATATTATTATTTTCAATAATATTTCCTATATATTTTCAATATATAATATATATTTTTTATTATAGACTATTCAGGTGTTTGTACATGTCCCGGCTTAAGAAGGACATACACACGTTATGTTCTCTATAACAGAAGTAAAGAATATACTCATGTCTGCAACAACTATGAAAGGAAACTTATACAAAAGGAACAGAAATTGCATGTCCAACCTGTTAGTGAATCTTGGCACACTTTAATTAAATTTCACTGAAGGCAGCTTGAGCGTGACTGTACAAAATAATTGTTATGCTTCTATAAAATGGATCAATGGATGTATCTATTGATGGTTCCCGTAATTGCATGGAACATGCACATCCTTTAACTGCTGCAAACAAACCTAGTCCAATATGATTATTATTTTTTTAAATAAAAACAAAGCAAAATAAATTGTTATCTTTTGTATACATTTGCTTTATCTTTTCTTATGCAAATTTAACTTAGTACATTTGCCATTGGATTTTTGCACTTTTAGTGTTGTTCCTACAGGTTCATCTGGCCTTCATTGTACTTGACTACATTGGAGTATAAGTTCTGGATATACCATAATATGAGTTTCTAAGGCAGTTTTACTGTAGTACACCATGGTTTACTTATGATCCACTATAGTAAAGCACAACTTTTGGATTTATGAACTTGGCACACTCATTCCTAATGGTATGAATGAAAATTTGGGATTATTTTGTTATCTATAAAAATCCTCCTGGTATGTTTACTGTCTCTGTTTTCTAAGCTATGGTTGCAACCCTCTCTGTTTTCATTAATTCCTTTTTACTATCATAGGTATCATGGATAATGTGTATTCCTGTCAATGTCAGGTCCTTAATTGATTGTATGTTTCTTTTTTTCTTTTTTCTCTTTAGCACTTCTGTGACTATAGGGTTCTGGTATTGACACCCCATTGTTAGTGTGCTGATATCTTTGACTACATTTGTCATTCTGTTAAAATTCAATCTGATTTGCCTTTAATCCAGCAATTTACTGACTATTGGTTTGGTATTGTTAGCCTAATGATCTATGTATTTGTTTCTGTCAATAATTTCTATATATTTGTAATTGTAATTTCTTAACCATTGCCATAACTAGTAATTGCATTTGTCATTGTCAGTTGTTCAATTAATTTGTTTTGTCTCAGTATAGCATTTACTTGGCAATTGATGTATGTTATTGTTTTTCAATTTAACTATTTTATTATTAATTTATAGTTATTTGGTTGTTATTGTAATCATTTAACCATTATTCGTATTATTGTCAATTACAGTTCTGTTTTGTTAATCAGTTATATGAATTCATTTGTTCTGGTCTAAGATAACATAATTGCCAATTGATGTTTAATGAAGGTGTAGTCAAATGATTACTCAATACGTTTCACCTGTATGCATTGCATTGTGTGAATTTGTATGCTACACAAGCACTGATGAAAGCTTGATTGCTGAATTGGTTAATGCTGTTGTCACTTGAGCACTTCTAGCACTTACACTAAGAAATAAAATGTGGTGTATATGATAATACATTTTTTTGATGACTTTGTTTCTTCCTAAATACAGTGTGGACAGGATTTGTCTCTCTTCATCCTATTATTCATTCACACACCTGTAATGCAGGATCAACCATTTTTTGCTTCTAATTGTTTGACTTTGTACATTTCTATTTTTAAGAACCACAATAAAACCAAGTTGTGAAAGATGCAAAATCTTATAATAAATGTGCCAAGGTAAACTTGAGTATAGGCTGCATAATCTGCAACTTTAAGCTTTAAATTATTTTCAGAAAATGATCAAACATAGTATGTCCATTTGTAAGTTTTTGAAAATCTATCAACAATACACTTTAGCATGTGGATGTCAAATGTCAATAGAATGTCTGTGTATGTCTAGTGTACCACTTATCTCCATTTCTGAGAAGTATCTTGAATTTTAGGGACATCAAATAGAATTCTCAAAAGAATGAAAGGATTCAGAACTCAAAAAGGATAGACTGAAGAAATAATGAATGAAAGAAAAGTGAACGTTACCAGCTAGATAGTTTTTATAAGCACTGATAAATGAATTTGATATTTCAGATCAGAAGATGCTCTGTCCTCCCATTTGTTGGGCAAATCTTTCTATATTATTGTAGAACACAACATTCTTTCAGTTAAAAAACAACAACACAAGGCTTGTTTTATGCATTTGTGCTTTTGTAACCAGTGAACCACTGTGTCAGTGAGTCAGTGAACAAAAAGGCAGCTTTCAAACTGTTCACGCTTCTTCAGTGGGATCATTGGTCAGGCTTTCATGCTTTTAAGCAACATTTTGTGAAGCATACTATGAAAGCAAGAAACTTTGGATTATTAATGTAGTATTCCCTCATTCTTTCTTGGAATTTGAATTTACATTCCCAAAATAACATATTTTTCTTAGAATTGTGTATTTCTCTTTTTAAAAATAAAGTTTTCAATGTTTCCCTCTCACTGTGGAACAGTCTTTACTCCTATTATGTTAAAAGGACAGTTTTTAGTTGTTTTTTTTAGACACTCACAAAGTATCCGTGACAAATGCAAGTGAATTCATAAAAGCATTGTATTATAAGATTATTATTATGTGTGACTTAAGTCTGTTGTAGTTAGCCTCTCCCAGACAGGATTTGCTCTCACTTTACTAATTGAGTTAAATAAATTTATTGAGTAACTGAGCTTGAAACACAAATGCACCCAGGTTAATGAGAAAATGATTTATGATATGGCCCATTTTAAAGTGAGCACGGTAAAAAGTTATTGAATTCAAGCTCATTGGAACATAACTGATGTCTGGTGTACCTCAGGATTGGTATCCAATGAGCATACTGGTGAATCATTAATCTAACAGAATAACTAAAAGTAAACTTCAAATGTGGAATTTGAATGGAATATAACTGCTTCCAAAACTTTACTGACATTCCTGCTTTACACTTCTTACTAACCTTTTATTTGTATGTTTACTTCATTTACTGACTATAACACCTATTCATGTAGTATTATTATTTTATTCCAACAAATAGTTTAAACTTTAAAACCATAGTGATTTGTAATGATATGGGTGTTTAGTGGTGAAAGTTATTTTAAACAATAGCATGCTCTTTCAAATTCTCGTGGTACTTGTTTCTCGGTTAATACAATGAGTTCAATCATTTTTACAGTGTGGAGAAAGTACAGTAATTGATAAAAGGAGGCATGGCTTTAAAGAAAAAGTCAAGCTAGACACTTCATCCTTATACCTCAAGAGGTTCAAGACAACTCCAAGATAGATTTTTATTTTTTAACAATTCTTCATTCGTTTTAATGTTTTAACAGCATCTGGACAGGAAGGGGGAATACCAAAAAACAAAACAAAAAACAGATACACAGAATGGAATATACAATTATATAAGACTAAAGTAACTCCAAGACAGATCACCTCCTAGTAGGACACTTTTTCTTTGGTCGGGGTTCTATAAAACATGTGACACCTTCCTGGCAGGAATACTGCCCTGTGTTTCCTGCTACCCTCACAGCTGTGGACAGAGCAAGGCCTTTGCTGAATTAAGGTACTGGCTTCTTTAAGACCACAACAGACAGACAGCACACCATCAATCAAGGTAAAACATCTGGTACTGATGCCGTGTTGGCAGCAAATCATGGCAATGATCTGAGATTTCTTCACGTGGAAAATAGAAAAAAAAAATCAATGACAGGTGAAGCAGTCATTCCAATCTTTGACTAGACTCTCCATCCCTTCAGGGCCCCTAGGTGTGATTACTTAGCAGACTTAAGCTAACTTTTCAGTATGACATGTATTTTGTTTTCCGGTGGAAGCAGTGATCTAATTGTGCTCTTCTGAATCATAGAGATTATCCTGCTACTGGTACTAAACTATTTATTTGCAAGTCACTGCTTAGTCAAATTAAGCAATAGATGACTGTTTCATTAAAGCTCTCTATGGAGTCCAAATGTATCACCTTTAACAAATAAATATAATAAGAACCTTTAATAAACAGTTCGACTGCTTCCGCTGATATACAAATAACATTGAACTTTGGTAATTTGATCCCAGAGACAGAGAGGAGGCCCTAGAGATGATCCTCCATACATTTTCCTCAGGATGCGTTTGGTAGGAGGGGTCAGTTAGCAGCAACAGAGCTGTGATTGATCTCCCAGCCCTCCAGAGATAAAGTCTTGGTCTAACATGATGATTCGACCTCAGTAGGAGTAGTTTTGATCTCAGACAAGACTCGCATCATCCGCACATCATGCCACTGAAGGACTCTGGGCACCCACCAGCCATGTCCTCCTGAGCATTTCATATCCGCTAAGGTAAGGCTTTCATACGTTACCGTCTAACCAGGGGGGGTTGTAATTTTTTTTTGTAGCTGTTTTGTAATTGCTGTAGGTAATGTTGTATTCATGGTCAACATATATATTTATGTCATGCGTAGTATGATAGTTTAGGGATTTCTGTGCGTTTCTTCATATGTCATGATGATGTATTAATGTTGGCTATGTTACATTATTAATTAAACATGGAAATCTGATGTAGACACTTGTGTTTTGGAAACAATTGACGGCCTCTGTTGTATGATAGTTGTGTCAATAACAAACATATGTTTCAGTAATTTAAAGAGGGCTGAAAGTTAAAGGAACTCCCTTATAATATAGTTATGTATTTTAAGCTTTGATGTGCACCCCATCTTTAATTTGTAAATGGTAAATATTGATGTCATTTGTTGTAGTGCTTGTATTGATCATCTTAGCAGAAGCAATACAAAATAGTCATCCAGTGATAGTGTTTGTGCAGTTTAAATAGTGTAATCTATATTTAAGTGCAATACATGAAAATAAATAATTACAACCATTAGGTAAAATCCACACCAAAACACAGGCAGCAAGTCTGTGATAAGGAAAAAGGGATTGTTACAGCCTGTTGCAGAACAGAATTGTTCTTATTGTTATTGTTATCTTATTGCTATCGTCTACTATTACACATCCTTTATTTTGATCTTCTTATCATAGGTTCTTTCTGGAATTAAAACCACATCCCGAAAAACAGAGATTGCAATCTGCCCCCATTCGTGCAGAACACACAAGCAGCTGTTCTGAAGATGGCAAAGATACGGCTTATGACGTCCCTGCTCTTGCTGGTGCTGGTCGAGCCCCTGACGCTGCCAGTCTCTGCCCAGAACCTGGATCCGACACCGAAACCCCAAGGCGGCAGGCATGCTCTCAGTATCAACATCTCCAATGCGCTGCCTGCTCACAACCATCCCAAAACCATGAAGCCGGGCGGTCCCAGGCAGTTGCCGCCAATGTGTTCAGGACCCACTGAAATCAGGGATACTTTTAAGTACATTAACACGGTGGTCTCCTGCCTGGTGTTTGTGGTGGGGATCATCGGCAACTCCACCTTGCTGAGGATCATCTACAAAAATAAATGCATGAGAAACGGACCGAACATCCTCATCGCCAGTCTCGCATTGGGAGATCTGTTGCATATTGTGATTGATATACCTATAAACGTGTACAAGGTGAGTTTTTTTTTTTTCATGCAAAAAGTACTCTCCTATTATGATATGCGCATCAGTGTATAATGAGAAGTTTCTTGCTAAAATACCGAGAACTGATGGTGTTCTTTGGAACAGGTGTTGCAACAGTTACAAATTAGTATATCAATGAAAATTCTCCCACTCCCTCAAAAAAATAAAAAATAAAAATAAAGACAGCTTATTAATCTATCAATTGATCTATATACAGCTCTGGAAAACATTGTGAGACCACTGCAAAATGATCAGTTTCTCTGGTGTTACTATTTATAGGTATGTGTTTGGGTAAAATTAACATTGTTCTATTCTGTAAACTACTGACAACATTTCTCCCAAATTCCAAATAAAAATATGAAAGGAATGGAACGGCTGCCATACCTGTAGAGATGCTGATTTAAGAAAAAATTGCAGTGGTCTCAATTTTTTCCAGAGCTGTATACACACATATAAATATATTCGGGATGAGCTTTCGAGTTTGTATAAATTAATGTGGGCTAACTATGTTACATTATTTATTAAACAGGAAATGTGCAGTTAAAAATCGCATAGAATCTGAAAATGTGTTTTGGAAACAATTCACAGCTTCTGTCGTATTATTGTTGTGTCCATTACATACGTGTGTATAAGTAATTTAATTTAATTAAAGATGTTTTTGTTTTAGAATCAAAAGTAGTTTCATAAATGGTAAATGTTTACAGATTAAATTATTATTATAATGCATTTCTTAGCAGACACCCTTATCCAGGTATGTGCTAAATGGAGGGGGTCATAGCAGAAGTTGCAGTAAAACAATAGAAGTGCTAACAATACATTAGTACATGGAAGCATAAGGAAGTATAGTTAAATAAATTGAGTAATATCACAAGTGCTGAGTAGACCACTAGATCAGGCTGCTGTATTACAAGTACAGTCTGAACAGATGTGTCTTCACTGGATGGTGGTCGAGGACTGTGTCGTCCTGACCTCAGTGCGAAGGTCGTTTCACCACTTAGGGGCGAGGGTTAAGAAAGATCATGCTCTGTGGAAGGGAAGTGGAGTAAAGGGAGTTTTCTGGTGGCCTGGAATGGTCTGGAGGGAGTTTAAGGAGAGATGAGAGTCTGTAGGTAACTAGGTGCCGTCTGGGACAACAGTAGGAAAGAGTGAAAGTCTTGAACTAGATGTGAGCCAAGATTAGGAGTTTGTGAAGGGAGTGGCGTAATGTAGTAGTATGTGTGAACTGAGACAGAGAGAACACCAGACGAGCAGACGAGTTCTGGATGAGCTGGATGGGGCAGCAGATGCAGGCAGGCCACCCAGGAAGGAGTTGCAGTAATCCGGGGGGGACAACCAGGGTCTGGACAAGTCTGGTCTGAGTCACGTAGTTGATGAGTAAGAAGCAGATTCTGTGTATGTTGCCCAGGAAGAATCGTGTGTCAGAGTGCAGATGTGTTGGGAGTATGACATAGTGTATATATATCTATAATTATATATATATATATATATATATGTGTGTATTTCCTTCCACAGCTGCTAGCTGAAGATTGGCCATTTGGAGTAGAGATGTGTAAACTCATGCCATTTATTCAAAAATCATCTGTTGGGATAACTGTGCTGAGTTTATGTGCACTCAGCATTGACAGGTATGTTAAAATGCTTACCATATATACTATTTTTGAGTATTTAAAAAAATACTAAAAATGGGTATCATATGAATGTTAATTAGTAAATATTCTTTAATCCACATCTAGATACAGAGCCGTGGCATCTTGGAACCGTATCAAAGGAATTGGAGTTCCAAAGTGGACAGCAATAGAGATTACACTGATATGGGTGATATCATTTGTTCTAGCAGTGCCTGAGGCTATTGCTTTTGATATGATTGCAATGGATTACAAAGGAGAGCACCTCAGAATCTGTTTGCTGCATCCGATGCAGAAATCACAGTTTATGCAGGTAAGAAGACAGGGTACATGGCATTTATTTATATATTTGATTGTTTACATAGGTTGGGTACATAGGTTTCTCTGTAAAGCTGTATTTATTTGCTCTTAAAACAAAACCCAGAAAAAGTCAGTGTGTCTTGTGCAGTGAGTCAGTAACTAACATGTTTTGTTTTTTTGCTCCACTAGTTTTATAAGTCTGCGAAAGACTGGTGGCTGTTCAGCTTCTACTTCTGCATGCCCCTAGCGTGTACAGCCATTTTCTACACGCTCATGACATGTGAGATGCTGAGAAAGAAAAACGGAATGCAGATCGCTTTAAATGATCACCTTAAACAGGTAGGAAAAAGCTTTTGTTAATTTCACTTAATGTATCCCCAAAATATTTTGAGCCTTTAAAACAACTATTCATTTATTCATTTATTCACAGAGGCGTGAAGTGGCAAAGACAGTTTTCTGTTTGGTACTTGTATTCGCTCTTTGCTGGCTACCCCTGCACGTCAGCAGAATCTTGAAGTTAACCATTTATGACGAAGAGGACCCTAATCGGTGTGAATTACTGAGGTAAGAAACCAACAAATATGCATCTGTGTTACAGATATCTCCCAGCTTGTGGTATTTGTGAAAACTTCAACCTTGTTAATTTCCTTTTCTTCTACTTCTTTAGCTTCTTCCTTGTTCTGGATTATATTGGCATCAACATGGCTTCCGTAAATTCTTGTATCAATCCCATTGCACTCTACTTGGTCAGCAAGAGATTCAAAAACTGTTTCAGGGTAAGATCTCTTTTCTTCTCTCTGTTCTTGCTCATTCAGGTCATTGTGCATCTAATGTGGGACAGCCTGTTGCAGATTAAGCTAATTAACAGCGACATGCTTCAGTCTTTCTGCAGAAAAGAAAGAGCAGGGATAGCCACTTTAGTATCAGACAGCAAATACCAATATAATAAAGAAATGCTGTACAATATTTTATTTATGTTCCTTTCTGACCCACTGTACAAGCCCATTAACCCCCCTCACAATTGCAACTAACATAATTACAATGTTTAAAGTTGTGCTCCTGCAGATCCCTCCTAGTAGTGCTCATCTGAGTAAGTCCTGCATTTGTAATGTGATTCAAGAGGGTGAACCATGCCTCAGGGACTCACAGATCCCTAGCCCCCCCATCCCACACACCTCACCACCCCACAGTGATCACTTGACAACAGACTGCCATGAGACACCATGCTGAGATCACTCAGGCTCAGACTGGCCTCACAAGACTGAAGAGCTGGGTTATCAGATAGCCTGGTGCAGTGGGAAGGTCATATGGTGTAAATATATTTTTTCCCTCCTCTCACATGTAGATTGTGCTGAAGAGCTTAAGTTGTTATGGTAGATTGAAAGGAAATGAAAACAAAATTAGTATTATGTAGTATTCTTTTGAATACTTTTTTTTGTTGTCGTTGCTCTTTTTTGTGGCCAGCGTCAGTCTGTATGATATCTGTGGTGCTTACAGTCTGCCTTTGTTCCCATCTCTTCCTTCTAATCAGTCGTGCCTGTGCTGCTGGTGCACATCCCCAGACATGCTGGCCCTGGATGACAAGCAATCCTGCATGAAGTCAAAAGTCAACGACCGCGCCTCTGAACAGAGCAACTCCCGCCCCACAAACAAATACACCTCCACCTGAAGCTGCTTGTTCACAAAACACTGATTTAAGCTGGACTTCTCTCAGCTGACTAAAAAATTATTTTTTTATCATCACAAGTATGTTTTCTCCCACCTGGGAAACCATGTGTGAAGGCACTTAAGACAGTGACTGTTTTAATTTTTTATGACTGTTTTTGTAAAGAAACTTCATTTGCATTTCATATCTGTTAAATGCACTCTGATCGGGCACCCCATAGAAATAGGTGCTTTCTCTGGGAAAGGAATTTGGAGCCTTATTAAGAATTAATGTTGCGTTAAGGCCTCTCTTATGAATATTTCAAAGCTAGATGAATCAGAGATGGTAGCCAATTTGCAAGAAAAGATCGCTAACATGTTTGACAAACTCTCATTTCAGATTAATACAAATTATTACATCATCAATCAATGAAAAGCTATGGGTCTTAAGGGTCACATTTTTATTACTGAATATAACTTCCAACACAATATTTAAATATTGTGCTGTTGACCAATTCATTTCAATGCGCTTCAGCTGCCTTCATTTTCATTTCCTTGTTATTCTACGTTGCCCCCAGTCTAGGAAATCATGGATATGTTTCAGACTGTCCTGGTAAAAGCTCATTAACAAATCTGTTGCAGAAAGACTAAATAGGAGCTTTATCTGAGTAACAAGTTCCCCATTTTAATTACAATGAACTGACTTTAATAATAGTAAACTTGCTTTGTTATGTAGCATCTGGGTAACTCCTTATATACAGAGCACAGCACGAGCTACAGCTGTATAAGGAAGACTCAGCCTTGTTCCATTATTAACAGCCACACTGTTTTTACATACATTTTCTTTAAACAAAGTGTTAAAGAAAACTTAATGGGCAGGTCCCATGGTTAAGATGTTTTATGTTTCTAAATAATAAAAAAATATATCACAAAAAAACAGAACAAAGAAATTATAACTTGCCTGGCGCAATGTTTGTATTATACTGTTTTTTATGTTACTTATGCCTTATGATGTGAATCAAGCTTAATTTTGTAACCTAAAAAATATCAGAAAACGTGCTGAGCAATAACTGCTTTGTTATGTTCATGATACTGCATTCATGTCGATTCACATTTTAATAGCTATAATAGTTTTACTACTGTCAATCGGTGGGCTTTGAGTAGCTTAGTGTGGACAATGACAATCACTGCATTCAGCTTGATTTTCAGCTCAATCAAGAGCTACACATGTATCAATATTTTATTGCATGAAGTGCCAGTATTTAATAGCTTTCAATATTATGAAACACTGTATTATATTAGCTATGTAAGCATTACTGTACATATTGTGCATACCTTTGTGCATTCATAAAAACAGATGTTTGTTTTTTATACATATATAATTTAGTAAATTTGTTTTTTATTATACATTTATTTGTATGGCTTATCACTGAAGGATTATAGTACTGTTGATGATTTATGCATTCTAATTGTAGTCATGAATGCCTTTATAAATTTGTTCATAATAAAGTTCTAAATTGTGTCCTGTGGTGTATTACTTGATTTGAGAATGGTTGTCGTTGTAAAAGCTGCATTATTTAAATATAATTATCCAGATGTCCATCTATTTTATTTTCTAACTTATAATTAGGATTTCTGTATTCCAAATTTAGTTAACATATATATTTTTTTATTTTCTGCAAGGTATGATTTAGACTAATAGTTTAATTCCTGATACTATATTTTTGTGGTTTTAACATTGTTTCCCCCCATTATCCTTAATGAATTACCATAGTTTCCTGCTGTAAGGAAAACCTTTCTATTATTTATAATGCATTTTCCTTTCCTATTAAATATTCAATATATGCCTGGAATCGTATGTACTCATGAAAAACAATGTTCCCTTACAATATTTCAGGTCACTGCTTTTACTACTGAAGTGTCTGTAACTATGTGCTTCTGAAAAAATAATTTAATTTAACTAGCCTTACTGGTTCTTCATAATGCAGATTACAAAGTCATGAGAACATATTTTTTACATTGTTTACGGTGTCTGTGCTTTTTTGGGTGAACCATTGGCCTTCATGTAAAATATACTCTTAATCTGACCAACACAACAAGCACATCAAAATCTTTATTCACAGATAAATGTTCATGAAAGGGTGCGGTAAGACTATCCTTCATTTTAGCAGAAAGATATTTGAAATTTAAAAAAAGACACTTAAAGTAGGCAGTAAATCTTTTATACAGAAAGACATTACTGATCATACACTGAACATGAACACTAACAGCTTGGTCACTCAAAAGTAGCACCAACATTCCTCAGGTGTGTCCTCATCAATTGTGTGTACAGTCTCACACAAGGAAACAGAAATATTCCAATCTAACAAACAATATAAAATAATATATTCTTACAAAACAAAATACACTACAAACTGTGCATTAACATGACAGTTGACCCAGAGTGTACAATTTATGTTGGCCAACAGAAGGACTTTAATGACTACCTATTTACACAGCACACAGAGATGTTTACAATATGTAAAATGTTTAACATTTTTCAAAGCAGTTGAATGTTTAGTTTAACTATCAAGTACATTTTAGAGGAATTTACAAAAGCCCTCATTGACGTGTGCTTAATTGTTTTAGCTACAAGGTTAGAAACATTAAACATTAATTAATTTAATAATGTGAGCAGACTTCACAGTCTGCCAGTCAACCCATGCCCATGTCTAATTTTTAACCATATAGGAAAGCTAGATTGAGGAAAGAAGATGCTACATGTATTGTGCTTAGAGTATTTTACATAAAATGGGAAGGT
The DNA here is from genome assembly GCF_036373705.1 of Amia ocellicauda. NCBI lineage: Eukaryota > Metazoa > Chordata > Actinopteri > Amiiformes > Amiidae > Amia > Amia ocellicauda. Next base: position 21,241,680 of record NC_089855.1, read on the forward strand.
CGACTCTCCCTTAAAACTGCTCATTTTCTGTAAATGTACACATTGTAAAATGTGTTAATTGCTGAAACCCACGTATCCAACATATTTTTTCACACTGATGAGCAGAATTTCAATCTGTTAGCAACATACCTCAGTAATTCATTAACAGGATAAGGAAACTGAAGTCTGATTTTATGACATGTACTGTATAAAGATGTAAAGGTATACTGTATAAAAAAAACTCCCACTTCCATAAACCAGCATTATGCATTTGTGAGGACAATAGGAGCGCAATTGTTATTAGTATAATAATGTAGTAGAATATGAAGCAATTAAATTGTGTTAATTGCAGAGATTTAAATTCACTTTACACGATGAACATATATATATATATATATATATAAAACAAACACTTCGATAAACCTTTACTCTCAGGTCTTCATATATTCTAAATCCTGTTTGACAAAAAAATCTATAATTCTTCACAGTAATCAATACATTTCTACGAAAAAGTGGTACACACCTGGAATTATTTTGCAAAATTAAATTTTAGTTACTCTTAATAGAGGATGTGAATTCATTGGGAGCCACATAGAAGTATAAAAAATAAATAAAACAAAGATACTAACATGACAAAAGTAGGTCAGGGGGTGTAGTAGAGAGAGAGAGAGAGTGTGTGTGAAGGGTAAGGGGAGATGGGTTGTATTAGGGTTCCTCCAGATCACTCCTCTTTATACATTTTTTGTTATATTTTATTAACTAACTTATGTAATTTATATTTTAAGTATATATTAAGGGCCTGGTAAAAGCTAAAAGCTCTGGAATGGAATGGATAACTGAAAAATATGTTTGGCCCAAAGTAAACTATCAAAGTGAAATTAACACGAGTATTACTTTTTCTTAAGCAGCTGAACTACTGCAATCTTCCTAAAAATGTGCATTTGATTAGTTTTCAACTGTTACATGTACTCTAAGGGATGCATCAAAGGGGCATGTCAAAAAACACTATGAGATCATATGATTTCTGAAGTGTGTAACCACAAGCCATCATGTGAGATGCACTAAAAGCCTGTCCAGTTCCAAAACTTACTTGTGACCTGGCAAAATACCCTTGGGTTATGCACCACTCATGCATGGCAAATTACCTTATAAAACTCTTTTGTGCATTTTAAGTTGTCTTTTTTTTTCTCTTTAGTTTTTAATCATTTGCACAATGCCTCTAGAGACAGTGTATCATTTCATCTTACAAGTCAGAGTTTCTTGATCCTTTCTCAAAATCAAACACAATTTATTCCAATATTTTGCAAGTGTTATCCAAAACAAATAAGAGCATAGTGTACAGTTTCCAAAGGTATCTGGCATATTCTAAATTAATATATTGGTGGATTATGTTGAACAATAAATGATACAACGCTTCCTAAGTGTTTCAGCATATTTAAGAGTTGGGATTGCACTGTATACATGACTATTTAGCCTTAGGCATAGTAGGGTTCACAGAGAAACCTTTTGATGGAGTCACCATAGTTTTCAGAGCATGTGCTAGGCCAGTGATTGTTTGGCCTAGTTTCATGTCAAGGACGCACTTGTATATTCAGATATGGCTGTAGAATCAATGTGATGAAGCAAATGCCAGTGCAGGACGTTCCAACTTCAAATTATTATTTTCTTTGCCGCTTTATGCACCAATCTGCTTGCTTCTGAAATATGTATAAATATATTTGTGTACTCTAAAAAGCAGCTAAACACAAAATATGTGGCCCTTCATTTGTAAATGTGTTCAACAAGTCAAATCATTTAGAATAGGTGAAATATTAACCTATAGGCTATTCATTTCCCCATTTATTCCACCTAGTAAACATACAATTCCTAACCATGATACAAAGTCTCATCATGGGGGGAACTGAACCCTACATTCATTTTGCCCAGGTTAAGTGTTTGTAGACTTGCTGCACGTCTCCACAAATATCCTCTAAACAAACAGATAAAGGATGGAAGATCTGCACTTAATTCTCTTTTATAGTGAAGCCCTTGATTATGCATTTACTAAAACTCTACCGCCATCTTGTGTAGTCGTGTGTAGTCTTGCTATCTATACTATCCAAGCACATGTATTTCAAAGACACACAGAGAGCATCAGATGAACTTTACGACATTAACTTAACCACGCACGGCGCGCACACTTCCTAGTACCGTGCACATGCGCAGAACCAACCAACTGGCTGGTGAGGATCGCAATACATATGATTTTGATATCGCTGAAAGTGCCGTGATTGGTTGAACCGGCAGGGAAAAGGGGCGGGCCGAATAACAGTGCATCGTGATTTGTTGAGGGAAGACGATACGTAGCCTCTTCAGGTTAACAACAGCCAATCAGCGCCGCCGTTGCTGGCGCTCACACATATGGGAAATGGGCGCATTTGTTTTCCCAACGACGCCGCCATGCAGAAAGCGTGTTTAATGTGCTGCTCATTTGTATACTTTGCCCTGAAGCTGGTAAGATAGATAGGGTCAAGTTTAGCCATCGTCAATACGCTAATATCCATCTTTATTTATTGTTATGCTTGCAAGTTTTATATAGATGGTTAGCCTGTAGTGTTGTGTATGGAAGAGAAGAGGCGTTTTGGTAATTAATGTCATTATATTCTCACAGACTAGTTTGCGTCTGTTTTGTCTCGCCGTTATGTGACTATGATCGGTGCGTGTGTATTGTACAAATACCACTATCTATTATTAAGATCCTCCCTGCAAGATACATAAACAAACGGATTGATAAAGCAACATATAATTGAAAGTGGCAATGACGTCATTGTTTTGCTTTTCGGTCGGCAGCAGCCCCTGCTCAAAACATCATCCCTCGCCTCTGGCTGCAGAAGCCAAAACGTGCAGTGGCCAACTATGCAAAACGAAGGCATACCTGACATTTTTCAGTGCTTCTCAGACTTTTACAGTCTAACTATTAACCCCAGTTCTCATGGGACATCATATATAACCCAGAGGAACAATGCAAGGGCTATGCAGTGAGCTACAACTGCATATTGTCAGTGTTTATATCAGACCTGCCTCCACAGACACTGAAATACATCTGTAGAAACTGCTAGCTACCAATGGAAGCTCTCAGTATAGATATACATTTAGATTGTATAACTGGTATCTAAAAGCAATCTGCAGTATATATAATGTAAAGGGTATAACAGAAAGGGTCAGACATTTTTCCTGTGGGGAAAAACATGAAAGTTCTGTGGATTTGTACTAAGGTACTTCACATACCAATATGAATAAATTTTGTTTGACTGTTATCCATTGGTTTGTTATGAGAAGCGGTGTGGTTAAAGTAACAGCATTTGTATCAATTCAAACAATGGTTAATGACATTTGTTTACCTTTATTGTATTTAATAGAAGCAGTATCCAGAGGTTATATGAGGTACATGGAGTTTGTGAATCCAAAGAGTGAAGGCAGTGAAGTGAAAAGAAAACTAGAAACAGGTGTTCGTCATTCCTCATGCCAGCCTCAAGATGAGTATTATCTGAGTAATTTCAGTGTTTTCTTGTTTTCTCACTATGCCTCAGGGTATGTAGTTATTGAAGTACAGCCAACACCCTGTTGTGCCTTATTGTTTACATGTATTACACTAATACTGAAACATTGAAAATACTGAAAATTAAAGAGAGCAAGCTATAATTAAAAAAAAAAACAAGAACTGAACTTTGATTGAGCACATTCATTGATATGCACATTTTTAAGGGGAGGACACTCAACTTCCTCATTTTAATAAAAGATATGGTGTCAAGATGTATCTTATTGAGTGGTGTCCACATGTACCTCTCACTGAACAGAAATGTTTTCTCTTAAGCTGTGCAAGAGCGACTCCAGTAGATGTACCAGCCTGCCGTTTAATGCTGCCAGCAATGAAATGTACCTCTTTAGGTACCGTACCCACAAATAAGCAGGCACATCACTGAAACGGTCAAAAGTGTGTGTAGACATGCATATGAACATAAACTAGATATATGTAAAATAAAAAATGAAATGTAACACATACACTAACCATTGTATATGCAATGGTATTTTAATAAGATTAATGTATATTCCAGATATATCATGATAGTATGCTAGGGTTAGAGCTGGAGACCAGGGTTTAATATTAGTGTTGTGTTTAGAGTCAAACCTAATATTAGGGTTTAGACTGGGGTTAACTATGGTAAGCTTTAAAACTAAGGGTAAGAATTAGGGTGAGGTTGCGTTAAAGCACGGATTTGTGGTTGCAGGTAGGATTTTGGTTAACTGATAGTAGATAGGTGTCATATTTGTAATGTATACTGTTAATCTATATTACTATTTAATGTCAGTGTTCTGATATCAGTGGCTAATTCATGTTAATACAATGCAACAACACAAGAAAGATTGATAGCATGCAATATTATACAATGCGGCACAAAACTATATAGATTTATTAATTTCCTTGCATAGTAAACTTCATAGTAAACACTATACATTCAAGTTAAAAACCTTGAATGTTGATCCAAAACGTCTTTATTTGTATTTTGCTTTTGGTGTAAAGTTTCAGAGCAAGAAATTCGCAGTCACAAGGGGCCTAAGGACATTACATAAATACTACTTCAACCACTGACCACTAGAGGGCACTACAGACTGAATCCAAATGAATAATAAAATAAGAGGTTAGTTTGAGAAACAACAGACCCTATGTTTATGTGTGTGTTTGTATTATTAAATGTGAAATTATTCTTATGTCCATATATATGTGTGTGTGTGTGTGTGTGTGTGTGTGTGTGTGTGTGAGAGTGTGAGAGAGAGGGTGTATATAAATGAAAAGGTTGAAGAATTCAGTTTGCACTGCTTACCTGACCTGAGAATAATAACCCTATAATTAAAATAATTCGCTTTTGTATGGCTCTCGTGTTTTTGTTAATATTGGTGGACGGGGACTTTGCAGATTCCATGTAGAAACATGATAATAGCTGTGTGGTGTTGCAGAATAACTGCCTCCAGCCATTGTGTGGTTGTCCAACTCTCACTCTTGAGCACTCTTGCCTCCTCTTTGTCTGTTTCATCTAAAGGCGGGGCCGAGGCTATATGGTTAGTTATTGGTGCTGGAGTTCCCTCTCACCTGCATGATTTGTGTCTAATCTGATAAAGCATGGGTGTGGCTAAAACATGCTCACATATGACTCATAATGTTCCGCCATACAACTTCCCAAAACCTACAGTAGCCATTTTATTCCACTGCATAACTTCAAATACCTTGGGGCCACAGAAGAGAAGGTATAGTAAATGTATTTGTTATTATTTAAATAGCAACATAGCTTGTTCTTAGTAAAACAAGACTAAAACTAGCTATCTATGTTAAGAGCTGTATATCTCACCACACATGTAATGTCAAATGAAAGTGAAAGCAGTCATGGGAGCATTATTTGAATTTGTGGACAGTTGTAGAGTGCGGTAAAACATACATTAATACATAAAATGGGGATGGGTAATTTCCTAGTCTGATTATTGTATGCTTTGCATTTCGGGTTCAGAGTGTTAAAAACAGAATTATAATTTCTGAAGGCACAAACCATGGCAGCTTTGAATATTCACGTTACTTAACTGTGTAATCGCACACGTTTTCTTATTTCATAAATAAAACCATTATCAAAAAATACTCTAAACATTGGACAAGTGATATACTTTCCCTAACATGAAAAAACACTTTGGATAGTTTTCTTATACTTGCAGTGTGGGTAAAAAAGGGTTGTCTTAATTTGTGTTTTGTTACACTAACATTTACACATTCTATGTTTGCATCCTTAATCCATTATCTAATACCTAGAAAAATGGGGAGTGCATTTTCATCAGGAGTAAAAAGCAAAACCAGTTTGTTCTCCCTGTGCCGCTACAGTTTAAAGAAATCCGGGGATTGTTTGGCGCTAACAAACTGTACCAGTGAGCGAGGGAATAGAGGAGCTGGATTGAGGGGAAGAGGTGGAAGTAAACAATAAGTCAACGCATTCCAAACCAAACTCAGTGTGAGTCTGATAAGCAAGCGGGAGAATAACTCTTAATGCTGCAGACATCACTGAGTCTTAGGGGTCAGAGTGTTGTTGGAAAGTGTTAAACCGAATCACAATTAATTTTGTGGTTGCACAGTAAGTAACAAAATCTATATATAAAAAATGTGTAATCATTCTCTTATGCATAATATATATAATGTATGAAATCAGTCTCACATTGTTTACAATACTTTGAATACGTGATTTTGTTTTGTTAAATGTTAAACTAGTAATTTGATTTTGGTCTTATTAACAGATTTCAAACTTGTGGGTGAACATTTTTAGTAACTAAACAAGAGACTTGACAGAAATATTTTTCAGGCACACCTCCTAGAGAGAACATGAAACACTAAAATTAGATAAGAGTGGGATTTTCTTTTTGTGGACCGGAGAAAAACATTTTTTTTTTCAGTCGCATAGTGGACAGACGGCTATTCTAAACATACGCAAGAAAGATCCAAAACAGACCCCCCCCCCCAACACACACACCTGAACATGATACAGCACAAATAATTTTGAAAGATGCTTGCTTAACCAACTGTATATTACCATTCTCTTGCAGACTTCTAAACACACGTTATGCAAAGATGACATATGTAAAGTTATAGTCAAATGAAGTAGAAGACCAATCATCCCCAAGGTATTAAATAGCATTTCTCTGTAAATCTGAGCCCAACCCAACAAACACTTATTGTAATCTTGATTTGATTTTTCAGTTCAGTTTGGTCTTCTTCAAAACTGAATATACATTGTGTATAATAATTAGTGTGCTTTAAAAGGACCTGAATTGGCCAGGGTTGAATCTGCTCCCAGTATGTTTTATTACTCCTGATAACATTGTTAACAGTTAATACTTTCTCAACCCTTTAATGCTGTAATTGTTTTGGGGGTTTTTTTTGGGGGGGGAGGTAGCTAAATCATTTGCAAGTGACCACAAAATAAGATAAAAGCAACACCCTGTGCAGGGGCTGTCATCGGTTCGGGGGCAATGAAACCTTCTGACACTACTCCTTGTGTCTATTTTTGTTAGGTAGTTTCACAAAGAGCATAGCGGAAGAACAGGAGGGTGGTTGACTGCTTCCTGAAAAGATGGTGATGGTTCAAATATGCCCAACTGTGTTAAAAATGTTTAATTCAATTGGTATGGCAGGACAGTCATTGTTTATATACATTATAGATCATACAAGGTTATAACATAAAACCAAAGATTTCATACAGTCAGGCTCCATGCAACCATATATATACATACATATACACACACACACAATTAAGGCAAATGTGGGTTAACTCCAGGTCCACATTTGCCAGCAGCAACTCTGGTGTTAGGGAGATTTATTTGTTCAAATGTGATTGTGTTTCAACAAGACTTTGTTTGATTTGTATAGGTGCTTAAACATATAATTAAAAAGAGGAGTCGATAACTATACAGAGAGCACATGATACACTGAATACAATTAATATTAAACAAGCCATTCCTGATGACATACATATGGATTCAACAATGTTAAACGAAGACTTGTGTGCTGCTCTCCAAAGTTGAAATTCAGTTCTGCTAACTTAAAATGTTCATTTTTTTGTTAGTCACACAAGGATCAGCACAGTGACCTATGTTCAAGTCTATAGCACAGAACAGTTGTGTGGTTTTTCGGTATCTGTCCAGAAGAGGAAGATCATTTATTTTGGCAGGAGGCAAAGGGACTATAAAAGCATTAACTGATTGAAATAGCTACAGTCTGCAAAATATAAAAATAAAATAAAACTTTTGTTCTATCTGAGGCACTGCATATAGCTTCAGTGCTGTTTTAAATTGGAATTAGCAGAACTATGTTCCTAGAATCATCTAGTTTTAGTCAATATTGTTTTCTCTGAAATCCTGCTTGACATTTGCCTACTTAATTTATTAAATTGCCTGCCATTTATAAAAGCTTTACACAGGTGTCCCTGGCAAAATGGACAAAACAATCAATAGAGTCAAATTGTTGGATACAGACAAGTTGTTCAGATACAAAACTTGTTTGGAGTATTTAAACTAATTAAGAGGATGAATCAATGCAATTGGAATATTTTAATAAAAGAATAACAACACCTCATTCTTCTGAACAAGGCAAATGACTGCAACATCAACATATTTGGTTGGTTGCATCTAGGTGGATGTTATGTTTATGTAAACAAATACTGAGATTTTGTGTAGTTTAAACCTTTAAAAAAGTCTGCTTTGTTACACAGTTAGATTTCTGTGTGCAGTGTTATTTGCATACATCAGACTTGTGACTCATAACAACATTGGCAGAGTATTTACATGAACTAATAGTAACCTTTGAACAATCAGTCAGTCACCTTTAGTACAGCCAGCCAAAGACATGTCCTTTCATTTCAAAATGGAAAACAACTCAGGTAAGGTTCTTTAATCAGATTCTATGAAGCATGGTGGTGCTTTTATACTGCAGAGGCTGTTTGTCTACAAAACAGCTACCAAGAGCTTTGACAGTGGTTATTTGTTCTACCAAAATGCTTACGAGTTGAATTACAATCCCTGCAGATTACAGTGCAAACTGCAGAAGTGCCAAAGTATTGAAATGAAACAATGCTATTTTGGTGTACTTGATTTAGCAGGAGTGTTCATTAATGTTGGTGAGAGTAGAAGAACCTTTATATACTTTTAACAAACTTAAGAAATAGAATGTACGATTACTTAACTCTTGAACACAGAAGACATTAGTACATTTTCAGAGACTGCAGTATGGAGTCTAATTGCATAAAACGTAAAATGGAGGGAAAACACTTTTTCACTTCTCCTTTTTGAGGTATTGATCTTGTGACGGCAACTAGGGTGTAAATACATGAAAAGGGAACAATCTCACGTATTATGATAACAGTGATGGATTTATAACCTGACGCAGACATCCCATGATAAAAGGTCTTGATACCAGGTATTACCTGTTGATAGACAGCCTTAACTGCTAAGTGTTAAGTTCACAGGGATTTCACATCACACTTTCATGGGATTCTAGGACTTGTATTAACTGTATATTTTCATATGCACTTATGTAATTTTTAACTTGTAATTTGTACTGTTTTGAGCTGTAATTCTAGACTCTATTGCACTTTTATAATGCTCTTATGTTTTGTAAGTCACCCTGGATAAGGGCATCTGCTAAGAAATAATAATAATAATAATAATAATAATAATAATAGTAATAATCATCATCATCATCATCATCATCAAATAAGTGAAACCTATAGAGGGTGACTTACTTTCATCGGATGGAGCACAGCCTATTGTTTGAATTGTCCGATTGTTAATAGTATGGCTACTCTTTAATTGGAAACCACCCCAAGAGCTACAGTATCTTAAACATTACATTTTACCTGCTGAAACATTTAAAATTTTTGATGTGTTTTCACCCTTTTGAGATGGAGCACCTTATTTATACATAACAATGTCTAACCATATACTATAAAAAAAGAAAATTATAACAAAGATAACATTAGTTTATGCCTTCTTAACATACCCAGCAATACTATATTTCTTGGGGGATCAAACGCTTTTTTTTCATAAAGAATATAAACATCTACACTAATATTTATAGTTTTCAATGACAAGGATGTGAGGAAATGGAGGAGGGCAAGGAGCAGAAGATTAAAAATAACTTCTCACAGATATGGACCTGCAATCGAGAGGCAGGAAGCACTTTGTCCATTTACTGCGCTGTGCTTCCTGTTTGATAAACATATGAGCAGCAGCTTGTCAATGTGCACTGCACTGCGAAAACACAAGCTCGTGAAGTTTCATGTATAAATCTATTTTTTGGAATACTATTCAAATGTTTTGAGAGGAACAATACCAGATCATTTTTGTCTAAAGAGAAGCAGTTTTTTGGGGAAAAAAATCATAGCTTGAAAAGCCAACAAGAATTATCTTGAAATATCTGATTTAAAAAAAAAATGTTTTGTTGCCATAGTCGCTACTGGTGCTCTTTCCAAAAGGTCGATACTAAAGTAGTTTTTTTGGAGGCTGAACGATTTTCGGCATAATGTTTCTGAATTCCATTCATGAGCTGTTGAATGCATCTAGATAGGCTCCTTGAGTTTTGATTGGTGTCTACAGTATATGACCACAAACTGGAATTCCCAAAATCTTTCGGCTTTTTTACTGGTACTTTTTTTAGTAATAACAGAAAGTAAAAAGTCTGTTTGGAGATTAATACATAATAATGATGATAATTCCATACTATGGCATTTTTAGTGAGAAAGTAATATTTAAAAAAAAAAAAAATTCCAAACAATGTCATGGTATTTAAAATGCATATTTAGGAAAGTCAAGAACAGACAACCATGCATCTTTCAGAACCACAGAGTAATTACAAAATTAAAGCTGTGTGCTGTTAAAATGATGGTGTTGGCGGTGCTAGTATTAAATTAATTCAATTATTTATTTTGATCTTACTTGAAATTATTAATCTATATATTTTTCCATGAATAAGTGAGCATGTAACTGAGAAATAACACTGCTTAGGATTATGTTGTATATGTTCTATAGAGAGAAATGAAAATAAAAAGGCTGCTCAAAAAACAAACATGTAATATACTGTCAGACGTGCATGTGCAGTGTGTATTGTGATGCAAGTTGAAGTGTAAGATAAGGCACAACTATTAAGTTTTAAACGGTAATTGTAAAAAAGCTAGACAACTCAGTGTTTTTGGCTGAAATGGAAAGGAAATGCAGTTTTTAAAAAGTAAAATGTAATTTGATTTATAATCTCTGATATATTATCTAAATATTCATATTCATATAAGAATTCTCCAATGTGAGAGTGCGAAATGGGGAAGTAAAACGGACAACTTCTTTCACTGGTGCAGAAACAAAAAAAGATTAAATAAACCTAATTTTGCTGAGCAGGAATTATAATTTCCTGCCAACACCTCTACTGTCGTGTAATCATAACAAGCTCTATACACACTCCATCTCACTTGATATCTTTATTAATATCAATTTCCTGTTTGAAGACTGTTAATTACCTTCCTCAGGATTACTTAAAACATGAAAGCTATACTACTGCAGGTTTGAGTGTTTTACATTCATATGACTGTGGTGTATGTTAATTACAAAACTACAATTTTCTGTTATAAGCTACTTTAGGGTAATATTTATAGTTGTAATATATACGACATGTTCTTGTGGACCAGCATATGTGTATCCTTAGACCTGAATTTGCAGGCAGTAGTAAATGTCATTTAACCCGACTATAACCTGTAAAATAGTATACATGATTAACAGGAAGACCAGAAGACCATCTTAGTAGTGGATATTACTCTTTTGTTCCACGTACTGAACTCCTCTTACTTGTTATTGTGGAACAGCATAGATATGTGTCGCATACTTTCCAGGATTCTTGGCCTACATTTGTTTTCCTTTTGTGTTGCTGTTGGAAGAGAGTAACCAGACACCTAAGGGTTAACAGACTGGGCCGGAAGGTGTCGGCAGTCTCAGGTATGCAATCTGTTTGGCTGGATGGCAAGGTACTGCTGTTGTGCTTGCGTTGTGTAATCTGACACCAAGGTAGGAATGGTAAAGAGAAAAACATTGTTTGCAACAGGATTTTCTGGTCCTGACCAAATAGGAACAGTTGGTGTACTCTCTACTTCCATACTATCCATGCTAAATGAGAGATGAGAACAGGGAACAGAAATGAACAACAGAGATCCTGAATACAGACTTGCAGAGTTTACACTAAATGCAGGTAAGATATGCATGACTAGTGCAGATAATTCATTAGGTTTTGTAATGTGTTCCAAAAGGGCAAGCATTAAAGATAATATGCATGTGTAAGCAAAGCTTCAGTTGGTCTTCAAATGAGCTACCTAGCTGATTTCATTCAACATGTTAGTGCTTGTAAGGTTCTGCTTTTGTGGTTGAAAGTCAGCCTAAGGCTAATTATTTTAAATTCAAATGAAGGCTTTGGGATAACTAGATTGAAGTTCTCAAAATGGCTAGTGCCTCCTAAAGGATTCACCGCAGTGTCTTTTTTTATAGCTTTGTGAGAAGGCAAAACATGGGACGGGATATCTAGAGAACTATTAACATGTATTTAAATGTATCTAATGTTTATAATACTGTCACATTTTCCAACTGTAAAAACTAGGAGGCGTGGTTAGTATTACCAGTTAGAAACAGAAAATCATATAATGTGCAGTAAAACATGAATAATTATTTGGTAATTCCACTGTTGTTTCAAAGGAATGTTGTCCAGATGAGGAAGATGCTTTTTCAATCAACGGTCCTTGATTATGTTTGGCAGCTCTGTCTACAACAAGCAGACTGTACACATTCATGGCAAATTAGTATGATTATTTACTGTAACATGAAACAGAAGAAACTATTTCATACAAAGATGTACTTTAACTGTTTAATATCTTATTTCTGGTCATCTAATAGAAAAAGTTACTATACCTTTTTAAATAGTTTCTCCCACACAATGTAGTGTAAGATGTATTCAAGTACATGTAGGCCTATATATATGGGTTGTTTAAAAATAGGGTTACAGTTCTTGTTTTGAAGTATATCACAACCAAAGACAAAGATGGTAATCTGTAATTTATCACTTTCAATAATACAACTCAGTTAACATGAGATGTTACATAAAACAAGTTTGATGGTACTCTTACTAACCTGAACAATATAAATGTGTTTTCTTCTGTCTTAAAATATTTTAACAATTGCAATTCAATGACTCATACAGTTAAGGGCGGTTCGCTGATTTTAATATAATATTCTGTTTGCAATACCAAGGGGAAATATGTTCTGAAACCACGTTCTGACAGAAAACAGCTCTCAAATCAGGCTCACACAGTAATCGTTGCTTACATTTTCCACTTCAAATGTAATGCAACTCTTGGTTTTCTGTTGAGCGGGTGTGCAGCTGCTTGTTTGCATGTTCTTGTTTGCCATGACGTGGTCAGCGAGCTTCCTTCCTGCAGCTTTTAAGACTCGAGTAGAGATAAGAAATAGTCAAGAGAGAACAGCAGAATGACTAACCGAAGTCAGAGGCACAGCAATAAACCGTAACTGTAGAGACCAAAGTGCCACACAAAAAGTGTTCGTCTGACTAGCAACATGAACTCTGACAGCTAAACCTGCTTCTTACAAAGGAACTGCAGCTCACATGGCTGTGGAGTCTTCTGAACTTTGAAACCACATACAATCTATTGTAAAGGATTATTTTCAATTGTAGGATTCAACCATTATTTGTTTCTGCTGTTGAGCTGTTCCAAAGGATAAATCATTGAAAGCTGTTTTTTGTTTCCCTTTCCTTTGCAGAGCAAAAACTGGGCTGTGTTTTTTCCCCAAAGGATGTCTGCTGACAGAAGATAATTTGCTGGAAGCCACTTAAAGTTCTCTTGTAACCCTGGATTACAAACCGTGCCTTAAAGATGACATCTTTATGTTTTAAATGCATATGTTATTAAAGGTCTCTGGTGCCTGTTCTAACTGTGCAGTGCAAAGACAGTGCTCACACATGTGCATCAAGAAAGAAGAAAGATAAACACGAAACCACACTTGGACGAAAGCTAGAAGATTTTTCAGACCGTCTGTAATGAAGTGCTAAACCTCAGGGAATGCATCACTATGGCTGCAGCGGTTCAGCAGAATGAGCTTGTTTTTGAGTTTGCCAGCAACTGCATGGAAGACGTACAACAGGTAAGTGTACGGAATACAGAGCAAGAGAGGCTTTTGTTTAATGTTGTCTCATCTTTTGTAACCATCTGAAATTGAAAGAAAATACAACCACAAAAAACAACTTAGGCCTTGTGACTTCAAACATCAAAGAGACTAAAATAAAAAGGAAAATTAAACTGAATAATTAGTTTTTTCACCAACACAAAGCGGACAGACCAGAAGGGGGAAAAGATAAGTAGATAAGCAGGTGTGATTAACGACAACAAAGTGGCATGCAAACCAAGATCTTGTGCTTAGACTGAAGTTGTTACAAATTTTCCTTTCACACCGACGATGTATAAAACAATACTACCAAGAAAGTCAATTCATCTTGACAAAGGGGAATACCAAAATAATGTAAAAACACCATGTTTTATAATCCCTGTCAGGTTCAAGAGATTCTTACACTGTACTTTCCTATGATGTGTTTGGTGCCTGACATATCCTGTTTGTTATGTTTGTTATGCTAATTTTATACCAGTGCTACATTTCCTTTGGTGAATTAAAAAAAATGTGTAGTGAGTATTTCAGACATTGTTTTAGAGATTCATTGGAAATTCTCGACAACTATATAAAGACAGTCTGGGTTATACAAATTCAGCATGCTAATAAACCACAGCTGTTTTTGTTGTAATGTTTTAAAGGATCGGGGAATTACACTAGATTCAGTCTAGCTCAAAAAAAAAAAACAATGTTATCAAGAGTATCACAAATCCTTTCTAAATTTTGGTAATACATTCCATCTGTCATTTATGCAAAATAATAATAATAAAATAATTCCATAAGACTTTAAAAAATCTACACACAGTAGGCAGAATGAGGCCTCTAAAACACAGATTATTCCTTTGTGTATATTCTCAAGATCTTTCCAAAGATTATAAGAATTAAATACAATATGTATGTATACATATTTAAGAAACACTTGAAATCCACTTCAATTTCTAATGTTTACCTGTCCATTTATAAAAAAATAACTTTTAATTTTTGCAAGAAACTGGAAAACGCACACATATTAATATACTCTACAAATATATGAAGTCTACCCAAATTGGGAATGTAACCAATTAAAAAACAGTTAATTTATGTTCGTCTATATATGTTAATCATTAGAAATGTGTGAATGACTTTTTAAAGATATTTCTGAGAGCTACACTGTGAAGGCAGTTTCATCAGCTCTAACCACAAGCCAGAGAAAATGCCGTTGGAATACTGACAAAAACAGATGTCACACCTGGAAAAACATGCTTTTGTACTGTATGTACAACAATCCTATTCTTTCACACTCTAACTGCTTTCAAATTTAAGTTCCCTTTTCCCCCCCAATTCCAGAACAGTTAAAGTTAACAGAAATAGCCTACATGTTTAACAGTATTGCCACTAGGGACAGTCTAGGTACTCCCTGTTATCGACCTCAGCGCTGTATGTATCTGTGGAGATTAGCAGCTAATATGGTGGGCAGGTCGTTCACCACAGGATCCCATGCACAGAGTGGTCAAGCACACATGGTACATAAACGCTGATCTCAAACTAAATAATACACAATTGGTT
Organism: Amia ocellicauda; assembly: GCF_036373705.1. Classification (NCBI taxonomy): domain Eukaryota; kingdom Metazoa; phylum Chordata; class Actinopteri; order Amiiformes; family Amiidae; genus Amia; species Amia ocellicauda. The sequence continues at coordinate 21,256,977 of NC_089855.1, forward strand.
TCTGATGTAACAAAATGTCAAATCTGTCATTTTTTGAAATACTTCTCCTTTTCTGCTAAGCACAGAGGTCAGTGTTTAGAAGAGAAACAAAAAAACAGAGTAGGCTTAGGACACTTCAATGTATCCCTGTGTAATACTGTAGCCTGAATCCACACATGACCTATTTGCTGTTATCCCTGGTGATCCAATATCCATTGTGTTGTGCAGCTGGATGACCCGTCAGTCTTCCCTGCGGTCATTGTGGAGCAGGTGCCCAGTGCACACCTCCTGCACAACTACTCCGAGCTGGCCTGTGCAGATCACTCTGCAGACATGATCCACCACCCCCTCGACGTGGCAGAGGAACAAGTGGTCATACAGGAGGACGTCACTCTCACAGGTCTGAGTCTGTTATATACTGATTATTATTAGGCTGCTATTATTATTATTATTATTATTATTATAGGCAATTAACTTCATAATTGTATTCCATCACTCTCATGCTTTAAATAAATAGTGGTAGTTGTAGTAGCCTAGTGTTGTTGTGTTTGTTGTTGGTGTTGAACATCATAATTGTATTCTAGACAATATTGCCTAACTAATTAGCTCACAATATTACCCCCAACCAAACCACAACCTTACTTTAACGTTGTGAGAATGCTGAATATTAACAATATACAATATGTAACAACATAATGGGGGACTGGGAGTACAATATGTATGGCATACAATATAAACATAGCATATCATATCTACAATATCCCTTCCTAATAATAATAAAGACTGAAAAAACAGGGGTTGCATAACCTAAATTAAAATGTCTTAATTAAGTATTTTATTTCATGCATATTAAAGTATTCATATTTGCGATTGCCTGGTACTCTGCCAACCACTGTTTGCATGTGCGTGTTGAAAACTTCAAAGCATGTCTGCAACATGGCATTTCGAGCGGTCACGTAGGGAAGGAGTCTCTGGTCGCGTCCATGTGGCCCAGATCCCCGCAGCCCTGCTCGCGTCTGCGCTGCTCCACCAATGGAATCGCTGGAACCGTGCAGATCTGCGCAGAGCCGCGGGAATCTGCGCCACCAGAAGCGACCTCTGTCTCCGGAGTTTCAGTTTCCCGGACGCCGCCTCTCCAGGAAGCAAGTTTGCTCTGGCTTTTGCACATGGACCGACCTTTATCCAGGAAGTGTAGCAAAACACTGGCACCGTCCACTGGAGCTGCCTCTGTAGGTGAACTGTCGCGCCTGCATGCATTTGCGCACTTTATTATCTGTGCTTTGCGATTGCAAAAAGCAGCTGCTAGTGAATATGAAATCAAACGTGTTGATCCAGTATTGACGCATATATAACAGCCGCAATGAAGTCCGTTTTTACACAGACCTACATTTGAAGGTTTGTGCAAAGCTCCCCTGCTCGTGGGGTGGAGCACAAAAATAGATTTCCGGATTTTTTATTTTTTTTAACTTTGAAGGATAACTATCTAGAATATAAATAAGTGTTTGATAAAATGGCGACTACACTATACCAGGGGAGAAATCAGTTGGATCTATTAATTAAAGCAGGTAACGGGTGAGATTGTATTGTCTACGCATGTGTTGTGCAGTGATTCAAACATACTGTGGTGCTGTTTTTTTACTTGCACGATTGTACCAAGTTACCTCTATTTCCGATATATGTTAGTAATCGAGAGAAAGTATTAGTAAGGAAAGGAATGTTTGGTTAATTAATTGATCGATGCATTTATTTGTGTTTTGCTAGTCAACTTTTAAAGTACTTTCCTTGTACGATACACACTCGCAGTCGTCCACTGTAAAATCGGTTACTGTAGTAAAACAGCGTTACTTCAATGTTAAGTATCTGCGAGGTAAATGCATCGCCCTGTTTCTGAAACATAATAAGCCTAATCATATACTGTTTTATTTGTAAAAAAATTGAAATGCTGCTGCATCGATTGGTCTCCAAAACGCACTTTGTTAGTTGGACTGAGTGTTTGTTGCTGATTTACATTCCGCAGGCTTTGCGTTTTCCCCGCTAGTCTGCGTCACCTAGACGTGATGTTTATCCGCTATGTATCGTGGAAGTAAACAGTTATGGCTCTTCATTAACTGCAGGGCTTTGTTGGGATTCCTGGCTCATCTGCCCAGGAAGAGATCATGTTCTGGCATTCCTCCTCTGGCAGCCCATATCCATTTATGTACTCAACCAGTGTCAATAGTGCAGTTTCCAAAGTTAGCACACATCGTTGTGCAGTATTAATAATAAATTAACATGAGCTCCCAGTATGTGCAACTTTACTGCAGTGCTTGTTGACCTTGCCTTAACCAGTTGCAAGGATTTTTTAAATTTTTTATCTTAAAGTTAAAACTTAAATAATGTCCATGCCTTTAATTTAAGTGCAATTATGTTCTTCTGCAGGTTTTTTTTTTTAAGTATTCCCAGAGAGATTAAGGTGACTGCAATGTCTTTATACCACTACAACAACTTTGAACTAGAATAGTAATAAAATACAATCAAAAGAATGATACTTGTAATATGAATAACAACAACATGGTTTAAAGCACAGTGCTAGAGGCTGTGTATGAAATATTGGCATTGCTGTGGATATCGGGCATGTGGGATTAACGGTTCTGTGGGTCCTCTTTTCTTGTGCAGTTGAGGCGTCCTGTCAGAATGGAGATGAAGAGACCATGGAAACCATCGAGGCCGCGGAGGCTTTGCTCAATATGGACTCCCCTGGATCCCTGCTGGACGACAAGCGCATCAGTGAGTCTGATTTAGATGGGCCTCTGTCCTACCAGTGCTGCACCGAAGAGCTAGATGGCATGTCCCCATGGTCCCACTTGTATACGTGGAACACATTGCAAATGGCACTGTCTTTACTGTACAGATATTTGTTTGAATACATGTCTTGTATTTACAGTTAATGTGTGGGGGTTAATGTATACATCAAAACCATGCACAAAAAGAGAGCACCTTCCATATGTCTTTAGCTGTGTTCTGATTTGCAACTTTATTCTAAAGTCTACTGCTGCAAAGGGCTAGCCAGTAGCTTATTTTACAGAGGAGTGCTTCGAGAGGATAGTGTCCTGACCGTTGTTGTGGTGTTTTCCTCAGCTCATGTGTTTGTCCCGTCGGTGGGTGAGGTCATCGCTACTCCAGTTTCGCAAGTATCGATAACATCTCATGGAATTGAGCAGGCGATGGAGGGCCAACACACAGGCAGTAGGGCGGCAGCTGCGCAAACACCAGAGCAGCCCAGGAAGAAGAAAGGTAAGGGACAAGGCGATTTCACAGCAGTCATTGGGGTCACATTGTATGAAACGAGTACTGGATTTATTCTTGAGTCATTGTTCACATTTGAGCTGAGCTTTGGTGCACTAATATAACATTAAAGTGTTGATTAACAACATTAGTTAAAGTCTTTGGGCATTGATTTGAATGCATTCTTTACTTTCACTTGCGTTCATGTAAATTTGTTATTCTGCTTTTCTATTATGAAGACACACAGAGTATGCAACTCCATTGAATATTGAAAGTACAACTGTGCGGCTGGTTTGAAGCTCATGCCATAGCTTATAATATAAGCATAACGTGGCCTATTATATTTGGAAATGTCAGTGCTCTGCAATTAGTATTTTTGTGGTTAGTAGGATTTGCAACACTTGATTGGATACTGGGCAAACTTTCAGTATGTCTGTGAAGAGCAGGCTTTGGTTTGATTAGTAAAGGCAATGAAAATAAATTAGAACGCACTGGTTTTGGAGATAGTCTGTAGCTCTGCTTGTATAGAAGTAATTCCATTATCAATTCTGAAGAGAAAGTCCACATAACTTTTAAAGGGCATATATACAACATGCGAACATTAGCTTTGGTGATTTGTTGGTAGAATCTGAGTATATAAGCAGCTAGCTTTCTATGCATACATCCCTTGGTACTGGTAATTCTTAGAGAGTATATTAAGGTATGCATGATTGATTTGCACAGCATGAATTACCATTGCAGTTTCTTTTGATGTGTATCAGACAAAATAGTAGAGACATTTTTACAGATTGAAAGACAAATCGTAATGTTAATTACAGGAAGAAAAGCGAAGCAGTCCCGGCCCGAGTCCCCAACTACGCCAGATATCTTAGTCAAGAAGAAAAGTAAAGATGGCAAAGGTAAGGTGCTGTCCAGTATCAGAGTTCAATGCCAGTGGTAGGAAGCTACTGCAGGAAATGGGTCAGGATTGAATCTGGTTCATCAGTTCCCAGGGTGGATGAGCTCTGTGCATAGATGAGCATGGTCTCTGTCAGCTAATTGAAAGACACAGTATTGGATATTACTCAGCTGAACAACCCACAAGTTAGAAAATGAGGGAAAAGAGCAACTCTGCTTTTACTGGAGTGGAGATTAGCCAAGAACCTTACTTACTAAAAATACCACAGAAGCAAGATTATAATGTATAATATTTCGCTTTTTTAATTATTGGGCTAGTAACGTTTAACTTGTTACAGGTATATTGTAAAATACTGTTGTTTTGTTATTTATTACAAAAACACTACATTTTTATATCACTTGGTCTGTTATGTTTAATTTCTGGTAATATTAAAAAAAAATGTTCGATTTTCTATCAAACTTAACTGTATGTAAATTATATTGCCGACTCTTCCACAATCTAACTTGTTTTTGTGTGTCATTAATTAGATGAGATTTTCACCAAAGATAACTGAAGCACAATGTAATTATAGTATTACTTGTCATTATGTAATCAAAATAGTAATTAATGAAGATTTATTTTTGTAGTGTTCATTTCTTGTTTTAATGAAAATGCAGAATTAAGCTGTTTTCACAGCTACAAAATGTCATTATGATCTTGAGATTATGTATGACATAAAATCAGTAACTGATTTTTCTTCTCTACCACTAGACTAAAAAAGATTTTAACTTTCCTATTCCATTGCAAGTATCAAATTAACTGCTAACCCAAACTAAAAATTCTAAACATTAGGTCATTTACTAAAGAGGTAACATTAGCTGTCCATAAACTGATCTTCTGTATTCAACATTGTGAAGCATTTAGCTTGGAGACATGTATTAGTGTTTCTGATGTTTTCATTTACTGCATTAGAAATACCCGGGCCTGCTATGTTTTGCATTTGAGCTTTGCAGGAATCCACTGAAGATCAAACTGAAATCTATCCAATCATATCTTTCCACAGGAAATACATTGTACCTGTGGGAGTTCTTGATGGCATTGCTGCAGGACAAGACTACATGTCCGAGGTATATAAAATGGACACACAGAGAGAAGGGCATCTTTAAGCTGGTGGATTCCAAGGCTGTCTCACGCCTGTGGGGAAAACATAAAAACAAGCCTGACATGAATTACGAGACCATGGGCAGAGCTCTCAGGTAAGGCGCTAATGTCTGGTCATAGCAGGGTTTCCTCCAGAAATTAGCATAGGCATGGCGGTGTTTCAGATTTGTTGATTGGGGTGGGAGGTGGGGTTGTTTGCAGATAGTTGACTGAGGGGAAGGGGCTAAAGCCTGGTCACAGTGGTACACTTATTCATTATATTTCAACTGATCCCAGGGCTGCTTTCACAGACTGAAAGCATTGATTTCAGAATCACCAAGGTATAGGGCTTCTTTTCAAAGACTTCTCTTTCAGTTTAAAATACTGCAAATAAAGTCATCGATTTAATTATTCCATCACCTCTCCACCTAAAGCACTTTTTGGAGACCCTTAGAATGAGCTCATTGGTGTTTTCATTGCTACGTTTTCTTCCTAGGTTCCTTTCCCTAACTTCAGCTAGAGCACTCATCTATTGAACGTCACAGATCCTCTCCTGAGTATAATCCATGTGGTTCTAATGAATAGAATTGGCTAAAATAAAGCAAGTTTGGAGATCAAATGACCAAATCAAAACTTAGAAGAAATGGAAGTTGTGAGTTTCTATGAGAGGTGTTTGGTTAATCTTATGCCCTTTTCCACATTAGGTTAGTTATATCTGTCATACTGGGTCTAAAAATAATCACACCTTGCTATTTTGATTCAGTGCTAGGAGTTTGACCTGAACCTAAATATTCCTTGTGATCTCTTCATCAGATACTATTACCAACGTGGGATACTGGCCAAGGTAGAAGGACAGAGGTTGGTCTATCAATTTAAGGAGATGCCAAAAAATATTGTGTGCGTTGAAGAGGACGACCCTTCCTTTAACGATGAATCGACAGATACGGCAGAAGCCAATTTCCAAATTGAAGATCAACCATCAGCCCTCTCCAGCTCATCTTCAGTCAGCAGGATTTCAACAGTGAAATCCAGGGCAAAGGGACCTACAGCGTCGGGCCCCGGTGGGGCTACTGGAATGGTCCTGAAATCTGTGGGAGATGAAAATACTGCAAAGGTCGTCAAGCCCATGGGACTTATTCAGCAGCATCATTTGCCGATAGTGTCTGCAGAAATGTTGAAGAGTTTGCAGAACCTCCAGGCGCTGCAGCCAGGGCAGCATGGCTCTGTGTTTAGGACAGTCCAGCTGCTGGAGAACCTTCAGAACGTCCAGGAGGGGCCAACAGCTGGGGGCCTTCAGTGCACAACTGCAGTGCCTGCACACAGCCAGCCTGGGTACGCAGGGCCTTTTCCTTACCATTTACTCTAGGGTCGAACTTCTCACGTATGTGTATTTCCAATGCTTTTGATATCAGTTTGAACCTCAGAGCTACAGTTTTCGTCTCAAAGTTTGAAAATTAAGCAACAGAGCTTAATTCACAGTCATAATGTTTATTTTCCGTGCAGTTACTCCTGTGTTGCCGTTATCACCATTAAAGCCCATATTATGATTGATTCACTATCAACATATTGATTTGTCACAGCATTTTTGTCATTGTTTAATTAAAAAAACCTTTATCAAACCAACTTTCCATTTTGATGACTTGCCAGCTGTTCAGAAAGGCCTGCTGTACAGTTTGAGATTAACTTTTCCAGATTCTATCAAATTCTTCTATTCAAGTTCTTTGAAGTTCTCCTGAACATCTGTGAATATTAAGTGCATACAGCGAGCCTTTTTGTATTCTGTTCTATGAAAGGTTGTTTTTTTATTCTAATTCTAATAGAGCATTATAAGTGGTTTGGTAATTGTTTGAAAGAGGGTACCTGAGAATGATGTTTACTGCTGTGGAATATAATTGTCACCCTGGATAAGCATGTCTACTAATAAATAAATATATTTTTTAGTGCTCACTGAGTTTTGGAAACATCTGTCAATATTTTGCACAGGCCACAAATGCAGGACTTTCTACGTACTTTATTTTGCCATTTAAATCCAAAATATGATGATGTAAAATTAACATGAAGCCAGTTAAGCAAGTTATATATTTAGCAAAATACATATGAAAGTTTTCTTATCCAAACACCTACAGTTGCTTGCTGATATAAATTGCAAAAATGCTTCATCCATAACTGATAAATAGTTGATTATATTTTTATTTGCATTTGTCTCTTCTTCTTTTCAGCGACACAAACAGCCAAACGCAGATCCCAGTGGTCTTAACCCCAGGCAACCAGCAGCTCCATTCATTGACACTGCAGGCGCTCCCTCTGGGCACATTGCTTGGTGGCAAGGACCCTTCTGTAACCATAGCCTCATCCCCCAAGTTCTTCCTGCAGCCTGTCTCCTCCTGCCAGCCTGTGACGGTGCTGATGGAAAACGTCACCGTGTCTTCTCCCAAAACATTGACGGCAACTTCTCCAGTGGCGTCCACCCCCAACTCATCTCATCAACCCCCCATCGTGCTTTTGCAAGAGAGTGCTAATGTGGCAGTTTCCACCCCTTCCTCTCCAACGGGGGCTGCTGCAACATCTGTGGTGACCTTCGCAGGGGGCGGCCAGCAGCTCGTCTCCCAGCCTCCTGGGACGGTCATCGCTTCTGTCATCACAGCGCCAGACAGCAAGCAGACTGTGGAGCAGAGAGAAGACCCTCAGGACAGTGAGAGGGACAGCCACGAGCACCCATCGTTCAGGGTTGTGGTGTTGAACGATGCCTGGATCGAAGCCGAGGCAAACCGCCGTGATGCTGACGAAGACTCTGGTTAAGTTCCTTGTGGGTTGATCCTGGCCATTAAATTAAAGTGAACTAATTGAACCACATTTAGCAGTTTGGATCTGGTGTCTGTCGGCATCTTTAGATCCACAGTGAAGAGATTGCTGTTTATTAATCCTTGCCTAAAAGTGACACAAGTGTGAGTTGTTTGTTTATTTATTTATTTTTTTACTATGGTGGCTTGCTTAACTTTACATTACAAACATCACTTGGAACAAATTGAAGAAAGTGACATAAGTGCTCAGTTGTCTCATCTTGGTATTCACTCAGGCCTGTTTATTGATCTAACTAAGTGTAATTTCTGAATTGCTAGCTCTCTAACCTGCTTCATTTTCTGTGGCTTTTGCACTCTTTCTAATTTCTAATGATCCTCTACATTACAGATATTATATATATGGATCACTAAAGTCTGTAATGATTTCAATCAAGCCTGAGTATATTAATTTTAATTAAGAATAATTGTACAAAAAGCTTTAGATCCAATACATTTGAATTAAGCTATAATTGGGACATGCATTTTTAAAATTGTAATTCTTATTTATTTGTAAAATTAGTTTGTTGCCTTTTGTTAGAACATATTTTCCCAGATGCAATGCTCTTAAATGCATATTTTTTTATTAACATAATATTGTGACCTATCTACTGGATACTATGGGCTAACCGTCTAATACCTTTTTGAGATGAGAATACTATACTTGTAAATATTGTACAGTATGTTTGACTGGATATAGTTTGTTACTAATTGTGTGAGTACCATTTTTTTTTATATAAGTTCAATAGTTCTTGATAAAGAATACTTTTAATAATGAAAGAGTGGATTTGTATTTATAAAATAAATTTGTAATTTTCACAAACTTTCTTTCCGTTTTGTGTCTGGAGAATCAGTAAGGATTATCTCAGTCGCTCACCTAAAACATTATACAGGTACTACAAAATAATTTAAATCCAGAGTGCTTAGAAGAATTCAGCTGCCATTCACACAAAGTTAAGTCCAAACCGTTTTCACACCATTTACAATGCTTTGCTAGTAAAGTTGGGCAAATTGAACTCTCCTGCCTATGCACTTCTAGCTGTAGATTTGATTAATATATAGTCCAAGTATAGAACCTATATATTCTGTTCATATATAGAACCCAATTAACCTGAATTGTTTCATACACACAATAAGACACTGTATCACCATGATGTATTAACCCCAACTCGTATTTTCCCCATGCTATGCAAAGCTCAAAAATAAAAACGCAGTCCATCGACTCCTACTAATATAACTTTCTTATACTGTGCTTTCTTCCATGCTGCCATCTAGTGGCGTTACTACACAAGCACACCTGGCAATGTATTTTAGTAAAGCATCACAGGCAGCAGAAAGATTTAGTTGAGAACACATATGATGCTAGACTTTTAGACTACTGGTTCTTGTAGAAGATATGTATTGTAATATTATTGAAATCTGCAGATTAAATAGTTTTCATACACCTGAGAGGGATCAACAAGAGCTATATTTAAAGCTAGAACCCACAATTAATTTCAGTGGGTTTGTGGATTAAGGAAAACAAATAAAACCCAACCCAACACCCTGACTGCACTGAACGAGAGCGTGAGCTGTGAGGGTCAGGCATTGACTAGTGTATTTACTACTGCTATTCAATTCTCCCAACTCCAAATTCCCTCCAACTAGATCAGCATCCTTCGACATTGAAGAAACCTGTAATACCCTTTGCTCTGTGACTTCCCCAGCCAGAGCATATCAGTGTCATCATCACAGGCCTCTTCCAAAGGCCAGTAATAGATTGTGAAAATGTGAAGAAACAAAAAGATAACCAGGCGGCTGCTGCAAATATGCCACAATTTATCAAGAGCAAGAGATCTAGCCAACATGTCAGATACTTGCATATCCAGCCTCTCTTTGCTAATGTGGTAAGCCAGCTGACAGCTGTACTGGGGATGACAGCCTGCATGCAACCAGAAGAAAGCAATGTCTGCTGTGAACCCATCCCTGTCAGTAGGATTGTACACTGCTTCCTCACACAACTGCAGAATAAATCAGTATCCTAAGGCCAATGCTACAGTTTGCAACAGCTGCTGAGAATGAGCTGCTGTTGCTGAAATCAACTAAAACAAACTAATTAGTCTTCACCTGAGCCTAGAGGGTCTTTTCTCAGGAGATACACCTGCAACATTGCTAAGCATTTGAAGCAGTCCACTAACCACCAGAAGGAAGTGGCTGAAACTTCTTAATCCATGTTTCCTGTTTGCATCTGTTTTACCTTCTGGATTGTTTGAAGAAATAAAAGTGTGACCTGGCTGGCAGAAAAGTCCACACGATTCCTCTTGCAACCCACAAGAGCTGACAAGTCCTCAGTTCACCCAGCTCTCAATGCAAATAATTGACAAATCTGTCTCTTTCCCTGAAGGAGCCACATCTGTGATGGATGCTTATGATAAGTTTGTAGTGAAGTCCTAGAATTAGTGCCCAGAAACCTGAAACTAGAATTTCTCTTTTACAGTTGACAAAGCAGAAGACACTGTCACACAACCAGAAATCCTCACGGCAGCTGGGAGACGTATGTACAGAGTATTGAATCACAATGTGTCTGCTTTTCATAAAGTACAGTATATAATGAGGACAATTTAAAAGGTTGGATAACACCGGAACATTAATTTCCTGTTAATAAACAACACAAAGAGAAGTCATTATGCGAATCTGTTACAGCTGAGAGGGAAGACTAATGGAAAGTAACCAGGAGCTAATTTTACAAAAGTTGTAAAATGTATTATATTTTGAATTGCTCTGTTTAATGTAAATTCGAATTTGTAATGTTTGATGCCTTGTACTTAACTGTATTCTTGCACTTTGTATTGCACGTATGTTGTAAGTCACCATGGATAAGGGCATCTGCCAAGAAATAATAATAATAATAATAATAATAATAATAATAATAATAATAATAATAATAATAAAATGCAACTGCAATTTGCAATGGTATCAGCCTTGCCTTAGGCTACTGACCTTGGGAAAGACATACAATCATCTGGTAGCTACTGAGGTTAGGCTTAAACAATAAATCAAATAAACATTCAATAATCAAACAAACATTTAAATAATTAATGGTACAAGAGGCACAAAATGACCCACATTACCCTACCAACATGTCTCTTAAACAGCCTTCAGTTTCCTCATCTGCTTAATATCAAAATGCCATATGCATTGTATGAAATAATAATAATAATAATAATAATAATAATAATAAACAAGATCCTTATTTAGACAATGTGTTAAAATGAATAAAGAATAGACATAATTCCTTAAACCCTACCCATATCTTATCAGTACGCATCACTCTCACGTTTATAGTGCGCAAGTCCTCCCGGCCAGCAGGCGGCGGTGCGGGGCGCTGTGCCCGGATGCAGGCGGCGCCAGGTCTGACGTCAGATGAGCACGCCGAGCGCCGCGCTTCCGTCCCCGCAGCCCGCAGCTCGTCCAGAACTTTCCGAGCGGAGCCCGACTGAGCAGCGTCTCATGGAGGACCAACGGCAAGTGTAACAGATGCTTCATCGCAGCGTGAAATTGAAAGGCATGCGTTGTACAAATGGTGTCCTCTAACTAGATGCTGTTTTGCATTTCAGCAGATTCTCGGACAGCCTCATAGACGAGGATCCCCAGACAGCGCTGGAGGTAAACAACAGCGTCCCGCACAACTATCCCCGCACTTCCTTACTGCCAGCCCGGCTGCGTGTGTTGTAGCAACGACAGTACCTGTCAGCAGCAGCCAGTGCTCAGCTTCTGCTTGGCAAGTTATGTAGTCATCTGAAATAATAGTCAAATATGACCTTTTCAGTACGTGGAGTAGCTGACTGCTGCTGCTGCTGCATCTCGGTAGCTTTGGGGGATATTCCTGAACATGTCACCTTTCACAGAGATGCCCATCTGGACTTTATTCCGCAGTTGAAGCAGAAACGCTGATTTGATCTTTAAATCATTACATACTTTGTTAAATACCCAACCTTGCTTTGGTGAGGATTGTTGTCATCTTCTGTTTATTTCAATATAATGAAATAATGAAAGTGGGTTCTCCTTAAAAAACTTAAGCCTTTCTATTTGTTACCACTTTGTATGTCAAACATGACATATATATATATATATATATCTATATATCATGTTTTATCACCCGGGTGTCCATTCTTATTGTTCACACAAAATGTCTTGATTTTTCTGCTGGGAAATTGTTGTTTTAATGAAGTTACACATCTTATTCTTATATTTGAATGTAGGCTTTTCAAATCAACAGCATCAGTAGTGCAGCTGAAGTTGTCCAGGCCATTGATTAAGTTCTCGAATCATCTCCCCTTGGCCCGGGATTTCTGCCACGAAGGGACTGTAAATAAAATGTCTACAGTCAGGAAGACTTATTTTGGTTTCACTGGTTCTGCATATCTTATTTATAGACCTTGTCCACCTCACGCTTACCAATTAGACTCGGTTGTTGGTTTATTGGATGCTATAAGTAGTAAACCCTGGCAGGGCATGCGTATGGAAAGCTCGCTGGTTTTATTAGCAATAGAATGGAATTGTGGAAGTTTTGTACGTGACACATTTTGCACAAAAAGAAAATTGTAATGTACCAAATGTAACCTTATGACTGTACACAATCATTTCTATTGTCTCCCAGGGGCTAAATGGGGCTTTGGAGCAGACTTCGGATAATGCCGAGCTGTACTGTCAGCGTGCTTACGCCCATATTCTACTGAAGAATTACACCAGTAAGTAAATTAGAAGCATTGTATGATGTTTCAGGGGTTTTCACAAACCTTTTGCCTGGAGGTATGTTTCTTCAACACTCCTTCAAACTTGCACACCTGTTTAAATGTGTTGTCTTCAGTTGATTCCCTTCATTATGTCCTCCTTGTGATCCTAGCCATTATTCAAATTATTATGTACGAGGTTGGCCGATCTTAATGCTAATATGTTCAATGTATTTCACTGTTTGTAGGTGCTGTTGACGATGCAAAGAAAGCCATTGAGCTACAGCCAAACTTTGCTCTGGCTTACCTAAGAACAGGGTATGTTTCATGAATAAAATGCACAGGCCTACATTTTGTGTGTAATATTGTTTATGTTGATTTCTATGGTCCTTTTTGTAAGAAATTCAGCTTTCTCCTCTTTTGGTAAGAAGATATTTTCTTTACCAAGATTTGCACCTGAAAAGACGTATAAAATCAAACATATTTAAGATGTTAGTAAGGCAAGCAATTTAGTCTAGAGGTTTTAAAAATTAACTTGAACACACACACACACACACACACACACATTCGAAGCATCTTGGGGAGGCTTTTGTCCAGACGTGGATTGAAATAGCACAAATGGTGAAATACACACACACACACACACACACACACACACAGCACTTTATAGGACTTTCATCAGCCAATAGGTTAAGTAACAGAAGCATGCATATACTTTTCTTCACACTGATGTCACTGTTTTAAAATGGCAAAAGGCATCATCTTGTATGCCATCATCTGGTGTAGTTCGCTTGTTGCTTTGCTTTGTGGCTCTGTTCTGTCTGCTTTTGTAAACTGACACCTGGATCAGGGTGTCTGCCAAGACCTGAATAAGAATAATCTGCAGGGCCTTCATGTTTTTTCCTTTTTATTTTTTAATTAGAATTGCTGAATACCATTTGGAAAACTTCACATCCTCGCATGAGGCCTTTGCAGCTGGACAGAAGATAGATGGTGAGAGCTCCATGCTTTTCTTAATCAGGGGGTTTATTTCCCTCTGCAACCCTTTTTGTAATAATTTCTTGACCCCAGTATATCTGTGCTCCCTTTGCCCTAGATTCAGAATCAACCTTTCAAGTTTGGATTAAACGATGTGAAGAAAGCCTGGGTTGTAAGTCTATCTATATTCTCTTTTTCTGGTCTAGGTATATATATTTTAAATGTGAATTTATATAGATAACATAGTATTATAGCTTTTACACATCAATGAAGGAGCATATTGGGTTGTGTAAATGTCCTGCGCCCGAAGAAAAGCCACTGAACAGCTTTTCAAGTTTAATATTATAAGCCTCTTCTACTGGTTTGTGTGAAGGGCTACACTGGTATTGAACTACTATAACTCACTCAGATCAAAAGCTGAAATCAAGTGAAGTAAATTAAGTTCTTGGTCACTTGAAGCTGAAAGGGGAAGAAAAATGACTTTAATGTAATTAGTGTCATTTATAAAATAGTATTATACCATAACCAAAATTCCAAAACCATTTTCCATTACACTATGAAACTGCTGACATATTTATTTCATATGCATTTCAGTGAAAATCCAGTATACTCAAATGGCTTTTAATCCAATCCTGGAAAAATAATCTGTGTTACTAAAGGCAAAACTGAATGACTGTTTAGGTATAGTCTTCAAAGCGTGTCAATGATTTCACAATGAAATCCTGATGGATGCAGGATTTCATTGTGAAATCATTGACACACTTTGAATTCAGCAGAATCAAATTATAGAACCGTTCACTAAAAACATTTGTGTGTAAAGCATTCTTGAGATTGTAGTGAGTTACTCTACACCAACTGTTGCTACATTGCAGTTCTTGCTTAGTCATATTTTTTTCCAGTATAATCCTACTGCACTCCAAGAAACATGGTTTGTCATGCACCTAATAATTAACTAATTTAATTGATCTGTAAGTGAATTATGAGTAATCTAATTAAAAACTACATAAAAAATGAGTGTTCTGCCTGTGAAATGTCTATGTGAGCCGGGGTTATGAGAATTAGGCTACTGGTAACAAAGATACTAGAATCCTTGTGTCCTGCCTTAAAATGACTTGAGTTCATGTTTTAAGTTTTATAAAACTAGTTTAAATGTATTAAAAAACAACAACAACATAAAAGCACTCAATTTCTGTTGGGGATCAGGATAATGTTTTTTTTTTTTTATGTTTTTGTTTTTATAGTGAATAAAGACACAGGATCAGCAACTGGGGTAAGTGTTCTTTTTAATACCTAATAAGAAGGTGAATAAAATACCAGTCAGAAATTATCCCTATAAATGCATATATAAACACCTGCAGTAAGGATTTGTCTCAAGAAAACAACCAATTTTGAGCACTTATAACTTATTCTAGGTGAGTAGTATTTGCTCCTGAATTAACTGTGAAGATTCCTTTATCCATCCATCTCGGTTTCCATTTTACATGTTAAAGAAAGTGTAATGGTATTTTCAAAGTAATTTTAAGTACATACAGAAAATAATAGACTGCAGCAGAATAAATGGTATGGGAGAAGACTTCAGGACTGAGGAAATGAGAATGAATCTGGTCCCTGAGCTTCCCAGTGTGAATCATTCCTCACAACCACACGGTGGAGCTGTTTTACCTCAAAAGGGGGTTTGCTCCACAAAAGGACTAAATACTGTATATTGCTTTCTGTGATTTTACTGAAATTTTATAAATTAAATATTTTTATTTTTTTTCCCTTTGTTTAATCAACTGACCCAAATGTACATCTTACTTTACCAAGAAACAAGCAGCATCAGCAAATGTGAAGTAAGTGGAAGGTCTTTTTCCTTTTATCCTGTCTCCCAAAGAGTTAGTTTGTGGATCAGTCAGCACCTGTTTTACATTGTGTGTGAAAGACCAACATTTCCTTTAAAACCTAGGATTTCAGCATTTTATCTACAGATTGCATAGTGCCCAGTTGAAAGCCCACATCACCACTGCTTCTAGAGTCAGCCTAATCACCAAGTTCACTGGTTTTACAATGAACAGATTCGATAATATCAATTTCAGTCTTTCTTTTTGGAACATTCCAGCCCAGCTTGTTTAAAACCCGGGAACGTGGGAACATTAACCTTGCACCTTTTAATTTTACAAATCTGAATATAGACAGTCCAAAGATTGTGCAGCTCTAGTCTTAACTTTGTTTAATAAACTGGAATCCTGTAAGAAGTCTGTCAAACAAAGTGACGGACCGAACTCTGTACTCGTTCTGGGCCTCGGTACCCATCGGATGTGTACCGGTTCCCATTGGATAGCTGTCATGAATAAAGTGTTTGGGTTTGGAATGAATAATTGGCTAGTGGCTCAAAATTGAAGTTTCTTTTTACTGCTTTGGACTTTTTTCCTGTTTGGTTTGAAGTACCCAGATCATTTGTAATTCTTCTATTTAAACTGAAATCTCCTGAATACTACCAGTGTGCTTAAGGGAGAATATTGAATTAGTTTTGATGGAAAGATATTACTTAATCTTTTGGAATTAAATTTAAGCTGGCAGTGGAAAAGTATTGAAGAAATACATAAATGTGTAATAAACATAATGAAATAAAAGATTTTAACCAGCAGAAGGCGCTAGATTTTAAAGTTATTTTGAAATAACAAAAATATATAATTATTTAATTTTGTCTTAGGTATGATTGGTACCAGACAGAATCTCAAGTTATTGTCACAATCTTGGTCAAAAATACCACAAAGGATGATGTTAATATTCAGTTTGAAGAGAGAATGGTAAGTACCTATCTTTTTATTTGTATTTCGTAACAAGCAATCTTTTGATATTGGCTTTTGATGCAATACACTTTCAACAGACAGTAGAACTAATTAAACAGTGTGAAACTAATTAAGCGGTGGCTATCAGGTAGGAATCATACAGTAACGCTTCATATGAATACCAGACAAGCATTTCATATTTAGTGACAGTTATTAAATTGTTGTACACTTTATTATGTCTGCTTACATATCTCCATGTTGAAAGCCAAAAGATTAAAAGCAAGGGGGGAAAAAAATCGTACAAATTATAAAAATAACATCTCCCAAAATCAAAGTATAAACCTGTGTTTGATCTGTTCTATAAATTAATTAAAAACTTCAGTTCTGTATAATAATTTGGTGCAAATTAGATGGAAATGAGATAAAATATTAATTTAGTTATCTAGGGAATCTGCCTGTAGGGCTTTCTAGGCTTCAGTCTGGCTCAAAATGCTGTCCATATGGCAATTATGTACAGAAGTGTATGAGAGTATTGGCCTGATGCCTGTTGGGGTAGCAATTTCTTCCTGTGACACTCTGCTGGTAGGTTCTGATCTGAGATGTGGAGGATAATGAGGGTGTTGTAAATCTTAAGTATAGAGCCTACCCCTGGGGCCGCCTCAGATCTTAGGATTATGGCCTCATTGTTACGGTCGCAGTGGTATGATTAAAAACTTTCCTATAAACTTAAGTCTGATTTTGGGTGGATACATGGTCTGTATGTGTGTATGCAAAGACAGATACTAAATGAAATTAAATAGATACCCGAGTGTGTAGACCCCCCAACACCTGTTTATTTTGGAACTTTTTATAGCACCTGTAAACAAAATTACTTCTTATTTTTTTCTGCCACCCTTCGCACTCTTAAAGGCAGCCATGCTTTAACACATTGTGTGGTGGAGAAAAACAGTCCCTGACTGCAGTCAATGCCTGGCACAATTTATATAGAGCACTGCCAGGAAGAGGGTTTACTGGGACACTTCAGGGTGGGGCAAGCATTATCCCACACACACTCACTGTAGTGTTGAGACTTGGCAGGCCGCGTGATGCCCTGATTCTTTGCATCTTGGAGTTCTGTGGGGAAAGTGTTGTCTGGCCAGGATACTGCTGGCATAGACGTTGGCAGCCGTCCCTTCTTGAGAATCACAATTTTAAGTATAAGCTCCATTTGTGACACAGGTACTGAGGCTGCACCAGTGGAGCAAGTTTCACACCACCACCAATTCCTGTGCTGTGGGGCACCATGCCCGTACATGAACACGGTCTTGAGATCGTGCAAAAGACAACAAGGTGCAGAAGCAAACCTGTTATATACAACCCCTGAGATGGTGTTGGGTGGTTTGTGATTTCTTGCCATGAACGCTATGGTATATAGAGAAAGTTGGACATTTGTTGTGGAAAGTAAATCTGTATGTTCTGATGCCTTTTGGATGCACATGAACTGTTGTCTTTTGGCTTCTCCTGAACTTGACGATCTCCCTATAAACAGTGGACATTGGCACATCGCATGCATTGGAGATTTCCTTTTGGCATCCACCAATGTTGTATAGGTCAGCCAGCCATCCCCTTTCAGAGCCCATCTGTTTTCTGGCATGGCTACCTGTTCAGTGAAGCTTCATCTGGCCTTTGTGTTGGTACAGCTAACAGTGATGAGCTTACATGACTGGAGTTGCCTCTTTGAACCTCATGTGGTGTCTTGGCTTGCTCATGTTAAGACTGCATAATTATGATGTTTCTAGTCAGAGCACATTTCCTCTTTTTATAGATTTAAAATGTGAATTGCTGAAGTCCCTATTGTACTATATCTATATATCTGCCTGATTTGCACATGGATTCCAAATCTTAGTTTACCAAATTAATTGAGGTATCATTAATGTACTGACATTCCTGCTGTTCACACAGGGGGGTGGAATCATTTGGGGGGCTTGGAAGGAATGGAAATTAATAAAAGGTTGAATGTGTTCTGTTTGTGTCTTCAGCTGCACGCAGCAATAAAACTGCCCTCGGGAGAGGACTTCAATTTGGAAACTCATCTCCTTCACCCAATTGATCCTCAGCAAAGCACATTTAAAATTCTCTCGTCAAAGGTAAAGGCTGTGTTTTTTTCCCCTCAATTTCATATTAGTTTTCACACGTACATTAATTTTAATTGATGGTGTTTATGAGCAATTTTAAATGAATATGATTAAAATTAATGGAAATGGGGACCTTCTGGAATTAAACTTGCAAGCAGTTAATTAATGGGCATTTGGGGCTCTATATCGTGCTTGCAGGAGGTGCAGCTTTCATTTCTGCCTCAGGCCGGCAAACTTCATAGCAATCTGGACTCTGCAGGATGATTACACTGCTGTGCCTAGCTAGTAATGGTCACTCATCCATAATACTTAGGGAAAAGAAAGGTAAAGCCTGGTATCATTGCAGCTTTTATTGTGATTATATTCACAATATATTAATGAGACTTGACAAATTCTGCTTGGGATAATGCAATTTTTATTAGTAAGAAATGTCTAAATTATGACTTGTTCAAATGTGCACATTACAGTTAAATATCTATATTACAAAGTTTGTTAAAAAAAAAAAATCCTGACATGTATTGGTAATTGTTTTAATGAATAATTCTAGTTAATGCACATTGAAATGGTTTTAACAAGGTGAAAGCAGTCCATTTCATTTGTTGGCATTCATCCGTGAAACACAAGGCAGTTAGAAGTGACAGGTTGTCAGCGAGTGTGGAATGTTTCATTCCTGAAAAACTGTTCAAATGGCTAAATAACAACTTAAAGGAAAGGAAAATGAAACCTGAAAATAGTTCTGTAGGTAAAAGAGTGGTTTTGATTTAGTTTTTTTCTCATTCCTGCTACAGTGGAGCACGTGTTCGCAGTGTCCCATTAGCACAGTGGCAGGGCTTCAGCAGCTGGCTGCTCAGCACAGGTCAGCCTTCACAAAGCCCTGTTTGTTCTGCGGCCTGAAGGCTCCCCAGGTTAGCCTGGTCTAAACGAGACTTAAATAGTAAAGCATTTCAGTGTCCATCAGTGGAATTCCACATGGAACTTTTTTCCTCACTGTATCTAATGGGTAAATGTGTGGTTCAGTTTAAAAAGAAAAAAGGGGCAATAACTAGTTTTTGAGTTTTAAATTGAGGCTCAGTTAGGCTAAATGCTGACAGAATTAGTATTTTTCTAATTAAAACAAATGTACATGTTTTTAGTACTTGAATTGTGATGTATTTTGTATAATATGTAGAATGTCTGATCCTAATAGATGGAAAATTATATTTTGTGTTCTGTAATTTCTAGTGTTTACTCCCCGTTGGTTTGAGTAGACTTAAAAAGTTTAACATCCCTCAAACAATGTCTTTGTTGTGTGTGCAATATCTATATGTGTGCTGTGAGCGTTCGCTATGATATGGCATACTGAATTACTAGAATGGGAAACTGAAGGCTGCATCTCCACTAGATGAATATCCTGTTCAAAATATCAGTTGATGTGTGCTTGAGCAATATGCCTTGTGTTGAGGAATGTGTTCACTTCAGGTTGATTTAGCTGTGTATAGCTCCTCTTCCCCTTACAATAATATCTGTGTTGCATAGAAACATTTCAAGTCTCTTATTGTCATTTGTGTTCAATATATTTACAATTCTAACAAAGCAGCCTCACATTTTTCATTAAACTATCATGGATCCACTTGTCCAGTGGATTACTTAACTAGCTGCACTATATTTAAGATTTTGGCTCCTGAGCTTGTCTACCAGTCAGCTCTAGCACTAGTGCAACATTAATTAAAAACATGTGCATTGTGAAGGCAGTTGACAGAGCAGATTCTTAATTGGTTTGACATTAGAACAGTGCCAATATTAATTTGCACTTTGAACATTTCTTTCACACTTACTGTGATAATTAAATGTCAGAATAAATGTATCCAAAGATTTGATACAATGTTTTACATTCTGTTTATTGAACCTTGCTGTGTATGCCTTGGTGAAGCTTTATGGATTTTACCTCTAATTATGAATACATTTTTAAATGTTTAATTTATGACAAAGTTCAGCTTATGCTATAATAAGCCTATACTGACAGGTTTGGAAATGCTTCTCTTCACAGATTGAAATTAAAATGAGAAAGACTGAAGCTATCAGATGGGAGAAACTAGAGGGGGAAGGTGCCCAGGCATGTGTGAAGCACTTCACACCAAGTAAGCACTAACTTTGGATGATGCATTTCAGGTTCATTTATTTGATCTTGAAGAAATTTCAGTTCTGCATGTCTATAAAATGTGTGTAATGTTTGAAGGTAACAATCTCATAAGGGATTTCAGTCTAATCCTCCAGCCTTCGTTTTTTGTTTCATGTCATGAAAGATAGTCAATACTTAACCAAGAGAAATATACCAGTCCTTATCCAGATAATTCACAAAGCAGGTCGTCAGTGCTTTTAATGCGTCTGTTTACGACTTTAGAAAATTTAATTAAAATATCTCAAAGTGATTGCGGACAGGCACGTGTTGGGGGGGGTAGTTCAAATGATTCCCATAAATTAATGTTCTGCTCACGTTTCGTAAATGTGCAGAAAAAACGATTAATTTCTGTGTTGTCAGGCCAATATCCTTCCTCTTCACATTATACAAAAAACTGGGACAAGCTAGTAGTGGACATAAAAGAGGAGGAGAAGAATGAGAAACTAGAGGGCGACGCTGCCCTAAACAAGCTGTTCCAGCAGATCTACTCGGACGGCTCCGACGAGGTGAAACGGGCCATGAACAAGTCATTTGTAAGTAAAGCGTCCAATTTATTATTGGGGGTGAATAAATGTGAACTGAAAATAGACTTGCTGAGTGTTTGTACTTCAGATCCCATTCATGGGGAGTGTGTAGACAAACAGGGGGTTAATATAGTAAGGTTTGCCCTAGCAGATCGTAATGACGATGTTGGAGATGCCAGTTCTGCACAGCTGGACTGAGGGTCACTGGAACTGCGCAGCTCTAAACACGCATCCTTATTTCAATCTCTGTTCTAGATGGAGTCTGGAGGCACAGTCCTGAGCACCAATTGGATGGACGTCGGCAAACGGAAAGTAGATGTGAGTCCTCCCGATGACGCGGAATGGAAGAAGTTTTAAAGGTTTCATCAGCCTTCGAAAAATCAGACGCTTTTCTTTGGCCTTGTGTACCCTTTTGTCTACACAATTGGATGTTTGGTTCATGCACTGAGAATGCACTAGAATTCATTATGCCCCCTTTTCACTTCTTGGCATGTGTTTTAGGAGACCTGTAACAGTGTTTTAGGAAAAGATGTGACGGAGGAATTTGTTAATTTTTAAATGAAAAATAATTGTACATTTAATAGATTTATAATCTTTTATTAAAGTTGATCTTTTCTGCATCTTTTTTATGTAAATGATTTCATAAATGTTGCATTGGAATATTAAACTGAATTCATTATACTCCATTCTACTTTACATAAAGGACATGCTAGTCGGGGCATTAAGTTTTACAGTGTGCATGTAGAGGGTTACTTTACAAAAGATGATGAAGAAAATGTAAATAAATTTGTCTGATCTGGTTAGTTTGAATTGATTGTATTTAATTCTGCAGCATTTAATACTTCAGGATATCAATTACCTTAATCTTTGTGTAATTCATACTGTACATGAAGTCCTCTAATTACTTCAAAGTTTATCATATAGGAGGATAATCAAATTAAATTACTTTCTCATGGGTGGGGATTGAAGTAAAAGATTGTTACACATCATTTAGTTCACCTTTAGTTCATGCATTGATCATAGAGAGGTTTACAGCATTCTTGTTTATCACTGTTCCTTTGCTCATTTTATTTTCTGTACTGTCTGATCAGTAGGATGTTACTGACTTCAGACCATAATCATTACAACCATAAATTACCTTCATTCATTATTTTTGATATGTTGCTTGTCACATTGCTATAGATTTTTTTCATGATACATTAAGCATTGAAATCTACAGAATTGAACTGCAGTCTACAAAACAAGAAAATATTTTAAAGTATGTCTAATCGGTATTTTAAACATACTTACTGGACATTACAATTGGTCTGCACTTTGTTTTTAATTAACCAGAAAAATGTATGTAAATTGAAGGTGGTTAGATCTAAAGACCATGAACAAATCCGTGAATGGAAAGGAAAGCCGGGAAAACAAAGTTTGGGTTTATTAACAAGTTCATCACAAACCACATGTGGGGAATTACAGATTGATGTTTACAGGAAAAAACAAAGTGTGCAGAAAAGTGAAGAGAATTTCTATAATGCTTACACCATCAAGAGCAAAACAAGTAAAACTGGATATCGGTTGTTTCATGATTACGATTTAGTCCTCATGTAACATGTACTACACTAAAAGACATGCTTTCTACCTTTTCAGTTTCAGAAGTAACACAATTTTGCAATGGCTTAACACCAATATAGTTAGCACTTTATTATATTTATTTACATCCAGAAAAAGTATTTTTTCATTATTTGGCATTGAAATACATTTCAGAAAAGTGTTTAATGTAAGGTGGATTTAAAGGGCTTCTTCAGCTTGGGTCAGAGCTAAATTTCCTATGGTTTTAGTCATCAATTGCAGGTCTACAAAATCCCTAACATGCGCCCAACCCACCAGCGGCACGGCATAATGATCCTACAGGCAACTTGGCATCCTTTGTGGTCGTACGGCCAGGGCCAGTAGCCACCGAGGGGCTCGCATATCCGCTGGCAGTGTGTGTAGCTGCGTCTGCACTCGATACAGCAGATTCCTTTGTGGTCCAGCATGGGGTCGAATGTCATGGCTCCTTCATCTTCTTGGCTTCGCTAGAAATTAATGTTAAATGTATAAATAAACAAATAGGGAAAGGAAAACTGGTAGTGAGACTTTTTATTTTCCCTCTCTTGGCTATTTTAATTGCTTGGTGCTTGCAGCGTGTACCTTCATAAGACGTCTTGTACTGGTAGTCATAATTTATTCTTGTTTTTATTTTGTTTGCCATAAACTCCCATAGGTAATGGTCTGCCCTTTGCCGCAATAGGGCAGCATCAGAGGATGTATGTGTTGAATTTTGAAACCCATAAAAAATATATATATATGTATATATTGTCGTGCTAATCTTGAAACCTCTGGCAGTCTAATTCCACATTATCCATTTGTTTTTCCTCCCCTTTGTGTTCTTTGATTAATTAAAAATAAAGTAGGTTCAGCCTGCAAATCTTTCAATTCCTAATTTTACTGCAGTTAATTTGTAAGAACCAATGGCATATATTTAATTGTTTTAAGTCTCTCTTAAGAACGCAGATATTTTTAATTTATATAATGACTTATTTTTTGTGAATTCAGCCTTCAGATCCATACAAACGATGTTCTTTTTCCTCACGTTTCATAGACCACTTCTGGCGAGGTATGGTGAATGAATTACACAGAATAACCTGAAATATGTTAAACCTGTGTGTCTCCATGTGTGAGCTCAGTGGTCTGGTGCCAAAGCCTGACCCTTCATCTCTCCTGGGGATCGTGCTGGCTTTCTGAATAATGGTAGGATTGACAAAGGCGTTTGTTTCATTTGTTGAAAAGGAGGCTGTGGAAATAGACTTGAGGTGGCAGCCATCGGTTTTGTCAGTGACCTTAGCAGCTGTGAAGAAACGCACAGCTGCCCCGCTATTCAAATCTGATTATAATGCTGACTCACGAGCCAGAGTGTTAAATGTATGTCCATGCAGCCTACAATTTTTTCTTTTCTTTTACCAAATAGAAAATAGTGGATGAATGGCTCAATGTAGTAATAAAGGTTTTGTGGGTTGTTCTTTTATTTTATTTGCTTTAGATTGGACAAAACATATATATCGTAAATCTAACCCTTATTTCTATTTTTATTTTGTAAATACTTAATTCTTGATGATCAGGGAAATGGTTAAGATCAAATTATTGTTGGTATATAAACTGGTATAAAATGTTAATGTATTTGATATGCAGCGGTGTATTATTTTGTAAAACAGGTACATTTAAAGACATATAAATTACAATGTAGTTTGGTACCTCAGTGATCTGTGTTCCCTGCTGTCTAGGACTTACGTGGTAGGGATTTTCTGGGTTGAAAGCGGTGGTTGGCTCCTCCTCTTCACCTGCGACTCTCCTTGAGGTAACATTGTTTCGAGGCACACCGATAGTGTTCACTCGCTCGGCATCGGCTGACTGACGTCTTTCACGCGGAGCTTCCCTTTTCTTCCTCTGACCATCTACTCATTAGATTAATAATTAGATCTTTCACACAATTGATTCACAGCCAGCTTTTTTGAGACATGGGTGTTAGTTATTAATACAAAAACCGGCAACTCATTAGAGCATTATAATTTTACCAGAAATGAGCACAACCCTTTACTTACAACTCACTGAATTTCCAGTCTTGCATTACTAACAATATAATATAACAGATATAACAATCACATTTCAGACCTGGTTCAGATATTTTCTGTGACTGGACTCAGGACTGCAACCTGTGATTCTGTACCTTTAGGATATGTGGGACGAAGCCAGAAAATTGGAAGATCGCCACAGAGGTCCAAGATTTTAGTGCTCAGGAAGCTGTTATCTTTCACTGGCTGGTCTGCAGCCACCCATATGAGAGACTCCTCATCAAACTTAGCTGGCATGATTTCGTCTTCCTGCCGAGATGAAAGAAGCCCTTTATTACACCTTCTAGATCGTCTTGGTTATTATGTAATTATTATTGTTATTTCTGTCTTTGTTTTTTCCCCAAAGGATGCGCCTGACTAAATGTAAAACTGAGCAAACCACTTAATGGCAAGATTTATTCAGTCAATTCTGTGATGTATACGAATGAGCCTATTCTACAGCAAGTGAAACAATGGGATTATATGTTCATATATCTTATTCAATTAATGTTTCTCCCAAATAATTGAACTTGTTTTACAATTAAGTTAAAAGCAACTTAATAAATGAAGACATTTAAACAGTGATGGTTATGGATTTTAAGGCAAGTGTAGCAGAAATGACAAATGAAGTATTTTATTTACGAGGCAATTATGTGTATACTACTTAAAACAAGTATAGTGATTATACACCGATCAGCCATAACATTATGACCACCTGCCTAATATTGTGTAGGTCCCCCTTTTGCCGCCAAAACAGCCCTGACCCGTCGAGGCATGGACTCCACTAGACCTCTGAAGGTATCTGGCACCAAGACGTTAGCAGCAGATCCTTTAAGTCCTGTAAGTTGCAAGGTGGGACCTCCATGGATCAGACTTGTTTGTCCAGCACATCCCACAGATGCTCGATTGGATTGAGATCTGAGGAATTTGGAGGCCAAGTCAACACCTTGAACTCGTGATTCATCAGACCAGGCCACCTTCTTCCATTGCTCAGTGCTCCAGTTCTGATGCTCACGTGCCCATTGTAGGCGCTTTCGGCAGTGGACAGGGGTCAGCATGGGCACCCTGACTGGTCTGCGGCTACGCAGCCCCATACGCAACAAACTGCGATGCACTGTGTGTTCTGACACCTTTCTATCAGAACCAGCATTCACTTTTTCAGCAATTTGAGCTACAGTAGCTCGTCTGTTGGATCGGACCACACGGGCCAGCCTTCGCTCCCCACGTGCATCAATGAGCCTTGGCTGCCCATGACCCTGTCGCCGGTTCACCGCTTTTCCTTCCTTGGACCACTTTTGATAGGTACTGACCACTGCAGACTGGGAACACTCCACAAGAGCTGCAGTTTTGGAGATGCTCTGACCCAGTCGTCTAGCCATCACAATTTGGCCCTTGTCAAAGTCACTCAGATCCTTACGCTTGCCCATTTTTCCTGCTTCTAACACATCAACTTTGAGAACAAAATGTTCACTTGCTGCCTAATATATCCCACCCACTGACAGGTGCCATGATAACGAGATTATCAGTGTTATTCACTTCACCTGTCAGTGGTCATAATGTTATGGCTGATCGGTGTATTTGGTATCATATCTAAAGATTTTATACATCCTGTTTACTAATAGTCTCACGGCCTGTTCCAACAGATGTTAAAACTGAATGATTTTTATTTAGTTTAGTAATTTCTGCTGTGTATTCTAGGCCTATAAACAGACAGACTATATAAGGTCAACTATTAGTCTGGGCTATGCCTCGTCTGGCTTTAAAAGCGCCTTGCTTAGATCTAAATGAATGTATATGTTAAATGTATGGATATCCCAAGTATCAAAGAGAAAGTCACTATGAAAAAAGCATATTGCAGCTGTTTGGTGAAATTGGATTGGCATTACTGGATTAATTTGGCACGTTTGTAGCAGTAATCCCACCAGCAATGAGAGTGCTTCTTTATAATGATGTTTTGAGCAGCGGTTATGGATTAGACTGGATGCATTGCCTTAGGCAAAAGAGCAAGCTGCTAATTGTGCAGAAGGCTGCAGCTGTACTCTCTGGTTGTGATAGACAGTAGACCTGTATGTATTTATGGGTTGTAGGGTTATATGTAATTATTTAAAAAAAATCAGTTTGATAAACTGCTTTACCATCATCTGTACAGCTATACTTCTGTACCATCTTCACATAAATCAAGCGGCAGTCAAAAGATTAAACACACACCATTTTAGCTTTGTTCCATTTACTGGAATTGTTACATTTTACCCCTAGACTGAATCAGTGTTAAAAATAAAACTGTATTGATAACTTAATATAGTTTAATGGCCAATATGTATTAAACTTATGTGAAGCACAGTATCTGTTCATTCATGGGGAGCACCGGAACCAGGTCTTAAAAGTTATGACATTAAGCTAAAACTATAGATTATATCTGCTACCTTTAAGACTACATTATGATTGATGTTTGACTATTTTTAGGGGAAGATAAATGTACATGAAAAGCCTTATTCATGAATACAAGTTTTCAGAGTTTGTATAAACTTCCCAACATGAACACAAAGAGGTCACAGTATTTAAAATTTCAGTAAAACCAGTAAGTCTACCAAATGCTTTTTTGAATGTTTGCTGATGGAAGATAGTGAACAATAAAATGTTTTCAACAAAGATATTTGGATGTGAATTTTGACAAATGATCGTTCAATCTCAGGTTGAGTTTTCTTATGGTTTTACTTTAATACTTACCAGGTCAAATGTCAATGTCTCCTTGTTCAAGCTCTCCACATTAGGCAGGTGGGCTTTGGCTTGTGCTTTAATATAACATTTCTCTCCACTGGAGAAACGAATTCCTGTAATTCCCTGCAATGTACAATTATACTGTAAACAAATAGTAGATAGATTGTTTTGGGAATGCTCAATTAATTGAAATACAATGACACTGCATTTTGAAGGAACTGTTATTAGTGATACAAACTCACAATGTGAAAATCATGAACTTCCACAGCCTCGTCACTCCCGCTTCCGGTTCTAAATGTCTCCAGGTTATTTCCGGTATCAATTTCCATTGATCCCTCCTCGACTTTTCCATTGATGCTCATACTATAGTGAACATTGTACACCTGCAAAGAGTCAAATACAGCAGTGAAACATTTCTTCCAATCACGTTCATTTAATTTATGTATGGAGAGGACACCCCTTCAATGACAAAAGTGCTTTACATATCTGTATTTATTATTATTTTCATGTACTTGCTGTGTTAATAAGATTTTCATTAATTGAAAGAGACAAATTCTTACCTGAACAGAATAATACTTTACTTTTTCAGTAAGATGTATTCCTGATTAAAAGACTTTGTTTTACAGGGGAACGGACTTGTTCAGAGCCTGTCTACAAAAATGTGTGATATCTTTCTAAGATATTTTAATTGTCTTGCACATTTAAGGGCAAGCTGGATGCTTCATAGTGCAAAGACTTCTTAAAACCAGCCTTTCAATGAGTACATACAATGTGCATAGGGTAGTGACATATTGTAAATAGTTCCATGATTTGTGTCAACTTTTAAAACACACACAGAGACAAAGTCACATCCAGTGCAATAAGTGTGTATGCTTCTTGCACAATTGTATTCAGTATATCACATGGTATAACCAAGAAAACATGAGCTATCAAATTGTGATTTGTTTGTTTGATTGTTTTACATATTTTTGTCTTATTTGTTTTAATATTACATTGTCCTATAGTGAATCGCAAAAATGTCTGCACCATGAGAAAACTTTAGCTCAAAACAATACTCTGTTGTAATGTATAACTGACGTAGTACAGTACAACAGAGTCGTGACGTAGCCACTGCGGTACTTCAAAGTCAATAACAAGTCAATAACACATTTATTGTTAAGCATAAGTAGGTATTCTAGCAACAATTTCTTATTCTTACATCACTGTTTAATAAAACAAAGATTTCGACTTTGATATCAAAACGGTGACAAGACAATAATCAAAATAAAAATTGGTCATATATAAACTATGTTGAAGTCTAAAATGTCCTACTGTTACATTATTGTGGAGACTAGATGGTTGTGACCATATATAACTTTTTTTTGTTTTGTTTCAGCAAAACAAACAAGTTCACAAAATAAAGAAATATTCACAATTATTACCGTTCTACAATATATTACATATTCATTTTTTAAGCACCAGACTGATACCTATAGTCTATCAAAATAAAAGTAAACCCTAGGAGTAATAATAATCCTCTACACTGAATAATGTTGCCAGCTAATACACCTCTCGATCCCAGGGCAGCCAGAAGACCACCAAGCTAAAACCCTAACCTCCCACTAGAAACAACCCAGCAGACAGCCCTGAATTAGCACCTTCTTCAGGACTCAGTGCAGAAACAGTTCTATGAAAATCAGTCAACTTGGACTTATGGAAAAAATGGAAAGTCTTACATGTTTGTCATTCACTTTCCAAAAGTAAAAGGCGCCGATTGCTCCAAAAAGCAAAAGAGCGGCTCCCACAATAAGCACGGCAGCTCCCACTTTCACAAGACGGCCGCTGTTGGGGGGCTTTACCGAGACTGCAGTGTACGCCTTTGGAAATAAAAGTGGAATGAAGATCAAAACATTTAAATCCTTTACATCTCAGCTCCCAAGTACCAAAGTTACTTTAATTAGTTTTACAATCAGAGCTATAGTATTTAATTCAACATCGGGAGAATGTGTTACTTAATTGGGGAAAGTAAAGAACTAATCCAGTGTAGGTCCCATAGTGCTTGAGGAATTAAAGACAGATCCAAAATAAAATGTTTTGTAATGCCTGCGTTCTAAATCCCTTGTCAATACTAATACTACTAATATTACTAATAATTAACACATTGATGACATCTGTAACTTTTTACCTGCAAGTAACACAAAGATTCTCCAACTTAAATCAGTCCAACTTTGTCACTGTATAATACAATATAAAAGTCAGCACTTACAGGTGGTAAACATTGTTCCACATCTTCTGGTCCTGCCAGAGCAATTGGGACTTTCTCCGAAGTCTCTGCCATGGTGTCCTATGAACTTATGGAGTCAGATTGTCCACCAGTCCACTTTCTGCACTTCCCCAGTCCTGGACGTGACGAGACTGCCAACTCGTGTTATATTACCCTAGCGCTGTTTCCTACCGGCAACTGAAGAAACCCACTGACAAAACTTGCTAGATTCCTTCGCCCATAAAATCTTTTCATGTCATATGCTTTCCCCTTCAGATATTTTAGCGAAAGACGACAGCCCTCATTTGTGTGCATAAAGGCTCCTCTTAATTGCACATTTCTCAATGAAAAGACTAGTGCTTCCACTTAGAATATTTGACATAATTGGCTAGAAAGAAAGAAAGAAAAAAGTTGAATTCCTCTGGAGGCATCAGCTTGATGTGAATACACATCGTATAGCCAATAACACGAGAAGATCAGATATTCAGACCTGGGAACATGGTTCAGAAACATCCCCCCCCCCATCTCCTTTGCATAAACTACCAAAGCGTAAAGAGTTCATGTGTCCAGCTTTACGAATTTCCTGAACATGCAATTAATTTCTTTATTAAGTGAATTGCTATATCCCCGGCTCATCCAGGCTATCAAGTAATTATTAATTACATTTAAAGGGTTTGAACATTTTAGACTGAGGACATTCTAAAGCATAACGTTATGATCCTGACACTACAGGGTTTATGATTAAAGCATGGGTGACTTATTTATAGCGCCTTTCATCATCTTATAACCCCCCAGCCTATGAAACATTATCAGCATCTGCGAACACAAACTGAAAAGTCCATGCATGAATATCATTTCGGGGAAGGGTCGCATATTTTCTCACATAGGTGAACAGACTCGATATAGTGTGTGACTCGTTTCATCCCCTCCAGTTGAATACACAGGGTCTGTTTGAAGATCATCCTAAGGCAAACCTTTCACCCCCTCGTCTTTTACTTCACAAATTCTAAGCAAGTTACCTCGTCTTGAGAGCCTCCCCCCATTTATTTGCGTCATTGTCATGTGAACTAAAAGAAACTTGAATGTTAGGGAACCTCTCTCCCAAACATAGAGAGAGGTTTGACTGTTACATACATTTGACTGTTTTGAATATGAAATCATTATTTGAGTCACACTTTACAATAAGGTACTGTGATTTTATGAATTAATATATGAATACCACAGGATAAACACATGAATATGTCATGCACTTCATCTGAGTTCTGATGTTAATCACATGTATAACAGGGTTAGGGTAAGTGTACTCAACAGCAGAACTCAGATGATGTATTGATGTTTAAATCCTATGGTATTCATATATTAATTCAAGAGGAATGATGGTACCTTATTGTAAAGTATTACTGTTATGTATGTATGCAAGAATGCTGGAAATCAAACTTTGGAATTCGGAGCAGGGTATTACAACTGCATAATGTAAAATAGTAGCCTAACTTCTTTAAAATGAATAAATAAGAAAAAAAAGATCTCCCTTTCCCGCTTTAGTATGTAATGTAACTGAATGGATAATCAGTTAATGTTGTGGGAAAGCTTTGCCTTATGATTTATATATTGTTTACAGGGGACAGCATTTGTATTGAAAATGATGGTCCAGAATACAGTGCTCATGCAATGCAAAATGCAAAGTGGGTTGGGAGAACTGTACCTTGGTCTTAGAGCCTTAAGAACCCCTTTGAAGATATTTTGTTGAACCTATATCGATCACTCTAAACCCATTACCTTGGACTCTCTAATATAGATTAGTGGTCTATAACACTCTTCCTGGAGATTCCCAATTCATTGGATTTTAAAGATGTTTTTAATCAGTGGCTAAAGATTGTGTCAAGCTTGACTTGATTATGGAAATAATTGGTTAAATTATTTAATTGAGAACTTGGTTGGTATTACATCCAGAAGGCCCCGAAGCTCTCAGGGACCTCGGTTGGAGACTCCTGATAAACAATGCCGAAGGACTGAGCTTGCTTTGATGAATTCACTTTTAGCTACACTGTATCGAGGGTATGAATGCATTTAGAGGCAAACTGATGTGTATATGCATATGTATATCTATATGTGTGTATGTATGTGTGTGTGTATACGCGGGGTGGCTGAAGAAACTGAATTGCTCGAAAAGCCATTAGCTGGAGAGTAACCTGCATTTTCAAGCTGTGGAGAGAGAGAGAGAGAGAGAGAGAGAGAGAGAGAGAGAGAGAGAGAGAGAGAGAGAGAGAGAGAGAGAGAGAGAGAGAGAGTGAGAGTGAGAGAGAGAGAGAGAGAAGAAGAAAAACTTAAATACACTTAACTCTGTTAATCAGGACCCGTGGTGAAGTGCAATATGCAGTCTGGGTTTGACTCATGTGCTTATATGAAGAAATTAGTATTCATGCACATTCATAAAAAAATAAATAACATTAGTATTAAATTCTTAGACATACTCCAGCTGAAAACATTAGGACTCAGACAGAAGGAGCAAAAGGCCCTAGAAACCTGAGCTGTGAGCGGAATTTTAATCTCTTAATCCTGTGAATCAATGTGTGTGTATGTTGTTGCCTTGATCAACAGGAAAGGCTGTTACGTTGTTTAATAGGACAATTACTAGCAGCCTGGCTTAGTGATTAGGTACTTAAACAATCATTAATTAATTAACTAATTAATTGAACAAAACGTAATAATAATTAAGCAAATAAGCATGATACGTTAAGAATTGTATAGATAAGTTAACTCTCATGAACTCTCATGTTCATGTTTTAATATTTTGTATTTTTAATAATTTATATGTCTCAGTAAAATAACGAACTGGAAATATTTATTGAATCAATGTCGACCTTCGTGGTCTTATATAACAACAGCGCCACCTTCCGACCCTTCCTTGCTAACATGATTTTTTTGTCTGTTTTTGGCTATGAAGTTATTCCTGCATACAGCAAAAGAAAATGAAGAGCCTTTTGATTGTCATTACATGTACGTTTTTGTCATGTGCGGAAAAAAACACACACAAGTTTTGATTTACCATAAAATAAACAACATTTAAATATTTTATTTATAACAATGTTGCAATAAAAATATAAAACAGAAACAAACACATCAATGACACTTTGCATTCAAATATTTTCATACACAATTATCAACTTGATACAGTATTTTTCAAGCCCTATAGGCTAAGGCATTTGAATTACTCGGCCCATCGAAATTTCAGGCCCCATTTAATAACAAGGATATCCATTTCCTTTTAAAGCATGCCTTAAGAACCAATAACAAGAGCTCAGTTCAATATTATTAATGATTATTATTGTTATTATTATTATTATTAATATAAAAATATAATCTGTATGTACAAAACCTTGCATAATATACATAGTATGTTTAACAAAGTCATACAAGTGACTGGGTACAATCAAAAAAGACTTACACCGACATTAAAAAAATGTAAATACATATAAATCCTATATATACTGTTTATACAAAGCCAAGACTTATATGTTACTTAGCCCTGTGCCCCGAGGCAAAATCTTCACAATTTTATATATATATATATATATATATATATACATATTTTTAAATTAATAAATTAATTTCACTTTTTGAGCCTGTGTGTATATCTGGACACGTTTTACACATTTTTAGCCTGGCACCTTGTTGTGGTTGGCGCGTAAACGGGCAGGGTGATTTCGTTGATCTCCTGGATCCTGACGGGCAAAGGGGGGGACACCAGGACATAGTCGTACTCTCGGTGAAGGACCTTCTCGTAGACGCTCTGCAGCCCCACCGTTTTGGGTATCTGCGCCTGGTAGAAGTTGTCCCTGCGGAGAGACTCGCGGGGAAGCGACGCAGTCTTGGCAAAGGAAGAGAGATGCGGCACTGCGTGGGGCTGGCTGTTGGCACTGCCCCTGATGGCCGAGGGACTCCAGCAGCGATCCGAGTGACCCAGGATCTTACACTCGCTCGTACACGCCCACAGACCTGAGAAGATAAAACACATATAACCAGTTAACAAACTGATGTGCCTGAAAACAACCCTGTCATTAGTAGTTCATTGTAATTGCTGACAAAGTGATACAACATGCATCAAATACAACAATTGATTTAACCCAGGGGTTCCCAAACCGGTCCTGGAGGACCCCCCTGCTGATTTGTGTTCCAACTGAGACCTTACTTGTTTTATTGCATCTTTTATTAAGCTAACAATGCAATGTAAGGATCAATTATCTAATTAAGCTTGGCTGGAACAAAATCCAGCAGGGCAGGAGGTCCTCCACGACCGGTTTGGGAATCCTTGATTTAACCTCTGTGGGCTTAAGTTTGACTTTAACGACTTATCTGACTTTTGGAAGTTCAGACCCCAGTCCATAATTGTGGCGGTGTGAATGTTTCAGTCCTTACCATTTGGCACATTGACCGGTGCACTTTCTTTCTTGATGCCGTCTCCGCTTATGTCCGAATCGCTGTCATTGAAGTCACTGTCCCCCTTGCCACTGTCCTTCCCACTGAACTGTGGGTCCCGGGCGGAGATGGTGGTGTAGGAATTCCCCTTCCATATGGCAATCGGTCGCACAGCTTCTTTCCCGTAGCCAGGAAGAGTGGAGTAACCCTGCAACGGCCAAACCAAAAGAAGAAAACCATTAGCACCAGCAAGAGAGATATAAGCAAATTCTGTCAGAAGCAAAACAAGCAAAGGGTAAAGCACAGTATGTCGGCATCTTACCTCTAATTTAGAAGCCCGGACCCTGCCTTCGGGTTCATAGGCGCACACGGTTTCATTTCCATCTTCAGAGGCTGAGCACATATCACTGCCTGTAGCTTGGGAATTGGAGAAGGATGATTTAGTGGAGTATGTGCGGGCATCAAATATGTTCCCGCTGTGACTGGATATTAAAGAGTCTGTATTATTTCTCCCCTTTTCCAAGTTTTGAATATCGACTTGGTCCTGGAAGCTGGTCGTTTTCTTGTCTTTTTTACGTCGGTTGCACGTTGTGGCAATCAAGATGATGGCTAGCAAGAGCAGAGAGCAGCTCCCCGCTAAAACCACAATGATGATTATTGACGTATCCCAGAGAAAGATGTCCTCGTCTTCGTTGCTCTGCTTGACCACGACGTGGTCACTAGGTGGAGCCCCTGCAGTAATGATAAAGTGAATGGTGGCTGTGGATGACAGTGAAGGTCTGCCGTTGTCACTGACCATGATTATGACTTTTAAACTTTCCCTCACCTCATAGCTTAATTCACGGTTTAAGTAGATTTGTCCTGTAACTTTGTTGATCGAAAAAGCCATGTTGTCGCCTTCTTTGACAATCCTGTAGGACAGCTCCGAGTTCACGCCGTCGTCAGCATCCCTAGCTTTAACCTGAGTGACCAGATAACCCGAAGGCACGTCTTTGGGTACCAGGATCTCGGCAGACCCATTAGTAAGGACGGGCTGCGTGATAGACGGTGCGTTGTCATTCTGGTCGACTATCTTCAGATTGATGGTGGCACTGTTGTGAAGCTGTGGAGACCCCCCATCGCTGGCCTGGATTTGTATCTCCAACTGTTTCATGACTTCATAATTGAAACTCCTCAGGGCATAAATTGAACCTGTAGCGGGGTCAACAGACACAAAGGTAGACACGGGAGAGCCCATCACATAAGTATCTGACAGCCTATACATTACTTTCCCATTGTGCCCCAAATCCAGGTCCCTTGCCACCACTGTGGTGATGTATGCGCCTGGTGCGTTATTCTCCACCACCGAAACTTCATACACCGGTTTGCTAAAAACAGGGGCGTTGTCGTTCTCGTCGCTGAGCCTAATGGTGTATTGAGTTATGGTTCTGAAGGGGGGTGAACCAAGATCTTCTGCCACCACGGTTAGGTTATACTCGGCTATCTTTTCTCGGTCCAGGAAAGAGGTGGTTACAATCATGTAGCTGTCTTCGTAAGCCTGCTGCAGTTTGAAGTGGTCGTGTCCGTACAGAGTGCAGTGGACCTTCCCGTTTGCGCCCGAGTCCCTGTCCGAGGTGCTGATGAGAGCCACGAAGCTGTCCTTGGCTGCAGCTTCAGTGATGTAGGCGATGCCCGCAGTGATTGAAGTCATCGGGGTGATACTGATTTCTGGAGCATTGTCGTTCACATCTTGGACGTGAATGATAATTTTACAGACGGAGGGTGTCGGGTTGGGACCCAGGTCAGAAGCTTGCACGTCTAATTCATAGGTTTTCTTGGTCTCGAAGTCGATTGGGCTTTCAAGGGTTAAACGGCCGGATTTGCGGTCCACTTTGAAAAGTTGTCGGATCTCAGCGGATGCTTGGTGTCCGAAGCCATAAACAACTTCACCGTTTAAGCCTTCGTCGGCATCCACAGCATGTAAGTCCAGTAACAGAAACCCGACAGGCGCATCTTCGTGCAGCTCCACAGAGAAATTGTTTTGGTCGAAAACGGGGCTGTTGTCGTTGAAGTCTTTTACCTTGATGTGTATCCTAGTGGTGCCAGACCTGGAGGGGTTTCCTCCATCAGTAGCAACAAGCTCTAGAATATGAGATGACTGAGTTTCCCTGTCAAGCTCTTTCATGAGCACCAGCTCCGCATATTTAACCCCATCCGCCCTGTTCAGGACTTCGATTGTGAAATGACTGTTTACCGAAATTTGGTAGCTCTGAATGTAGTTTGAACCCACATCCTCGTCAACTGCAACATCTAGGGGGAATCGGGTGCCCACGGCTGCGTTTTCTGAAATGTCCAACGTCGACTCCTGGTTGGGGAACTCTGGAGAGTTGTCGTTGATGTCCTTTACTTCCACCTCGACATGGATGAGCTTGAACTGCTCCTTTGAGAAACTGACCACGTCGAAGGCGATCAGACACTGTAGAGAGTGCCTGCAGATCCTTTCTCTGTCAATCCTCTCCCCGATGGTAAGCTGCCCATCGCTTTCTCTCAGTCGGATAAAGGAAGCGTTGAACTGTTTCATCATCCTGAAATTAGTCTTGCTGCCCTGAGAGGGATTGAACAACAAGTCCTTGGCTAGATTTCCGATCACCGTGTCAGGGACGTCTTCCTCAAAGGTCTGGTATTTGATCGTCTTTCCTTCAGATATAGCGGGGAAGACAGCCAACATGTGCAATAAGTAAAGCCCGAGCATCCATGTATGTAACATTCCTGGTATCTTTCTTGAAACCATGTTGGTTGGTTAACTAATCTAAAAACACTCCACTTATCTTAACTGTTCATTTAAAACAAAGCTCTTGTCAAGTCGAATTTGTCTCTGTGCGGCACACCAGGTTTCCTAACCTGCGATGAAAGTGGCTGTTGAATGCGCGCACACTGCTGTGCCAGTTTTCAGAAAGCATTCAGACAACTCCACAAACTGCAGTGGCGGGGAGGTTTATAGAGAGCCACATGCAAATGAGATGAAGTGTGACCAATCCCACGCTTTGAAATTAAAAATGGTCTTTTTAAAGACATCTAAGCCTATTTGGAAATTCCTTGAATGTGTAAAGAACTTGGCACTGAAATGTAAAACGCCGTAGTGGTTTTGAAATATTTTATGTTGCTCTATTCCTTCAGTTTCCTGAAATATAAACAGGGTATATAGATACAGAATTTGAAACTGTTTATCTCTCTCTCTGTCTCTCTCTCCCATCTCTCTATCTCTATCTCTATCTCTGTATATATATATATATATATATATATATACAAACATTAAACATATACATATATACATTTAAATAATAAAGCTCTTCTATCTATCTATCCAATTTATGATATTATTTCGCTTATCTGGGTAGTAGTGAGATATGTTATTTTGTCTGATGTCAAAGTCGTTAAGGGAAACTAAGGAGGATATAGCTACATATTTTTTTTCTCTCCCTTGCGTCTTGTAATCCAATAAAGGCATTTAATGCAGTTTCCCTTCATAAAAAAATAGATCAATTTAAAAATTGATTTTATTTAAATTTGGTGGGCATGAATGTGTTTTACTCACGCAATCTCGTGTGATCAGAGCTGTAATTTGCTATTGAATTTCAGCATTGTGGGGTAGTTTTTAACATGCATGGCACTACTTATGCAGCTTTCTTTAACCTTGCCCGCTAGCAGGTGAAGAAAACCTGTTTCAAATGGGATTTGGCTTAAGCGCAAGGAGATTTAGAAGGATTTCTATAGTCAGATTATATCAAAGGCTTATGAAACCCTCGTTAGCAGGAGAGATATAATAGCATGGTAGGGTATCCCACTGGAGGCATCAATGTCTGTATTATTCCGGTGTGGCAGTCTAAAGGGAAAGCAACTTCAACAGTTTCCACAGAGGGCTGCGGCTAAGTTGAATATAATGAGCGAGCGCCACATGTATCTATTGTGCCTTCCCTTTCACCCCCCATCACTGCCATAACTCTTTGACTAAACGATGATGGGCGCTGCATTGTATAGCACTGCGAGCTCGTATTAAAATACATTTAGAGCCCGATCCCTCCCGATTGCCCCGTCACGGCTGTTTAGAGGATTTTCTCTTTTTGTTTCCCTGGGACCTCTCTGGGAAGAAACACTTGCCTCCCAACAGAAGGACAAAACAACAGTGTGGGGTTCGGGTTTGGCACGAACCAAAGGGAATGGGACCATCTGCCCTCCAAATCACGACGACACAGAAGAGGTGTTAAAATACCTGTAACTGAGACACCCGAGAGTTTATTAAGTGTTTGTGTGTGTGTGTGTGTGTGTGTGTGTGTGTGTGTGTGTGTGCGTGTGGTTTGCAAGTCCTATAAACACAGCAGCAAGTCGCCGAGACACAGACAAACATGTGTATCCCTTGCAATGTGCCACAGATATGCAGCATCGTCGCCCCGACAATAAGCAACGCTGTATCTAATACTTTAAACGTGTAATTGTCTGTCTCGGAAAAGTGGAGGTGATAGTAATTCCAATGAGCACTGCCAAAATAAACGTGCAAAGGAAGAAACGACGAGGCGTTGCACACAAAGCTATTGCACTTGTACTGGTGCACTAATCACTCCCGTACACAATGCCCCTTATAGGAAATTGGATGATAATAGACAGTCGCGGTGCCTTCGGAGCTCCAGTTTCTGAGAAAATCATTCCAATCAGAAGCAAATTACACAATGCTGGATTTCCACTGGACAGATTATCATGCTATTTGCGGGGGATCTCCTGCTTTTAAGATCTCTTTAGGCTGCGAGACAGACTTTCTCCCACTGAGCCGGCTATTGTAAAGTCCCTTCAAACTTCTGCAGACACCCATTCAATCACGTGACTTGCGTGTCAATCTCGCCGTCTGCACGCGAGTCGCACAATGGCAGAATTAGAGGCAGCCACGGAAAGCCAGCTTTTATTCGCGCAGGGTATTTGCATTTTTGTCTTTAAATAGAGAAAGCCTGCCATTGTGGCCACATTTGTTCTCATGATTGCCAGGCGGTTGTCAGCTAAGTTGCCCGTAGGAGCCGTCCTTCTGAGTAAGCTCAGCCCTTTTGGTATGATAACGAGGTGATTTTGGTCTTTTGTTGCTGGGATAAGCGATGGGCAAAAGAGGTTTAAACCATCGATTCTTGAATTGCAGCGGCGTTTAAATCAAATCTCCATAATCCAGTATCCAGGCTGCAGAATCGCGGGCAACCCCAGCAACCTGCGCTCGCTTAACTCGCGTGCCATCACACTCTTCTGCTAATTACTCCTTAACACAACTTAAAGCTAATTAGCAACACTTTTCCCCGAGTACTTGGCACGCTTGAATGAAACACTCTAATATCTCACCCTTGTAAATTGCTCAAGTAAATATTTAGTCTGAACTGACGCTGGCATGAAGGACACCAACATTTGGCACCTGTGTTACAGTCATACGGTAAGGCCCAGTTGCATTTTAAAATGGGTATTTTCAATGCAGCATTAACAGTTTCCCAGTCTCATTCCTATTGTGGGTATGAGCCCACCTTATAGGCAGGCTACTGTAGTAAGGAAAACAATACCTTCCTCGGGCCTATGTGTTTCCCATATGAAAAGTATATTAGTGGCAAAGCATTGATGAATGTGTTCGGAGTGCACTGGTCCTCACCACAAATGCTGCAACGCAAACCTCTCAGTAGACAACTGCACTACAAAGATATTGTTTGAACACCACGCTTTAACAACAATAACAACTGCAAGAAGAGAGTAGTTTCAGCAAATCAGCAATCATATCGGAATTAAACTGAACCTAATAACCATGAAGGGTCCACATGTAAAAAGTATTCACTTCCTTCTTTTGAAACAGTTATTTGATTAGATTAGTTTAATAAGTATTCTTATTTATACATAGTAATGCAGCCTAGAGGAACCTGTAAAGATCCCAGCAGACTGAACCAGGTTAAGACAATCGGCGTGTAACCTTTGGACTGTCTCTTTGTAATCAAATGTTTTCACACATCCTGTCTTAATTCAATTCAATTAACTGAGATCCTTACAGTTTCCTGTACACTGAACAAAAAACTTTTACAAAAGCGTAATGAAATTTAGGAATAACCAAATAACATTGTTTTAGTTCAACTATATGTACACGTATATAACATAATACTTTTCATTTGAGACTATACAAATTCACTGGCTTTCACAAGGCTTTTGGCATCAAATATGGTGCATATTGACAGCAGATTTGGGGAAGGCAGGAAACAAAAAACATAAAATAGCGTCTGTGGCCAATAAATAATAGCTTGGCAAATTACTAATTGTTTTCAGTAGCACAAATACCATTTTTATGTATCTGGCATTGAGAAATAAGCCTTGCTTAGCTGGATTTAGCAGACTTTGGGTCCTGCCATCTGGCACCCAGAAAATTAAACAGGGAGAGGTCACTGGGATAAACCCAATTACAAAACAAAATGGTTAACAACTCATGAATAAAACTTTTAAACAATGTTAAAAGGCGAAAAACTTTACGAGCTTGGTGTAACCCAAGAAATCTGTCTCAAACCACACCCACCTTTCTTCCAGTTCATTTCCAGCATTATCCAAAGCAACCAGGGTTTTGTGTTGTTTCCCTGCAATCTGTGCTGCCCACCCCGCCAGATTTCTAATGATTTTCCAATGATGATTTAAGAGTCTTTGTACCTCCTGATTCTTTCACTCCCCGGCAGCCCTTTTGAATATCTTCACCTTTTGTCTCATATTCGCCTCATCGACTTCATTGCTGTGGTTCTTTCTGACTTTAGCAGGGTCACAAGATCAAACA
Source organism: Amia ocellicauda (assembly GCF_036373705.1). Lineage (NCBI taxonomy): Eukaryota > Metazoa > Chordata > Actinopteri > Amiiformes > Amiidae > Amia > Amia ocellicauda. Next base: position 21,298,144 of record NC_089855.1, read on the forward strand.
TTGCAATTCAGAAGTAAAAAAGGCAAGAATTACAATAAGTTCGTGGAGAGTATCAGTATCACATTCAAGGACGAAAAATAAGCAATACAACAAGGAAGGAAAAACTCAGTATTAATAAAAATGCCTTTTATTCACTTATTTTGTTAACCATTTTTAATTCATTGTTATGTTTAGGTGTTTAAAAAACAAAAGTGTGAAGCGTCATTACACATCGGCCTTGTGCGTTTTCACCGGTTTCTTACTTTGGTCCTATTGCAGAAACCTGCCTAATTTCAACATGGCTTTGGGCTGTGTATCATCTAACTGTCATGACAACATCTGACATGTAGGCTACACATGAAATATGTGTATGCGATCAAAAGAGACTTTGGTCAATTACAATTACAATCACTGACATTGAAAATAAGTGTACCCTATATTGTTTTATCATCAGCCCTTATCGGCAGTGGTGATCACAGTTGCTGAAATGCTTAATTGTACTCCCTAAATGCAGGTGTAATTGACCATAAGTTTGATGCATACACACTGTGAATAATTTCAATTGAGCAGATCTGAGTTTTATTGATGCTCTCTCCCCCCCTCCCCCTAGTTTCGTGGATCTGTTTTGACATGCTGCTCTATTAGTTGATATATGTCAAGACATTCATACAAATAGGCCTTAATGCACATTCAAGTGAGGAACAAAGTAAGACATGTGGAAATGTATGAAAAAGCCCTGGAGTAACAATGCAATATGTGATACTTGGAAAAGGGTATGGGGTTATACATAGCCTAGGTGCAGCTACTGCTCAGTAAACATTAGAGATTGTCTTATTAAATGAACTTGTATTAGAGCATTTAGTCTTTAAAAAGATTTCATTTTTAATTCTCCTAGCCTTTCATGTGGTTGGTCAGCTGCAATGCAAATACAAAATAAATTAACTGGACATTATATTGTATGGCAGTGCATTACCTTTCATTCCCTTTCCCTCGGTATTCACATACCTTTGACAACTGCTGAGAACATCTTGAGAATCAGGCAGACACATTTACACAGCTGAGACTGATGTGTTCTGCCTGATTGCTGTTTAAAAGGAAGACTTTTTGACCATTGCCAACAAGTACTGAAACCAGTACTACACATTATCTTAAAGATTTAGCTTATTGCAGCTTCTTTAACACAGATGTGTCCATACAATGCATAGTGCTAATTTAGCCCAAACTCCCGAGGCTGTAGGCATGTTTGGGTGATGTTTTTATATATTGAGGACAAGCCTCCAAATCCCTTTCAAAATGCACGAGTGATTCATCCGTAAATTGGATCAGAGGTTTGTCGTCATACAAAAGGTTCACACACTGAACAAACTCTTAACAAAAGTCTCCTCTGTGGGAATTCAGGTAGTGTCTTGTGTACACACATCCGTGTCACTCGGCTCGCGTCTCTTCTTTTGCTGTGATTGTCTTTCGAGCCGTTCCCAAAGATCCCAGAACACCCTGCTGGGATAATTCAAACGTTCAGCTATTGCAAAAGGTGTCAGAAGCAAACGCATTACAAATGCACCCTCTACAGCAGAGGTGCGTATGGCTTGTACTTACAATATCCGAAGTGCGGAGTTAACTGGGTCATCATAGAGCACTGTAGTCGAAATGTATTAACATGCAACAATGCCACCAAAAAGGAAATGACAGATAAGGCACGTGTACTGCATTTGAGCATTTGATAGTCTTTCAGTTTCTCACAGAACTGAACATTAAGATATTCTTAACATTAAAATGAAACCCTGGTGCACTAGTCTATTTGGAAAGTTGCTGTTCCTATCTAAGTAAAACCTTTTGTATGTTGATTGCTCGCCTGCAGAAGTCTTTTTCTAAAACATGTGCATCCTACCTTCGACATATTTTGTGTTAATAGCCTATGACTTCCCAATACAATTACAACCCACAGTATACAAATCTGAACAAAGGATATTTGGAAGTGCGAAAAAGATTGTTATTCATGGCCTGAAATACTTCTGCAGCTACAACGATTGAACTGCATTATTTAATAAGATTGCTCAATTTGAGACCTCTTAATGTTGAGAAACATTTGATGATGCGCATAATCGATAATGGCACTTGGGAGAATCCCCAGGCAATTATTACAACTATTCAGCTTTCTGTTTTTTTATTTGAAAAGAAGCGTTTATAAAACGCAATATATGTTTAAGGCCACATACAACGTTTTTAATATACAATTCTCTTTGAACGCCAGGAAATATATTTCATCTGAAAAAAGTCATGCATGATCAATTTGTCTCTGTGCTTTTCTTTCTTACATGCATACTGTTTATTGCAGACTATCCCCCTGGGAGCGTAAATAATTGCTAGGGAAAAAAGAAAAGGGAAAAACAAACAAACAAGGAACAAAATCTGCAGGATAATCATAAGTAAATGAACCTAGTTTTATAGCTAATACAGATTTGAATGCTTGCCTCATTAGAATGCTTGATTGTTTATTTATTAAAATGCCCCTTGTTCATTTTATTCAGCTTAAAGTCAAATTGCATTGGGAAACCGTTACGAAATTCTCTTTAAAAATAGTTTCACATCAACAAATCTTGCAAAAGCAAATGAGCAATTTTAACTATTTTGTAGCTGATACAATGTTTCTAAGTTTATGCACTTTTTGCACAATGGTAGAAGTTAAAAGTATTTCATGTCTGCAACTTGCGTTAATTCAACTGAAAATAAATCTCTATTATTTATTTTAAACAGAACAATTATGTTTTTGTAATAAAAAGGTTCTGCAGTCATCCAGGAAAAAACCCACATGGCATCTCAAATTCGTTAAAAAGGCACCAGGAGGATTTGAATATGATGTTTTATTGATTTTGCTGCCACAGTCTGTAGACAATAAACAACATGAATGTTTTCATTTTGGCCCACAGCCAACATCCTATAGAGTGTACCCTATAACTCTCAAGGGTGTCCGACCCCCCTCCTCCAGTCCTACCAAGAAAACACGAATGCAAAAGATGAAAATGCTAGGAAGTTGAATGACTGATATGCCATCCTTTGACCTGTTGGCAGAATTGAGACACAAGAGGAGATTAAAACCGTAAGAGACCTGTGTAACCTCGGGGGAGTCATTGCTGTGGGTGCTTTTCTGTCACTGAATCTAAAAATATCGTATTTACAACAGTGCTTTTCTTCGTCTACTGTATATATTCTGCATTTTCTAATCTTCACTTTTTTTGTGTGTGAAAGAAGGCAATGAGTGTTTATATAGCAGATCAGGTTTCAGCAATTATGTGAAAAGAGTTATTTCAAAAAATGGTGTTATCATATTAAATCAGGCGCAATGAAGCAAGGTTAAACAAATTGTTGAAGTTACCTAAGTTAGGCACACAGAATAAACCAAGAGTTAAGATTTAGTGCCATTATTGCTGGTCAAAGCAATAAAAAAGGTCTCCCCTTAATCTTAGCTAAGGATTCAGAAATCGGGAAAACGTGATTCATGACTTAAGTGTGCCTTCTTGACATGTAGAAGTCAAAAGAGGCATTGAAGATACATCTCCGCCAGGATCAGCATGAACCAATTCTACCCCAGTTTATAGCAGAGGTAAGCATCTTTTGCTCTTCCACTCCATATCTTTCTCCCAACGAATCCTAAATTATTTAGGTGATCTGTAGCAGCGGGGTCAACTGAATAATTAAGGGTCAATTAATGCATAAAATACTGGTGGGATTGAAGTCCTGTAGTGAAATAGTGTCGATGTGTCAAGGTTTCCAGGCCCTGGTTTATAGTGTGCCATTTGAGAGAGAAAATAAATAACTGCATTGCACAAATGAGCAATATATATATATATATATATATATATATATATATATATATATATATATATATATATATATTATGAGTCTAAGAAAAGAAACATCTTCACAATTTTTGAGTTTCTGCTAACTTGGGTGCATTTTGAGATGGGCAAAAGAGTTGGACCCACCCCCGGTCCTCAACTGAACAATTGCCACCTTTGTTACTGACTCAATTGTTTTTCAATACTAATACAGACATGTCAATAAAACATGTTAATACATCTGATAGTAGCTATGGCGGGCTTCTTCATTAAGCGCGAAATGTATAAAACGTACAACATAGTTACACTTGATATGAAACGAATGTAAATCTAAACGGAATAAGGTATTGTTAGAGCATCTTTTGCAAGTGCTTTTATTTTTGGATTAAATGGCAACAGCCTCTGTCTCTAAGTGGCATTTAGAGCACAATGGATTCATGTGGAGCTTGCCTATTGTCCGGCATTTAGCGAGGAAAGCATCCACGATTTTCCATGCTGAAACAAACTAGACGCCTAATATATAGCCGTGTCGTTTCGGCCCATTAACTAATTAATATTTCACCTGCCTCTTACGGAGAGGACCAATATACACATTCCAGTCCCATAACTAAAGTCTATACATCTTTTAAATGGTGTCTTCTCAAATCTATCCATCCATCCATCCATCCATCCATCCATCTCTATCACTTTACACTTCACCATACATGTTAAATAGCCTTCAGACATCCAATTTGACCGATCTTAACGATCGTATATGCCTTTTTGCATAAACTCACATATTTATAACATTAAATATATAATTTTAAGTTAATTATTCGACAACAACATCATAAGTGAACATGTTCAATCTTCTCTTAATTCTAGTCATCACTCATGACAGAAACACGAGATTAAGTTTGATTCCTAATATGAAACAATAAAGCAAGGAAATCTGATATATAGGCTATTAACTTTAGATTTCCTAACATGTTGTGTTTACTTAATGTATTGGTGAATACTGTAATAAACGGAACATTTCGCAAATACATGAGATTTCAGTCTAAATGATAAGAGTTTAGCAAAACCGGTTAGACTCGGCAGATGCAGACAAGGTTTTAATAGCCAAATAAAGACAAGTGCATGACAACCTCATTAGGAGAAAGAAAATGGCTTTGGTCTCAAAGGAGACAATATATCAACGTCCAGTTTGGTGCAGTACTACTATATAAAGTAGAAACCCGTCCATATCTTTCACGCATTCACCATTCCACTGTTTCTTAATAATACCAAACCACCACATGCATCCAGTTAGCCTTTCATCTCCCTCACAATTACTGACATAACTCCGACTCTAAAGAGTGATGCGACGCATTTAGCGCTTGCAATAAAAAAGCGGTTAGTGGTCCTCTCTATTGACAACTTCGTTACGGTATATTACAGATTTTCTGCCTTGTCTTCAGATTGCTTTTCGTTCGAGTCAACATCTGCAGGAGGTTAAGTGAGAAAGTAACCTGGAGATCTGCAACCATCTGCCCAAAAAAGAGAGAGCCCCCACCCCTCCCTCCACTACGCTTCACTTTATGTATTTAAGAATTGTATTAGAGGCTGTGCCAGCTGAGAAATGGTTATTATCCTCTGAACATTTCCAATCTTGTTATGTTTAAGATCCTGGTATTAATCAAGGCGACATTAAAATGTTAATGTGGTCCATGGCCAATTAACAATTCAGATTCAATCTAGAATAGTTATGCATAGCCACATGTCCATCGGTCATGAACCCTACTTCTACTTACTGTGTCTTCAGATTCTGTGCCTACCTGGTTTGCATGCAAGACAAGGCTTTATATGCGATTATATAATAGACGGCTCTTCTCTACCTATCTATCTATCCATGTATCAATCTAGCCATCTATCTATTAGTCAATATATATATATATATATATATATATATATATATATATATATATATATATATATATATCCATTCATCCATCTATCCATCTCTCTATCACCTTTGGATAAAGAGAATTGGCTCAGGCATACACAATAAGTAACGGACAACAACAATACTTATGGTTTAAATCTCAATGTAGCCTATACATAGCACAATATATCAGACTTGAAACTTGACAGGTGTCATAGAATACAGTATATAATGCCTTGAAATAGCATACGAATTCGTGAAAGACACACACACACACAACACATCATAATATCATGTGTGTATTCGTTAAAGTTCAATTTATATATTACTTGTATTTCACTCTTTTGTGTTTTAAATATTCCGTCTTACTGTATTTTTTTCCCTAAATGAAGCCATTGCTTCATTCTCTGAAATTTAACAGATGGGACGAGTAAACACTTTCATCATTTTGGGGTCTTCGCTATAGGGGTTAAACATGTGATAATTACTTGCATTCTTCTGCTAAAAGCAATCATGCCATCCAAGGCACGCGAGTGAAGGAAGAGTGGGTTGTTAAAAGGGTGGTGTGCTTTTTACAAAGAGACAGAAGATTATGCAAATTGCTCCTGAATGGCATCCCGGTAGTACCTCATGCGGAGTAAATTTGCCACCTACGTGCTCCCAACCACAAAAGTACAATCTGTTCATCACAATGTGAGAGCATTATTTATTTTGCAGATTTGCGCACATGGCAACAAATGTTTAATCATCACACATAAACACCCGATGCTTTAAGGACAGAGCTGTCGGTGTGCTATATATTCTTGAAAATTGCCTTAAAAAAAAAAATTGCATAATGTTCTCTACATCCAACTTAAAAGTATCAGACATATATTCTATGACATATTTGCATCACTTCCTTGAATGTGTAATATAGTCTTAAAAATAGGTTCAATTAGCCTATATTCTTAATGCATTTTATTTGCAGGCAGGACTTCACAGAATTCAATGGCAATATGTCAATGGAACCCTTATAAATGAATAAGGTTACCCCCAAAATATAAAAATCTATAAATAAATGATTTATCAAATACCCAGCAGCCCTCGAATATATGTTGATAGCAGAGCTCCTTGAAATTCCTTTTTATCAGCAGTTACAGGCTACACCTAGCCTGTGGGTCTAAATGTGGTTGATAGCTATATTTTACTTTTAAAAATGAAGCAAAGTACAATTTATTTCAGTAACGGGCAGTGTTCCAAGACAAATTTGTCATTTTACATTGTTCACCCCTTACTGAAAATTGAATAATTGCAACCCTTGTAGAAATCATGTTTCCCCAGACTTTTGTAAGTTTTCATAAACTATTCACATAATTGAAACCTCTTATGCTGGCTAGTATACCTCAGGCTGTTAACAAGCGTGGTTTTGTAATATTAAATGTAGCTTGTAAAAGTTGCCAGCTTTCCTATAGTTTCTACCTTCTAAATAAGCTTTCAGTTCTTTTCCATAATCAAGAGCCTTGCAGGGAAAGTTTGCTGAAAACTTCTAGAAGATTGTTTTAAAAGTTCCTTCCTGTCTCTCTGCCCAGAGCAGTCCACTTTGGGAAGCCTTCAGGGTTGAATTGCTTGCTTTGATTCTTTGTTCATCAGAGACAGGACGCCTGTTGGATTTGATTACCTGCTGTAACACGGAGGGAAGCCATAGTTTACTGAAACTTGAGACTACAGACTACAGACTGAGTTGCCTTTTAAAAAATAAGAGCATTCTCTTCATTGGTAATAGATGGTCTCACTAATGTCTTTGCTCAGTGGTTCTCAACCCTGGTCCTAGGAACCCACTGTATGGCAGGTTTTTATTCCAGCCTGAACAAATAATGCACTTAATTGGACTTTTGTATTAGTTTAGCTTATTTAGTTAAGATTTAATTTAGGTTAGCTCCAAAAGGTTGGAGAATATGAGTTTATTATATAATTTTATATTTAACTGGGAATTGCTAATGGTTTCAAATAATGAAAAAGCTCTGTTCAGGCATAATGTTAGTTCAATTAAGTGGTAGTGAGATTGGCTGAAATAAAGTCCAGCAAGACAGTGGGTTCAGACCCACTGCACTAGCCCAATGATGTATCACCCTGGAGGGCCACAGGGTCCCCAAATGGAGTTCTTATTCACTTGTCTAATCTAATGAATCTAACTATTTTCTAAACTGGACAGATTTTGTTTTTCTCAAGGTATTTCTAACAGCTGATGACTTCAAATTAGCAGTTTCATTAAGGTAAAGTTACTTATAAAATATTTTTGTTCTGGCATACACAGGTTAGTAGACCAATTAGGCCAAGTAGTTGAGTGGTTGGTCGGAACAAAGGCCTTCATGTAGTGAGACTGAGATCCCTGTCCCAGACCTGTAATTGCCATGTGGATACTGTAAAAAGTATATCTAGTATGAAAGACTGTTGTGGACAGTGAGATTGACAGACAAAGCACAGTTCTGTACAAAAGTCCATTGTAAGACAGTCATATTAAATGTAACCTGCTTACCTTTCTATGTTTCTTTTTTCTTTCTTTTATATATTACAAAACACAACACTATGCAACAGGCCTTCTATATGAATGTATGTGTCTGTATGTGATACAGTTTTTCTCCTCAAATAAAGCAGGGAAACCAAGTAAATGCTCTTTATTCAGTAGCAGTCAAGGCACGTGAAGGGGCGAGGTTAAAAACAAAGAGTTTACAATTTATTGGGGACAGACAGAAGAGGACTAGAGTGCTCTTGAGTGACACTTCAGCACCTAAAAGCTTAAGCAGAAAACTTTTTCTTCACATTTGCCCAGAATGAATGGGCTTTTCAGTGAAAAGAAAGCACAAGAATGAAATACAAAGAATGGATCATCCATCAGGATTGAATAGTCAGAGAAAATCCCAAGGCTGTGGCGAGGGGGGGCTGTGGGTGTCTGATTGGACTGCAGGGCAGTTTAGAGCAGGCAGAGTTTGCCGCGCAAACATCAATCCCCCCCTTTTTTGTTCCAAATCCTTTGAACTACATAAGACAATTTCTTTACCTTAAGCTCAGTTTTAGAAATTCTCTTAGAACTACTAAAACATCTGTGTTATTGAATGGTTCTGTAAAAGAATGCCTTACATTTCAGAGAGAGATATATATTTTATTGGAAAGGAAAAAGTTGTGATTTAAAAATAGATTTAATTGCTTTACATACAATAACTAAAGAAGTTCCAAAGTTAATCCTCTGCTACATATATTTTGAAGATACAGATCAGTTTTAGATGCTGTAGGAGTAATGGCACACAAAGTTTAATTTATTGTAATGCATTTTTTTTTCAGTATATTTAAATGTATTGTCTATGTTTGTAAATAATTAACTACATAAAAAACAAAATAATATGTCATCGTATTGAATCAAGCTGAATTTGAAATTTACTTTGTAATCACTCTTATGGTGAAATGGTGTTGCAAACTGTCAAGAGAAATGTATTTCTTGTTTGTTAAAAATAAAACAAAATACTTTGAGGTCATTACTTGTTGTAATGTATGGATGTTCTTTTTTCCTTCCTCCCTAAAAAGTGAATCTCTAACACAATAATATATCTTAATGTTATTTGAATGCACTTTTGCTCCTGATTTTATAGTACACTTTTACCTCTGCTCTGGTAACAGCTTCCTTACCAGGTTCAGTGCTGAGTGATGCTATCAGCTGGGTGTCAGCTATAAACAGTGCAAACCTTTATATTCTGTGAAGAGAAATATAGAGCTTTGCAACAGAATCTTTTGCTCATTGAAGCACAGAACCACCTAGCATGTTTCATAAAAACAAAAAGAAAGAACCACAAAAAAAAACTCAGAGAGAACAAATCAACTAAAAGACATGACAAAAAGCATAATGATGCATTTTTGAAGGTAGACTACTGAGTGCACGGCTTTCCAAACAGCAGACAACAAGCCCAATTAAACACGAAAAAACACAATTTGAAAGCTTTTATAAAGGAAAGTGGTACAACTATCTATTTAATTTTTCATGTGAAACCACACACACCTAGCACACATATTCAACTCCCCAGTGGGCATATTTTTTTTTGTAAAAAGAAAACATTAAAGCCCCATAAACGTCTATCAGACATTACATTTATTTGACATATTTCTCAGAAGTTAGGGTCATAAAAAATTGACTGGATTAAATTTAACTCCATACAACCGCACTGTAGATCTGATCTGATTGATCACCACATCCCAAGTCTCCTAACCATCCTTTACATTTGTAATTAACAAATGTTATAAAAACAAATAGTGGCATACTACAGAGTTATCCTTAGATAACTTGTTGTTTCTTGTGATCAAGTCAGATTTACCCAATATGTGGAATGACATTTGTAAAAATCCAGCTCTTATAGATGTCATGAGGGGCTGTGTTTATCAGTATGGTCATGATTTTGACATTAGTTTTGTGAAAGACAGTGGGAATCGAACACAATAAAGCAACCGTGTAAATTTGTTTAAGGCACAGGCAATTGTAACAACCTGTATCCCAAAGATTATAGAAAAAGTCTGCAAGGAGTATTCTGATCCTTTTTCCAAAAAGCAGTGTTGTGTGCTATGACAGTTGTATATTAATATGCAGGAACATTTCTCATTTCTCATTAGAGGAACAATATTTATTGTGTGCAATAGGGTGGTCGCCCACCACCACAGAAACAAATTGCTATGAATCTTAGTTGGGTGTAAATTTGTTAAGTTTAGTGTGCATTTCTTCTGCCAGGTTGATCTGTTGACCCCACTAGAATAGAGAGGCACAGTCCTGTGCTGTGGAGGCACTGAGGCGAGGGTGGGACAAAGGCGAGGCGAGGCGAGGCGAGGCCCGAAAAGAAGTTCCAGCCACATTCTCAAGAAACAGCAGACAACAAACCCTCCTAAATCATCATTGAAAAGTCATTAGAAACCTGGCAAGGAGAGGAGCACAGATTGCAAAGAGATAACACAAAACCACCCTTTTCCCAACACAATGACAGTAATGAACTGGAAGGGAGTGGGTGGAGCTGAAAAACAGATTTCCTGCCCATAACTGAAAGCTGTTTTCCAACATTACTTGCAACACTGTTACAATGTGTTAGAATTTTATTCACGTGTTGTTAACCATTGTTGGAGCCTTGCAACATTTTATCTGTCTGACCCTCACCCCTGCCATATGCTAGAGTAGAGTATTCCTCCAGAGGGGGACCATTGAAGCATCTGCGCACACTGCACTGACTACTTCCATGTACTGTATGATAGGTATCTGAATGATGTGAGCTGCTGTCATTTACAATGCTCCCCCAATGGGCTATTTCAGATCTCATTGTGCCTCTATGTCCATGTTTCTCACAGCTGTCATAGCTCTATTAGAATGCAACAATGAATATTAATAATAATGTAATACAGAGAAGACATACAGTAAATTGAACATAACTTGAAATGGACATCATATATGAGTGTCAGCTTCTTTTGATTCCTTTAATATTTTAGTAGATATCTCACTTTTAGTGCTTTCTTATTTAGAGTATATCAGTGTGGTCTAAATGTAGCAATTCTGCTGTTTTACATTAGGATGGCTTCGGTATGGCTTATTGCAACAGTATTGCAGCATTTTTTTTTTTTTTCAAACACAGTCCGAAGTCCAAACATAAATGCATCAAACCTAGATACACCACATATTCTCCAACGTATTGCTCACACACTGTGAAACCAAAAGAGATGCAAAGTGTTTGAGCACTACATTTGAGACTGTAGAAAAGGGCAAACCTGGAGATGGCCTGCTACAATTCGGAAGCTGTGATATTCTGCCATACAAGTATGTAATGGGAAGTTTCACAGGCAGAAGATGAATGATGTTTTCCAAAAAGAGTCCTGACAGACCAGTAAAACAGATGACAGAATTGATGGCATGATTATCAGTGAGGTGAAGAAGGACAGACATGCCCCAGGCAATGCCATAAACAAAAAAAAACTGTGGCACACAAATAGAGCAGATGTTGCTTTCCTGACTGTTAGAAACAAGATACCCAAGAAAGGATTTCATGGCTGGCTTGCAATAAAGCAAAATAAGTTTCTAAAAGTGCAAAACAAAAATAAAATAAATAATATGGTATTAATAATTTTCAAGGTTAAAAATAAATAAATGTATGTGGCAAAGATTATTATATTAGAACACGTGAATTAAGTTATACTAGTTAAAGTTTAAATCCAACACAATATATTACACCTGATCAATAAAAAATGTTACTTGACTTAATACTTGTGCCAGCTTCTACATTCCCTGTATGTGTACTATGCCTCCGTATGGTACTCAGTAACCAGATAAGAGAATGCAAAAGCGATTGTAATTCTCATTTTTATTCAATAAGCCCTTGACTTGCTATCAGGGGATCCTTGTCTTCTTTTTAAAACTCAGCAAAAGTCTTTGATGAGTAAACCAACACACAAAGGAAATGGCAATGCTACTTTTTCTCCTGTCTGTGTGACATCATGAGGGCTTTATTCACTGATAACCTCTTATGCCAAGCTGCTGCTGCTGCTGACATTCAATTACCTGACTGACCAGAGGTTGCACCCCCACCCCCACCCCCCCCAAAAACAAAACAAAAAATTGCACAATTAAGATATTCTAGTTTAAAAGGAAATGAAGGGAGATCCACAATCTAATATTCTGGTATACAGAGGAAAATGCAACTGAGGGATTCAGTCAGCTAAGAATCATAGAAGGAAACTTTAAATATTAAAATTAATTATCTTCTGTGTTCAGTACCTTAAGTAAAGCTCCCATTGCTCTTCAACTCAAAGTGCTGCTGAGTGTATTAATATAGCACATTTAATAGGAATTCTGCTGATAAGAAATGCAAAAAAAAAATGTAGCTTATAAATGATGGATTGGTGCTGAGAAGTTCATAGGTTTCCCATGCAATTTTAGAAGGTGATTGCAACAGTTTCAGTGAAGATATTATGTAATTCCAGTCCAGAATTGCCTATATGCCTTATATGCATTATAAAATGTTATTTTACAAACAGTTTGCTCCTCATAGTCAGGAATATATATGTGCCCAAATTAAGTGACCATTTATTTTCCAGCTTTCATGCACGATATCCTAGAAAACCTTTCTGTACAATGGGGTGGTTAAAAAAGTTGAGACAAACATAAAAAAAACACAGACACTCACAGTCTCTATTGAGAATAAGCAGAGATTAAAACGGAAAACAAAATTCAATACCATCACTTTTCAATTCAAGACTTATCGACACAGTATTATCTACTGCTCATCAACGAACCTTTCAATTTTCCATTCCCAGCGCTGAGTATATGCCAAAATGCCAAGCTTTGTTGGGGGGTACACTAGAATGGATACTGAATATCCAAAACTCAAACACTGCGCTGACAGTTTTCTTTTTTCTTTTTTTCATACTACAGAACCCTTTCAGTATGCTTTAGTAAATTCCCTTAGGTTAATGTTCTCCAGTGTCTCATCATGACAGCACCATGTTTGATTTTTTTATTTTATTTTCATCATCAAGTCTCGTTTGCTTTAAAAAGAAATATAGCATTAATATGGAAGAAAGTAATGTTGAATATTGTGCCTTGACTCTTTGAATATTCTTAATTTGAACTATAAGTAGCTGCAACAGTACTGGTCTCTGGTGTTTTCTTTCAATATTAGGCTCAGAACTTTTCAAACCACCATTGTATAGTACTGCTCTTTTATGCACATTGCAAGTCACATGGTTTAACTAGCCCCTGGGTGTGCCTTTGGGTGGTTTGCGTCTTTCTCCTGCTTTTTAAGCAGTTTGATACACCCCCTCAAGTGAGTTGTTTGAACTAAACTCCTGTGGGAACGGGGCAAAGCTTTCTGAGTAACTGTACACCCTTTCAGTCTAGTGTCTCATAATGTTGAGCACCACATTCTACACTCGATTTAAATCAAAACACCTTCTGCCCAGTAACATCCACAGTTCTGACATGGAAATTAGATTTTCCATCTCAGTTGATCTCATCTGCTTAAATACCTCTAAGCACAATGCTGCATTGTCGTGGCTGTTACCCCCCCCACCACCAGGAACTGTTCAATTATTAAATAGGTGGCAGAGAATGGAGGCTTAGTTAATTTGGCAAATAGACATTAGCACTCTCAAAAAATTGAATTACTATCTCTCTTGCTTAAAACATATTATCTGATTAATTCTATGCCCAATCAAATACTCTAATCCGTTCAGCAAATTGTGGTACAGAAGGAAGAGCAACCCTCTAATTACTCTCAGATGACAAGTTTAGCAGCAGTCTGAATTTAGTTTGGAAATATGGAGTTTCTGCATTCTCATTAAAAAAAAAAATTGTCTGTTTCTCAAAACACTGAGAAATGGTATCCTTGACTTAGCTGATTTATCTCCTGGACTTCATTGTTTAAATGAATGGCTGCACTGTTAGCCATAAAATTCAGTAATGGGATATAAGGATGCTACATTATTGTTTTTCTTTTCACATTATTTCTAATGGACTAATTAGATTCAAAATTGAAATTAAGTTAAACACATAATGAAATAATGGGAGACCAACAAACATGACCATTGTATGGCATTGTTTACAACAGAGTTCAAAAGAGGTTTTCCCAAACTTAGACAATTCATTACTGAGTTTTCTAGGAGACCTCTTCTTGAGGAACTTAAGGAGACCAACCTCTTAAGAGCTTCACAAAGACCCTTTTATCTGCTGTTGTTCTCTTAAAGCATTGAGATGTGCTTCATTTAATAGTTAGAGCTTATTCCCTTCAAAGAACCTTTACAAGTAACTGCTCTCCATAATGGTATTTAGATCTGATTAACCTCATCTTCTCTTCACAATCACATGTGTCCTGAGATTCTTGATTGTACAATGGAGGACTCTGTTACCCACTGTACTTGAATACTTTCTTGCACTGCAGGATTCTGTTTGCCCAGAATGTGTGGATGCTTTACTCAGCTACAAAACATTTCCAAACGAATGCACCTAAACACTAATCTTTAGTGGTAACAGGCACATGGAAGCACACATCTAATAGGCCATAATACTGATCTGCTCTTCAACGTTAGGGATTAACTTGTGATGGATATATGCTTTTTATAGGACTAGGATTTGTCCTTATCTTCTAAATACAAGAATATGCTGTACAAATATATTTTATGTGTAACATTGTGCAACAATAACATACAATCTGTTTCCTCTCTGTCTCTTTCTCTCCCACACACACCTATATATGTGTGTATAATTCCCTTCCCTGGTAATATTCTTCCAGATGTGTGCACATATTTTACGATGCAGTACACGTCATTCCCTCATCCGGATTTAGATTTGACAATATGTCTTGTTGTGTACCTGCTAGTCCTGGATGCACTGTTAAACCAAAGACCTGAACAACAAACTCAAGCAGTGCAAATTAAAACTACCAGGAGATAAAAATCTAAAAAAACAACAACACATGGATTTGGCCTTCAAGTATGTAGTGCCCCATATAAACAGATCCCAAAGGGGTCTTGCAGAAAGCTTTGGTACAATTGAATCATTCAACTAATATTCAAGAAAAAAAAATACTGGGAGTGCAATGGGATATGGAAATATTGCCACGGTACATGTTATGCATGGTGTACTGGGAACTAACTGAACTGTATGCTTTATAAGGTAAATCAGAAATCACGTAAAACCCACAAAAGCGATGCTGAATTAAATTTTAAACTCACTGAGAAATAACACTTTTTATTTTTAAAGGACATCCTAGCCTTACATTTAATGTGGGAAGCCAGAGGGGCCCAGATGGTTTCGACTCATGACATAAACCCTATGAGGATGTCTTGCACTGAAGGGGTGATGAAAGGAAGAATTCAGGTTTACTTGCGTTGTTAAAATAGAGTACTCTCCTATCACATTGTTACATCATGCTATATTATAGTTTAAAAATTCTAGTTCTAGAACAAAAAAACAACAAGAAAATAACGTTATTCCAATTACAATGATTATGTCAGCTACAAGGGGAATCAGTGTCACTTTAATGAAGGATCAAGTCACTCTGCCTACTTGTGGTCTTTGATCTTTTCCAATGGAAAAAACTGTACAAAAACAATGGTTATTATTATATATGTCACAAAATTGTACATTTGCTTCTTTCTACATTGCAGCTTTAATACGATGAATCAATACAGTTCTAAGCCAAATTCAATTTTGACTCATATGCGCAATTGAAAAATGGTTAGTTCACCATCTATCAAAGATGAAGAAAATCATTTATGATTTCTCCATTAGATTTAATGTCCTGTGTCACTTGAGTATGCCTTCACATTATTGAGCCGAGTTGAGAATGAGTTCTAAATATGCACAAGATATATTCTGAATATGTGCATTTGGAGTAATGCACTGCTGAGAGACATCAGTCCAGCTCTTAAGCTTCGAGTTCATGCTGTCAAGGCCACAATGCAAGTGAGGCATGAAAGCCATCTCGATAGCTTGCACTAACTACTGTGCTCCAAATGTATGTCTTCTGATAAATTAATTTGTGCATTAATCATTTCAAATTTGCACGCAGGACATGGAAATGTTACAGTAGCACAGGATCCCGAGACATAAGTATTTGTTTATTTATTTTCGGGAGACCATGAGTACATACAAAACACTGTGGGCTATGCACCTGTTAAGAGAATGAACTAAATGAATGAGCTTAGAGTTTCTCACTGCCCAGCTGTTATTTCTAATCACATCCTATTATTATAATGAATTATAATTATTTCATATATTGGCTTATAGTATTTTAATAAACTAACCTGTACTAATCCCATTTTGTGTGTAGGCCTATTAGTGATGCAAAAAGTATTTCTAAGGACTTATGAAGCAATTAATTATGCAGGATAAATAATAGGATATAAGCAGGAGCTGTTTGTTTTTAACCCTTCACAGGAAGTTACTGGGCAGAGAATGAAAATAGGCAGATTCTATTGGTGCTAAAGACTCCTTCTGTTGAGACTGCACCTAACAACAACACATAACAAACAGACGTTGACATATTTAGAAATATTTAATCTTGAAAGTAATGCAAATAAACAAGACTGGTGATGCAAATTATTTGAAGGTTAAATAGAAGACATGTAATACATATATATATATATATATATATATATATATATATATTACAGGTATCATTCGGAAATAGCTGGCAATGACAAACGTGGGGTCCCAGATTTAAAATGTTCATGTGGGCTAAGAGGTAATTTTACACATGACATCAGTAATGCGTTAGTACACTGTTCACTGCAAGGCAGGTTTGGCAACACTATTTCATGCCTCTAATGGGTTGACATATCTGTACAAAAGGGATTCGGTGCCATTCTTTCGTGTAGAGTCACACAAAATCCCTGTAATTTTTAAGGAGCTGTAATATTGCAATCTGCCAGTGCCCTAGCAACCGGCAGTGGATTCTGATGATGCGTGTGCATCTCAGACATCCACTAAGCAGTAAATCAGTCACATTTCTAGTTTGGATTGAGGCCACGTGTACCTGATAACTGACAGCGAGACATTCAGTTCCGTGCCTATATATCCTTGGGTCCTTCTGCTCTGCAGCGCTTCAATGGCACTCAACCTTTCATCTCTGCTTAGACGATGCATGGCCGCCACAGCAAAAGGGACTGAATGCAGGTCCTGTACCCGTTTTCTTCAGACCCACTCATGCACATGTGTTGGGTGCTTTGTTGTGGTTAAAAACAGTAGCAACTTGCTGCAAGTGCCACATTCCAGCAGCCCCTGGTTTTATCATTTACCAAGCAGAGAATAAATCTGTGACACAATCACAGCCTCTCAAGACATGTATTTTCATTCCACATTAACAACTCTCTTCTGTGGATGTAATTTTTTGTATTCTTTACTGAAATTAGATACCCCCTTTCTTTTCCTGTGAGCAATATATTTCACATCACACCCCATCTATGATTTTTAAAGGTGTCCATCGGGGTGTTGGTTTCTAATTTTGACTGAAATCCGCTGAAGCAGAAGCTGATAACTCCACTGACCTCTGACCCGAGTCACATTCAACATGATCTCCAGAGATAAATGGGTGAAAGGCCTAATATGTCATACTTTATAATTCCACCTAATGCACATCTTAATTCAGAATCTATAAACTATTAATTTGGGCAAATAATTAATTATTCATGACAGGAATGTCCAGTCTTGGTCCTGGACACGTCACATTCAGCCGGTTTGATAGGTCATGCTTAAATTAACCCTTAAATCACCAATTTATAAAGATTTTGAAACATTTCCTACTGATGAAGTGAAATTCAATAATTAAGACCTCCTTAAGAACAAACATCTGAAAATCCCTTTACTCCTTAAGGACAATAATCCATTTAAGTGAAGAAGTGACTTGCTTGATTAACCAATAAATAACACTGGTTTTGGTGATGGAAAACTGGTGATTTACGGTGCTCTGGACCAGATTTCATCACCACTGCTTTAGAAGATTTATAATGTGTCAAGGATTTATTTTTTTATTTTTTACAAAAACAACAAACAAATCTGTTACTAAAACGATTTGCTTCTTACAGTGCAGGAATAGACTGTAGGCCTGTGCTATAAATTCAGTCACACAACTGAAGATACAATTATATAATTATATATTCTTAGTCAAGGCATTGTGCATTTTGAATACACCAAAAACAATACATGCCATGTATAAAGAGTGTTTTCCCCCAGGAATGCTGAAAAACAAGGCACAGTTCATAGTGGTCTCTCTCCCTGTTGCCACCTTGTGGAGAAAACGTTTGTTTCCCATGTAATCTATCTTCCGTGTTCTAAGTTTATAGCAAACTATATTGTGTTGCTTTTATCACCATCGCTGTTTCTTTTTCTTTCTTTCTTTTTCACATTCTAGTTGGTAGTTTTTTTTTTCTATCTCAAGACCACAGCTACCGTTTCTAATCAATTAAGAAACTCCAGATCCTGGATATATGATCTTCTTAAGAGAAGTGATTAATCATTATGTACATTTCAAATATAATTAAATCAGAAAAATTACCCCCACCTCCAATACAACTGTTTTTTATCCCCAGAACACTCACAATTAATAGCAGAATAAAATATGTAACAATGACTAAGTAACAACAAAAAAGCACACTTGGATAATTCACAGTGTGAGCTTGGATAAAAATTACAAACTGCAATCTTCATTTTTTGTTATTCTTAGTTTAACCTTGAAGTATATCAACTGCAATAATTTATCATTTAACTCAGCTGCTACACAACAGCAGAGCTGAATGCAAAGATGGTCTGTAAAATATGGATGAATTTCCTAATGTTCAGACAAAGACACAGTTCCCATAACAAACATGAGAAGGTGCCTCATAGTTGGATGGATAAAGTGCCCATAGCATTAGAGAGTAGATGTTTAAAGTTCTTTATCTATAGAACATGAAAATAAAAGTCTTCCGAGACACAAAAAGAGGTTCCATTTGCTTTGTGTTTGTTTTTTAACAAACTGCAGTAGATACTTTTATCAGCTGCCAGGAAATGACCTTTTCGGGGAAAGGTTTGTATGCACTCCCACTGTGGCCAGTCTCATGTTCCTGACAACTGGCTTGTGATGTAACAAGAAGTTAACCTTATTGGGAATGGTCATGCAAGGATGGTTGTAGAGTACAAAGGATGCAGTTCAACCATGAAGGGAGGAATGTTACCTGCTACAAAGCAACTCAACCTAAAAGGTTTTCATTATCAGATAAGAATCCAAAGGGAACAAATGTTAGATTGGAAGGAGTTTTGTTAACAGAAAATAACATTAAAGCAGAAAGTAACAAACCTAAAATTGTTATTAAATAAAAGGTAAAATCAAACCACTATCAAAGGAAGGATAATGTACTGAATTGCATACAATTCAAAATACATGTAGTTCTGAGTATTTAAAGCACTACATAATGCATATTTGAATGCATAAATTAATTAATGTGTAGATGTAATTAGTTCCATTGCAGTCTGTCAATACTTTACGTACTCTCATACACCACTCAGTCACTGTTTTTTCTTATTAGAAAGTTACCCCATATATTCATAATAGTACACATTATTTTTACATGAAAAAATATCACCTTGCACTCCCAATCTCAGGCTCTATCTAATGGCTCATTTAACATTTACAAAAGTCAGCAGAATGGGTTCCAGTTTAGGAGTAGTATACTATTGCCTGTGGGTGGTGGGAGTTGAGGGGAGCAACTTTTCTCCCACACTTGGAGATACTAAATAGCCAGTGCATTTTTCCTGCGGGTCGTTACAAAACATGACAATTCATCATGGCCACTTTAACTGAGAAAGCCAATAAAGGAGACCCCTTCCTCACCTATTGTTACATTACTCAGAACAATAGGATCCTGGAAAAAGAAAGAAAACAGAGAGACTTTGGTGTATGTCTTGCACAAAACACATTTCCCTATTTATTTACTTTTAATGGATTTATCTAATATTATTAAGTATAATACTTAACATAAAACAAGGGGAATAGTGGCCATTCAGACGCCCTTAAAAGCATTTTATTTTAATGTGATCAGAAATTTACTTTTGTTAAATAGTAAGCACCTATGCAAATCAACAAAATTCAAGAAAATGAGCAGAGCAAAAAAGAGGTAGCAGTTCACAGCAGTGAGAGGCCCAGTGTCTCTTCCAGATTCAGGGCCCCGGTTCATCCTTTTGTTGTCCGATGAATGAAGTTGGAGCCCAGGGCAGCCTACAGCATGTTTTCAATAGCATCCTGTTTTAACTCCTGGTTTACCACAGTAATCACTGATTACAGTAGGAATTAATGACCCTTTTACAGGCTTTCAAAAGTAGCTTGTCATTAAAATATTTCTGGGTTTAATTTAGACACCTATGGGGGTTTAGGGACGCCTATTTCCCAGCATTTCCAAACATTTTAAAAGAAATACTGCAGTGCTGAGATCATTTTCTGGAAACATTGGCATTGCTTGTATGTCTCGTACCGGCTGAAAGAGAACAATATGCTTGGTATTTGTTTTGACACTGTGGAATTGAAGGAGGACATTCGGCATGCTTGGGAACAATTGAATCAAAAAAAGGCTCTGTCCTACACAACTGCCATTCATTTATGATTAGTATTTTGTTACATCACCTTTTGAATCCCCTGCTTTATGCTGTCATCATGATCGGTCTGTTTTGTTGTGTGGTGGAGCAACTTGTCTGTCACGTTCAAGCCTGCTGAGAGCTGGAGGTCAGCGTATGAGTTGCAGTTCAGACAGAGCTTTGATGTGCTCAGCTCTTTGTATCCTTTGTGGTGCTGAAATGTGTTTATAGGAGTTATCATTTCTGTGGCTGCAGTTGTTTTAGATGGAAAGCACCTAGTGATACTCTAGATATTTCTGAGTAGCTTTGCCACTTTTAACAAAGAAAATTAGTGTGAATAGAAGTGTACCCCTGACGACAAGACATTTCTTTATATTCTTATCAGTTCTATAATACAATAGCTGTTTTATTATTTAACTGCAATCATGACATGGTTTCAAACCTTATAGAGCTGTGTGTGGTGTTGTTAAACCGAAGAGCACTTGGATACGTAGCTCAAGTGTGAGGAATGGACCTTGTTCTGGTGTTGGGCAGTGTTTCTCCACCTACTATTAGAATGAATACCATTATATAATTTGCCCTTGAACTATCAGTTGGTATTATAAGATAAGAAACTAACCATGACCACAGGAGTAGCTCAGTCATGTATAAAAGCCTCATGTATTATGCTGATCTGTGAAATGGAAACCTTCCCAATTTTTTCTTTTAACTGTTTTTTTTTTTTTTAATGCAATTGTTAAAACTCCATAGTGTAACATGAATAAAGACTATGGTTAACTATGGAAAAACTAAAATCAATAATGATTAAGCAGAAATACTGCACAGTCCTAACTAATATAGGATATATTTTTATATGAAAGTTTGATAAACTTATTATTTACATGGGAAGCATCTGATAAATACCATCTTCATCCTGCAGGTGGCATGCTCTCATGATTTATGGCTGTTGAAGATCATGGCCCCAGCTTGATCACTTTACAAAGATACTATGTACCACAATTGAAAAATATTATTAAAGCTAGTCAATCATTTAAAACAATTCAATATATTCTTAGTTGATTCGTTATGACATGCTACCAGTAATCTGTGAAATCGCATGGCAAATTATTTGTATTATAGGCATGTGAGTATATACTTTATTTGTGATCTGTTTTAATATATATATACTTTTATCTTGATCTCTGTAAGTAATATTATTATATTAAGTGTATCACATTATACTTAACAGCTCACCTTAGCCCAAACCCTAACTCTAACTATAGAATTATTGTAGAGTTAAGGGTTTATGAAAACTTTCGAGGGAAAATGAGAGTTAATCTTAACTCTAAACCGCTCCCTAAACTGCACTCTAGCATTGCTATAGCCCTAATTTCAACCCTGTCTAACTTAAGTTTTAGTTTAGGTTTAGGGACCATATATGCTGTTGGCATTAATTACCATGATTTATATTCATGAATAATTACAGTAAATCAGTTCTATTTTAGAAATACAAAATCCTGCACTGAAATATTTTCGCAAAACTACTAAAATGCCCAGATTTGTATCTTGCAGATGGCACAACCATCTGATTTATGGCATCCTTGATTAAGTAATATTGAAGTAACCATTTTTATGTTATTTCCTTTCTCCATCACACATTGACATCAGCACAAACCCATAAACACACAAGCACTAAGTTTGAGTACATCCTACTGAGACACCTGGAAAGTGAAATCTTGTTATTTGGGGATGCATTTGAATGAACACATATTGTTAATTAAATTATTCATCCTTATCTGTGATATCGTTACCAAGTAATCAGCGACGTGACAGTTCCAAATGTACTCGCTCTCTGATCTTTACAGTCATCTCTTGGCAAAAAACATGTTTAACCAACTGTGGAAATATATAATTAGATTAAGAGAATCACAGAATAACATTGGTTTCATATGAAGGGTGTTTGAAACTTTTACACTAGAACTGTATATACTTCTAGAATGTTCTGGAAATTCTATTTTCTGTGCTGAACAAACTGCTAAAGAGTAAGACATTCCAGCTTTATTTTCCAAAGCGAACACTCCTAATTTATGAACAAGAAACAGACAAAAGTATAGAAAGCTTCACTGTTTAATCCCTTCTTTGAAAGAGAGAGCATTCATGTTTACAAAACAGGAAGTAGGCAGAGGGCGTTGAGCGGTGATTCGTGTTTTCTTTTAGAATGCTAATATTGCTTTTGATCTTTTATTTTTTCTCAAAAACACTTAATATGATCATAAGTCTAATGCATTGTTAAATCATTTCACATCAGTTTTTCTTAGGTTCAGCTTTGGAGGCATCTTAATGAAAGAATTGTATATATCCCAACTCAGATGGTATTGTATTTACTTTAACCCAGCAAATCCATTGAGAACTAATTACCAAGACTGTGGGCAGCTTCTCAAGTGCATCCTAATATACTAATTAATTTTCCATTCATAAATAACACAACATGATGTTTAGGGACACAATTTAATTTGTGTTTCGCTTCGTATATTTAATTATTATAACTGATCCCTGCACTAGACTTTTCATTGTCACAAACAAAATTGTACTTCTGGGATTATGAAATGACAAGGGAGTACTCAAGGAACATTGTATGTTTTCTCTATCTGTTAATTAAAGGAAAATATACATGAAAGCAGAAGAAAATATATATTTGTAGGGATTTATTTACTTTTTCATATGGAAGATCACTAGATATTAAAAAAGACCATATTTTCTGCATGTACAACTGTTAACAATTAGGCCTAAACTAAATCCAAGCATCAGTGTAGGTCTGCAGGATTATATTGAAAAGCATTAACTGACTATCTTGACCTGCCCTCATTTGATTTAAACTTTAATGTCTGACAAAGAATCCACATTGAGTTATCTGTTCTTTACATGCACTTCTGTCCAATGTGTGAATATTTATAAATGTACTGAGAGCAGCTCTCCAATTCTTTAATGGAATGAGCCATGTTTGTGTATCTCAGACTCGGCTGTCTAATCACTGAAGGTGTTAATGCCACCAGGATAATAGCCCTGTCTGTCCTTCTGCCACCTCTACATCTGCCACAGACACTAGTCCATTTGCTAAGTAAGTCAACACTGTAGTGATGGTTTAAGCCTTATCTCGCTTTCAGACATGGCAAATGGTTTAAATTAAATGGCACCTCTACATATTGCAACTGGCCTTGTATCTCCTCTGGAGTGTAACATATCCATGATTGAACAAGGCACTTCAGGAGACCAAGGGGGAACACATACACACATGTGTCTGTGGCATCTGTCTCACACTGTCAGATAAGCAGATACACATGGAATAGCTGCCTATTTTTTTTTAAACGCATTTAATTTGCAGATTGTGACAAGTTTTGATTCTGAGTATAACTTACTGACTGACTGATTGATTGATAGGCTAACTAAATAACTAAAGAAATGTAATATACATGTCCAGAAAGACTTAGTAGGAGTAGGAGTGCTAATTAAATAAGATCGGTGACATTTTCTTAGAAATAATAAAGTCCAAATTGTATTTATTTGTATTAGTATTACTTTTACACACATTAAGGTTGAGAAACAATAACACAATCAAAATAGATTGACTTAAAGCAACACAACATCATAACACTGTCTATTCTCGTGTGTACCTGGAAACTGCAGGACTGAGAGAATGCAAGAAGACAATTGAGAATCAATATCTGTGACAATCAGATACACATTGAATGTTTGTACAGACTCTTCTATAGTGTATTAGCACTGTGTATGGCCTAGTCAAAAGAGCATGCAAACCATGGCATGAATGTGCAGGGGAATTGGCTTGTGTCCCGTTGGTCACCCGCAACACTTAGTGGGGGGTTTGAACAAGTACAGAGATTGTAAATATAGGTCGACACTTGGTCTGTGGCACTGTAGCACTGAGAAATAAAGAAAAGGTTAGACAGACTTAAAAAAAAAAACATTCATAAACTTATGTATTGGTATTCATATTTTAACTTTAATATTTAATTCACATACTCTATCAGTAAGCAAACATGACTGCCTGTCTATCTATTGATCTATACAAAAATAAGTTCATATATTCACTTCTCTAAGGTATTAAGCAATCCATTTTAAGGCAAACTGCTTGATAAAGACCCCTAGGGTGCCTTTTGCTAATTACAAAAATGCCAGTTAACACCAGAGCAGATGGGCAGTGCTTTTATTCTGGATGTAATACTCTTACCACCTCCACACAAAGCCTTTCAGAGCTGTGATCTCCTCTGATTAGCCTATTAAGGTGGCAAACAAGTAACAATCTGATTTTAAATCAGTCTTACTTAAAAGCACAAAATGGCTACTAAAGACTTGACTTCTAATGCATTTTAATATTTCCTTGAAATGATCAGTAGATAAATAAGCAGAATAAACATACATAGTCTTCAATATATTGTGAGAAATGAAACAAGACAGCATATTGGGCAGAATATGTCTATACTTAGTCAGTTGTATAATTGTTATTGAGGCTGTTAATGTATATGGAGAGTATTCACCCTTACTGTGGATCCTTTTAATGCCAGATTGTGCAGATGGAATGGAAACATATTCAATAATACAGACTTGAATTTCACTCAGTTTCATGTTTATGTTATTTAATGTATAAGAATCATTTTCAACAGTGTAGACTAAATAAAAGCATGGATTGATTGTAGCAATTGGAAACATTACGTGACATCCTTTGGTCTATTGGAATATCCAAGTGAAATTTGCAGCAGGAAAATCATGTGCAAGCAGTGTTTGTGTGTTGAAAAAGGAGACAGTAAATAGTCTACATTTCATCATGCAATTAAATTATCTAAGTATACTAAATTTAACCTAATTTAACTGAAATCTTTCATAATGCAGCTACCCATATAGAATGAAAGGTGTCTACATTATTTGTCAAATACGATTTTGGAATTATGCCCAAACCAAATTAAACTCACCTGCAAGCAAAAATTCAAACTATTGAGTGATAGCAGCTTTTGCATGATGAAGGAACCTGCCTATCCAATTCAACCCCATCATAGTGTTTCTAATTTGCAATTGACAATAGGGTTGAAGTTTTTACATTTTATATAAGGAGGAGCCGAACTCACGCCCCACACAAATATCAATGCACATGCACACAAACATATACACACTTTGAACAGAACACGTTCACACCCTTCATTTGAAACAATGTTATTCAGCTATCCAGTGAGGAAGTATCAGCTAAAACAGAAAACATGTATACATAAATAGGTCTATATGAAACCCAATGGCAAATGCTAAAGCAATAACACAAAGTGGTTTAAAGTACTTGTTGATTTAAGGAGCTTTATGTCTCCTCTTACAACATGGGATAAACTTTAACTCCATGAGCCTCTTAGCAACAAACAATTCATTTGGTCTGATTGTTTGAAATGATCCGTCATACTTCCACACATTAACAGTACAATCCAGCATTAATACCACACTGTAGATGCTTAGTTAATTCTGAAAACAGTGAATATATACAACTCCAAACATGTCACCACTTCTTCAAGACTTAATCAATATGTTTACTTTCAATTTAACAGATAAGAGTAGAGGAAATCATTTTCTTTTATTTTTCAGTAATTACTACAAAAACAAAAAGAAAAAGAAAAAAGCTTTAAGTCCATGACTGAAGCAAAATCCAACCTTGCTACTTTAATCTCTCTAGTAAATCTATCAAATGCTATAAGGCTATTAAGTTAGATTTCCAGACTTTTTAACTCCAGTATATTTTCTCTGACAGCTAGACTGTAGCATGTTAATAGGAAACCGTGAAGTCTAATATAGGCTCAGACAGGTTCACTGGGTTAAGAGCAATATAGTCGGGTGTTTCCCAATTTGAATTAATGACAGGGTGCCAGGGTTGTTGTTGCTGTTATTATTTAATTGTTTCAGTCCCCCCATCCATCATATCATTATACTCCATCCAGTGGTATTTCGTGAGAAAGGTGATTTCAGTTGAACAAAGCACAGGAACTAACACATTAAATGCATGCATTATCTTTTCTTTATCTTTATTCACAGCGACGAAGCAGTGGATGTAGAAGTTTGCAGCCGAGTACCATATGTTGGAATAGGTAACAGGCTGAAATCAGTGGCACTGAAGCGATTCACTGAACAGAGGTCTCTTTCACATTTGAAAATCAATTACTTGATAATGAAACCTCTTGGGGGCTTGAAGCTTTAGGATCAAACGTTTAGGCTTAGCTGCACAAAAGCGCTCTGAAACGTGGAAATATGTGTTCATTACGATAGCTATACATTTCGAGTTTATGGAATGCTCCCATACGTTAATTATGCATTTAAGACTAAAAATGCATATACAACACACTACACTATACCACTACTATAAATATTGATCACGAAGGAGAGTAATAGGATTAGTGAATATTTTTTACAGGAAAGTTATTTTTATGGATAAACAGACAAGGCACAATACTACACAATAATAAGAAAAATAATTGTAATAATAATAATAATAATAATAATAATAATAATAATAGAAGAAGAAGAAGAAGAAGAAGAAGAAGAAGAAGAAGAAGAAGAAGAAGAAGAATTAAAACATCCTGTTAAAAAGTTATACAAAGCAAACTGAAATCCATGATCTTATTCAAATTAAGGGAAACGATAACTGAACACACTGGTTGTCCAACATTAAATGCCCTACTTATCCTATAGCCTATCACTTAATAAAGCCGACTGACGTATAGTGTTCAAACTAAATTATTTTAAGTCTAAATATAAATGGAAAAGCGTAGCGCTATAGGTCACTGAAGATATACAACACTATTTCTGGATTTTGACTTTCTATTGATTAACGCCTGTGTATAGCATTTCATACTAGCCATTTGTGTATTAAACCTCAGAGGATATGACCAAACAGCTAATTTATTTAGGACTCGCTGTGATACCAACCGGTTATTTGTACTTCGCAGCTCTGAAACCCACTGTTCAAAAAGATCAATTAATATATTTATCACGTTGTCATTTGTGTTAAACAATCTATTGTAATGCGGAAAGTGCCATTGATGCCACAGGAAGACGCATGTGTGTTACTTCTACGCCGCTTCACCAATTATCAAAAGATGAGAAGTGCACTTTTGTGTAGTGGTTTGGAAATCTGTCCGTCTCTCCAGCTTTCTATTAATTACTTTTAAATGGTGATGTAGGAGTCCAATCCCCCTCCCCCTCTAACGCCTGTTTGACAATCACCCTCCTTCAACAGAGCTCCTAAACATGGACACCATATTGGGGCAGAGGCCTTGCCAGATGTAAAGGACAAAAGGACAATAGTGTGGGGGGTTTGGGAAAAACTTAGAACAAAGGGACCATTTACTTTAGGAAACGTTCTTGAAAAAATTATCAATAAAGTTAAGTTGACATGTTGTGCATTGTTGCTTAATGCTTGCATAACAGGAACTTTTATGAGTTGGCCCATTTAAACTATAACGATCACACTTTACAGTAACGGGGCATTAAATCCTAATGAATTGACGTTTGAATACCACACGGATGTCTTATGCAAAATGTTTCAGTTCTACTGCACATGTATAACAAGGTTAGTGTTTGGATTAAAGACTAGATTTTGCTGTTAAGTGCATTTATGTGATTTCTATGTGATTCATACATTCATTAATAAAGAATTGGTGCCTATTGTTGTAATGTGTTACCAGTATAAAACATGTATTTTTAAACCTTCGGTATAACCTAACTTATATTTTTAAATCAGTTTATTGTATTTTAATATGTATTACTGTAGTCTGGTCAATAAAAAAACATTGGTATTCAAATCACTGTTTATGTAGAATTTGCTAATATTGTTCATATTCTGTGAATTGGGGACAGGGCTGTGCTTAGCTCACGACATAGGTTTTTGGACAATTTAGCGAATCTGCCAAAAAATATCAGCAGGGTGGTCTTCACTTCCTCTATTGTTGGAAACGGGCTTTCAACAGATATATCTCATATTATCTAATGATAAAATGGGTAATTGTTCACAATCCATTTCTTTTAGACAAAGGAGATCGTGTCATTTTCTCCAAATTAGTTTTGGTATGTGAATCCGAGCAACTTTCCTCCCCCCTTCAAATCGGATCGCCTAGTTAGAACAAAGTGCGCACATTTCCCTCGGGTGCCTCTGGCTAGGGACTAATGAAGAGTTAGCACAGACATGCTAAAGAGGTCACACCTCAACCTCCTGTAGCGAACATCTCTGCTCTGCAGCAGGCCAGCATCCCCCTCTACCAAAGCAAATTGCAGAAAATTAAAAAAAAAGCGTACATAATATATGAAAAAGTAGGTAGATTTGTAATCCAGAACTGCATTTTGGATATCAATTAAATTATTAAACAAATAATAAACCTTAATGTTTCAATAAATCAAACAAAGTAGGAACAATTTTAAGTAGACCACAGCCTATATATGTGGTTTTATGCTGTTTCATGGTTATTACAAATGTAAATATGGACTGTTTCGAAAGCTGAATTTTAGAGTTGATATACAGTGGTGTTCAACAATACAAACTGAGGCTACAATCAAAAAGTCTGAGAATTGTAAACTTTGATGAATACTCTTTTTTAAAAAACAATGCATGCACAGACAATTTAGGTCAATGATAAGGTATGTACGTTATAGTGCATCTCAGTCTGTCCTATCACTTTCGTGGCAACTAAGTAAGCCAGGTATTTGGAAGTTAACACACTAATGCTTTAAAACTTTAAATAAATGCGATTTACTCTATCACAGGTTTCAGGCAGATTGATCAACACCACGCCATCCTGAAGTCTACACAGAAATCCCACATTGTATAATCCATAAACGCCTGCTTTTGGGCAGGAACGCCACTCTGGAGCCAGGGTGCACTGAAATTTGAAGTGAGGAATATGTAACTTTTCGAGTTTCAAATCCCCTTTCAAAGCCAGGGCACAGATTATTATTCTATGTACCAAGTCTCTAATGAATAGGAAGATACAAAAAGCTATTAACAATCAAACTCAAATTTGATAACGCAAATCTGAAAGTATCGCATTCATAAAATAATTATACTAAACATACACCACTAAGCCAGTAAGTAAGTTTATGAAAGTTTTACACAGACCAAGCATTTGATTTCACCTTAGATCCAGCGTTTTTGTGTGAGTATTAACCATGTTAAGACAGTATCATATGATTTAGATATAAACTACATATTTAAATCAGATTTGAACTCAAGGACAACACTCACAATTAAAGCACCAACAACCAATATATGTGTGACTTATAATGTGTGATTTCTTATGGATAACCACAAATTCAAGCTGTAGAGCCTATATGCAAAAATAGACTTCAAGTCTAATTGGGGCGAAATCAAGAATACATGGAGTGTAAATATCTGAGCCGTATTAGAGATGTATAATACTAATGACACTTATTTTTCTTATTAAGCTTAGTTTATGCACCTACAAATATATGAGGTATGCCCACACATTGCTTAGATCTTACATCACTTGGAAATAATTGCGACCCATCAACCAACAAATAGGTAAACAAGGCGGATAGCCGCAATTAAAAACATTACAAATGTCCAGAATTTGTAAGCCTTTTGTATGAGGCAAATGTTAACCCATACGCTGAAGACTAACCATTTGTAGCTACACATGGTCACAAACCGAAGTGCAGCCGTTTGTTCCAGCAGGGGAAGGTCATTGGTCAGCAGGCTGACTCATTAGCATGAAGCACTTCTTAAATCCCATCCAAAGAGCAAACTGCAACACAACTAAAACAGTGATGGTTAGCTCAGTGACGGGAAAGATTAATCTAATTCCTAGTTGACATCGTTTCAGGATTTAACCAGGATAACAACAAAACAAGTATATTTTCCTTTAACAGATAGAGATGAAGATTTGTACGTGTGATACCTTCGCGGTGCTTTTTACTTTGTTGTGCATTGCGCAAAGTAAAACCACTAAATACATCACTTATGAAGAAGATGCTCCGGGAACAGAGATTGGAAACTTGGCGCAGGATCTGAAGATTGATCCAGCCGAGGATCCCCAGACCAGCTTTCGCTTCATGCAGAAGGGCAGCTCATCCTTGATTCACATGAGAGAGACGGACGGGCTGATCAGCACCGGCGAGAGGATTGACAGGGAGCAGCTATGCGGCCAGGCTCCACAGTGCCTGCTCACGTTTGACATCGTCACCTTTTCCAAGGAGAAGTTTCAACTCGTTCACCTGGAGGTGGAAGTGAAGGACATCAATGACAACTCGCCGCTGTTCCCACACAACGAAACATACATCGAGATTTCGGAGAACGCAGTTGTGGGAACTCGATTTCCTTTGGACATTGCCGTTGACCAGGATGTGGGTCCCAATTACATCCAGAACTATCATATCTCCTTCAACGCGCATTTCGGCATCCAAGTGCGCGACAGAGAGGACGGAGTCAAACATGCGGAGCTGGTGTTAACGAAAGAGCTGGACAGAGAAAAGGAAGAGTCCTTTACCCTTCAGGTGTCGGCGGTGGACGGAGGCGTCCCACCCCGGACAGGGTCAGTGACAGTTCATATCAAAGTGCTTGATTTCAACGACAACAGCCCTGTGTTTGAGCACAGTGAGCTCACAGTGGAGCTGTATGAGGACGCGCCTGTGGGATTCCTCCTCTTTAAATTGAAGGCCTTTGATCCGGACGAGGGCAAAAATGGGGAAATCGTGTATGGGTTTGCTGATGAAGTATCCGCAGAGATCAAGCAGGTCTTTCAAATCGACCCCGCCTCCGGACGCTTAACACTGAAAGAACAGGTCGATTATGAGGAGCAGAAATCCTATGAAGTCAATATCAAGGCTTATGATTTAGGGTTAAACTCTGTCCCAGCTACGTGCAGAGTTGTGGTGGAGGTTGTAGATGTTAATGACAATGCGCCTGAGATAAGTGTCAAACCGATGACTTCTCTGAGTGACGGCATCGCCTACATCCCCGAGGCCGCGGCCGAGGACAGCTTCGTGGCTCTGATCAGCACCTCGGACAGGGACTCGGGCGCGAACGGCGACGTGCGCTGCAGCCTGCAGGGACACGGACACTTCAAACTGCAGCAGGCGTACGGAGACACCTTCATGATCCTGACAAACACCGCCTTGGACCGAGAGAAGATTGCCGAGTACAACCTGACCGTGATCGCCGAGGACACGGGCTCTCCTCCCTTCAAAACCATCAAGCACTACACCATAAGAGTAAGTGACGAGAACGACAATGCGCCTCTTTTCAGCAAATCGGTGTATGAAGTTTCCGTTCTGGAGAACAATATCCCAGGTTCATACATCACCACTGTAATAGCCCGTGATCTGGACCTGGGCGACAATGGCAAGGTATCCTATAAACTCATTGATGGAGAAGTAGCAGGGGGGTATCCGTTGTCCACCTATGTTTCTGTGCACCCACTTTCGGGCGCTTTATATGCGGTGAGGTCTTTTAATTATGAGTCAATTCAGCAAATCGAAGTGACCATCCAAGCCAGCGACAGTGGTTCCCCACAACGATTCAACACTGCTCGGATCAGAGTCAAAATAGTAGACCAAAACGACAATGCCCCTTTCATAGTATTCCCCCCTTTAAAGAATGGGTCGGCTGAGGTGCCCATACCTCACAACGCACCGGCTGGGTACCTGGTGCTCCAGGTCAAGGCGAGAGACTCAGACGAAGGGGTGAATCGAGAACTGTCCTTTCAAATAACAGAAGACCAGGAGATGCTGTTTTCTATCAATAAGGAAACTGGCGCCGTTTATCTAAAACATGGTTTGAACTTTGTCTACGGAGACATGCTGGAAGTCGAGATCGCAGTTAAGGACAACGGAAGACCGTCGTTGTCTTCCAGCGCTGTGGTTCGCTTTCTTGTTACAGAAATGAATCCAGTGGAAGATCAGATACTGCTTGTACTCCAGTCCAGTGATGAAGAGCACCCCGATTTGGACACTTCACTCATTGTGATAATCATGCTGGGTGGAGGCTGTGCTTTGCTACTGATCGCCATTGTAACTGTGGCTGTGTCTTGCAAAAACAGCAAAGGGAAGGACTACGGTATAAAGGAGGACACAAAACACAAAATCTTTGAAAGAAACCCCCTGGTCATGCACAGCTCACAGGACGCCTCTGTGTACATGGGATCCAGAATCATTGCCAACGATGGAGTTGGACGCCCAGGAGACAGCGATGCTTCCACCTGTCTGTACGAGGAGAGAAGCGGAGATGCAGAAACGAGAGTAAGTCACCATAAAAACAGCTGTAGTAATAATAGTGATAATAATAATAATAATAATAATAATAATAATAATAATAATAATAATAATAATAATAATAATTATGTGGTCATAAGCTGGTGTGGAATTAATAATGTGAAGAGTTTTATATCCATGAAGATAAAATTGATGACTTATTACATTTGTATTTATTTTTCAGGTTTACATGTCCAACAACACTTTCAGTCCAAAGCACTTCGAACCAGTGGCCCTGTGGCAAGGGGACAAGTACAGTTTACAGCTGAGGTAAGCCTGATTCATCGATGATTTGGTGATTGAACTGCATTGTTACATATCCATATCTTCACTTTATGCTCATATACATAAGCCCTCTGTGCATATGTTCAACGTCAGGACGTCTTATAGGCTTCAACCATTAGACATTAGAGGAACACAAAGGGCATTATAGTAGATTACCAACTTCATAAAACTAAAACAATTTAAATAACAACAAAAAGAAGCTACTAAGAAATTATTTTAAATAAATTGTATGACACCCTGTGGCAGAACTGCTCAACTGTCCGTTGTATGTAGATATAGCAGATGCATTTTGATGCATGCAGATATTATTTTTCATCTCCCAAATCGATTGTAGACAACACTTTATATGAAATAACTTTGATATCCATTGTAGATACAATATAGTAACATACCACTTTATTTGTCTTCACAGTGGTATTGGGAACACCGATCAGCTCAGCACGAAGGATAGTGGTAAAGGAGACAGTGACTTCAACGACAGTGATTCTGACATCAGCGGGGACGGATCCAGGAAGATTCACAGCACCTTCCACCCACGGGCAAATGGTAACTTTCAGACTCGTTTGTATGCTCATAGAAAACTAGGCAACCGTTTATTTATTTATAAAATTAATACATTTTATCAGTAAGCGATGCTGAAACAGTCCTAGTTAATGCAATCTCATACCACTGTATTTGTTCCATGGCGCAGAAACATATTTATTTGTTTTTAACGAAGGTGCATTTTTTCTGTTGTAGGTCACTTTCATTCTACAAGCAATCGAGTTCCTGACCCCAGGGAGAGATACTGTGTGATCCCCACTCACAACACTTCAACTTTTGGGAAAGGATACACGATTGCTTTTTCTCAAGCGCCTGCCTACAATCAGTACGCCGCTTCATTGAAAGACTCCTGTTATCGGACCAACATCCCCAAAACAACAGGTTTGCTGCAGGCTATTCCCAGGACGGAAACGCTGCCACCGCAATTACGTCGCCCAAACCACGAACCAGTAACTCACAGCAATGGACCCGAACAAGCAAAGGATCCACTGAGTACAACAACAGCTGTATCCGAAGTTGCTACTTCGTTTTAAAGAGTGAAGGAAAGTGACAAACAAAATACATGATCAGACATTATTAAGACAGCCAAATAATCATCAAAATTTGAATGACTATTTATTATTCTATTCCTAGCTTACTCAGTTAATAGTAATCTACTATTCAAGTAGCTGCCTGTGTGATCAATGAAGATCAAAGTTTGTTTGAAAAGAATAAGATTTGAACCATGCAAAGAAAATGTAAATATTTAAGTGGAAATGTATATATGTTTTATAAATAAATACTTTTGTATGTTTTCTATTTATGTTATTGTAAAATTTGTTAGCTGTCAAACTCAGTGGAGAAAAATAATTCATGCATTGAGTGTTAAAAATAAAATCCATATTTTAAGCAAATATAACGTCATTATTATTAATAGTCTGTACATCACAACAACCTAGAAGAGTTGGAAAAGACACACATGATTGTAATAGATTACTCTCAAAGTTATGCTATGGATTCGATTTTACTCAATTTAACCAATTATTCGTGGCTGTACAATTCTATTTTGTGTATGGGCAATTGATTCTTCAAACAAAGCAAAAAGAAATAGATATTGCAAAAAGTTATGTGGCTGAGTTGTACTAATCAGAAGTATTTTACACATCAGTGACACTCACTCTGGTTCTGAAGATCCACAGGGTCCTCTCATTTTCATTTCATCCGAGTTCTGGGTGATTTTCAATTAATACATTTTTGAAACATCTGGTCTAAATTGCCACTTGTTTTCAAACCTTCAGCCACTGCAGATATGAAATTGCATAAAGCCTCCGCAGCACACTGGCTCTGACTCTCCAGGACCTTACATTTGTACATTTTCATACCACTAATTATGAGCTTGAAAATTAGCTGCTTTTAAAATATTCTCTTAAGTCCTCCCTTTCCCAGAAATGAGGAAAAGTACGAGCATAATCAAGCTATACAACAAGCAACACGAATGCACCACTTACACATTTAAAATGCCAAATAGGGAGAATGCATTGCCATATGTATTTGTACGTGTCATTATTTGGCTTTCAAATAAAGAAACCCATATTTAACTTTGAAAGTGAAGCATTCAAATGTCTCACTTAATTTTTTTTTTTAAAGGAAATCTAGTACTTCCAGATAGAAAATTGTAAAGTTTTGAATTAAGCTATGGATTTCACTGTGACATCTGAAGTGAAGTGTAAAGTATCTTGTTTAAACATTTTCCAACTAAATGACCTTTAACTACATTTTGTTTTTCTAGAAGTACATATACATCAGTTATTTACTCCATAGCTGTGACTTGGAGCTCAGCATCACAGGTCTACTATGGCTGAAAGGAATGGCAAGCTTACATCCTGCAAGCCCATGCAAGTCTTGTTCAATTCTCTGATTTACTGCCATAGAAGACATCTATTTGCAGGGTGATCGACCACAAGATGATCATTTAAACAAAGATCTTTATTTTCCAAGTAAACTTGGGGGAAATAAGTGGCAGCTCTTGCAAAACCAACAAAATGAGGTCCAGATTACAAGTCACTGTGGCACTTGACAACATTCATTCAAGGGAAACCCCAAACCAACAGCATTTACCACACCAATCCTGTGATAAATACTCAGTAGACTCTTTAAATGACCTCTGTTAGCCACTTTTATGGGTGCCAGCTGGGATTGATCAGCTAATCGGTTGATTGATTGGCCACTAGGAGCACACATTCTCTAAATTCTCAGGCTAATTATTCAAAATCTCCATCCCCTTAAAGTGTAATTCCAAGCCAATTACAATTAGGTTGTGCTTACCAGCCTGAACAAAATCTAGTCTGTCCCTTAATAGTATTGGAATCATCAACACATGGGCTGATAAACCAAGCTAGAAATTCAGCATATTAAATGCACAGTATCTGCATTAATGTAAGATGACAATGATGCTGATGCTGATGCTGGTGTTACAGTCACCAAATATACACATTTCATGAAACATAATACAGAAAGATCAGGACAATAAATGTACAATTGAGTCCTAATTAGGGTCAAATTAAATGGTGAGTCATTTATTAATGCTAATTTAACCCAGACATCTTTGCAAATACAATAAAGCACTTGTAATGTATACCTGAGTCTTTTTTCTGCAGAATATCTTAAAACATTTTTATCATTCATAATCTTATAACATTTCAAAGGAAAATAACATGTAACATGAACAAAACTATGTAGTCTTACATGGACAGGTATGAAGAAAACTTAGCCAGTTTAGATCTTTGAAAATGTGCTTTAGTTACTTTATTCTATTTTGAAGCATTAATGATGTAAATGTACGTTTGAGACTAAAAACAAGTCGAGATCTCTGATAATGCTGAAGGTAGCTGCTGTTTTACTTCAATCACATCAGTGCACTTCACTTTACAGTGGTTACTGTGACAGACATGAGTCGATAGTGTTCCTGTTCTTGGAATCGCCTGCAGCAACCCTTTAGTTTTGGGGATGCTGGTGCAAAACAGAGACTTTCTTCTTACAGGCAGAATATGTTTTGTGTTGGCTGATAGTTCATGATGCGTTTGTTCATGGTATGTGGCTCCACAGTTATCAAAGACGAGGTTGCTAGGCGTAGTCTTCAGAGTATACTGTTTCCCGTGGTGAGGAAAACAAACAAAGTGACCTGAAACATGAAGATTACATGCATTAACTTATCATTAAAGTAAAATCATTTTCTAGCTTATCTTTTTATTCCTTTAAAAATATGAATGTACAATATATGATTGATTTCTCCTTCTGTCACTCTCTCTCTCTCTCTCTCTCTCTCTCTCTCTCTCTAGATAGATAGATAGATAGATAGATAGATAGATAGCGAAATGGATAGACAGATATACAAGTGTGTAATTCTGTATTATTAGTTACAAGACTAGCACTGGATGTAATAATAGTAACAAGTAACTAGCAATAACTACTACTACTACTACTACTACTACTACTACTACTAATAACAATAATACAAATAATAATATGAGATTATTACTTCTAAATATTTCTAAACCTCTAAATATTAAAAAAAACAAATGTATTTCTTTGCAACCTGGTTGGCACCTTACCATTTTGCATGGCTCTGAAGATAGTAAGGAATTTCTTAGATCCATCTCTGGTCAAATCAGAATCTATAGTGTAATCTATAGTGACACAATGATCTTTCTTGCTTCTATCCAATGAGCACACCTGTATAGTGACAAAACTAAAAAGACAGTTGCATTAGTTCATAACTTTACGGCTACTGCATTGCCATGCCATTACTATATTGGTTGGTGTTGATTTTCAGATGTTTTTTTAGCTCTGGTGAGTATAGTCTGTACTGAATCAGTAGACAACCTGTGACAGATTATTTAAAAGTCTAATTTATATATTGAACTGTCATCCATGCATGCCTTTAATATCATGCCTATAAAGATTACTATTTAAGGATTTGCTATTACTAGGACAAATAGGTACAATGGCTGCAATTATTATTTGTATTTGTTCATAGTCTCTTAAATGAATTACTGTTGTAGTCGTGTATTATTAGGCTTTACATTAAACATTAGCACTATTAAAGAGTTGTAAATTATGATTCAGATCAACATAGCTGATGCAATCAATGTATATCTATCAATCAATATTCAGCAGTTACAAAATAAATGAAATTCTTCATAAACCTATGAAGAAGTTAATAAATGGCACTCAGAGATGTCAAACAAACACACACTACAACAAATAATAAGAATTACCTGTCATGTGAACAGTGTTTTTCTTGTGATCCAAGTTGTAAAGGACAACTGTGAGCAATGTTGCTCCCGGGCAAGGGGATCTATTAAGTAAAAATACAAGAACACGAGTAAACGAGTAAACGAGAAAAAAATAACACATTACTATCCGATTTTGAAGAGCAAATACGTTTCTTACGTGTAACATTTATGTAACATGGGTAACGAAGCATAGACAAAGCAAATAATCTTAGATGAACTTTACAGCTCAGAATATGAAATCAACTACATTAATGGAGGAGTCTATAGCAAACGATAAAACCACATTAAAATGAAGTTTTCTAAGGTCAATTCGCACTTACATTGGTAAGTGAATCTCCCATATTGGTCGTAACAAAGGAACTGCATACGTTTGCATTTTCTAAAGTGTAGACTGGTTCATCATCAGAAGAGCTGGATTCGTTTGGTTGCTCTGCTTTCGCATCTCTGGTTAAACTGTTCACTTCCAGTAAATGTCCTTCGCCAACATTTCGGTTCATTATCTTCTTCGTATCATAGTATCCTCGTTTTCTTGTGTTGTGATAGGTGACTCCAACCATAAGAGTAGTAACCAGCAACAAACCACAAACCCCACAGAGCAAAAGGACTGAAATTATTAAATCGGATTGTTCCACCTTGAAAGATTTTGGAAGTTCAGTTTCTTCATCATCCGATGGAAACACTTCTGTTACAATGAATTTAAAGACAGCGTTGGTGGACAGCGAAGGGTTTCCGCTATCTTTAACACATATGTGGACTTGAAGAATGTCTCCAGATATGTGTATTAGTCGCTTCCTCAGATAAAGTTCACCAGTTTGATTGTTTATGGAGAACATAATTTGCGGATCATCTACAATGTTATATGACAGCTCGGCGTTCAACCCTTCGTCGTCATCTTTTGCAGCAATGTGAAGGACAGGGGATTCAAGCGGTGCATTACGAGGTACAAACACAGAGGCAGACCCATTTAATAAAACGGGATGTGTAATAAAAGGCGAATTGTCATTTGTGTCAAGTATTTTAACTCTGATCAACGCTGTTCTGGACATCTTTGGAAACCCCCCGTCACTTGCTTGGATTGCCACTTCAAATTGTTTCGTGTGTTCATAATCAAACGACTTGCTAGACATTACAGATCCAGAGACTGGGTCTACTGACACCATGTTAGACACTGGAGACTGCTGGTGTCCTTCTCCGTCCATGAGTTTGTAAGACACTTTGCCATTGTCCCCCAGATCAAGATCACGGGCTTCCACAGTAGTAATACGCGTCCCTGCAACACTGTTCTCAGCAATTGAGGCTTCATACACCGGCTGACTGAAAAGAGGCGCATTGTCGTTCTCGTCACTTACTCTTATGGTGTAGTGCTTGATGGTTTTGAAGGGAGGAGAGCCCGTGTCCTCGGCGATCACGGTCAGGTTGTACTCGGCAATCTTCTCTCGGTCCAAGGCGGTGTTTGTCAGGATCATGAAGGTGTCTCCGTACGCCTGCTGCAGTTTGAAGTGTCCGTGTCCCTGCAGGCTGCAGCGCACGTCGCCGTTCGCGCCCGAGTCCCTGTCCGAGGTGCTGATCAGAGCCACGAAGCTGTCCTCGGCCGCGGCCTCGGGGATGTAGGCGATGCCGTCACTCAGAGAAGTCATCGGTTTGACACTTATCTCAGGCGCATTGTCATTAACATCTACAACCTCCACCACAACTCTGCACGTAGCTGGGACAGAGTTTAACCCTAAATCATAAGCCTTGATATTGACTTCATAGGATTTCTGCTCCTCATAATCGACCCGTTCTTTCAGTGTTAAGCGTCCGGAGGCGGGGTCGATTTGAAAGACCTGCTTGATCTCTGCGGATACTTCATCAGCAAACCCATACACGATTTCCCCATTTTTGCCCTCGTCCGGATCAAAGGCCTTCAATTTAAAGAGGAGGAATCCCACAGGCGCGTCCTCATACAGCTCCACTGTGAGCTCACTGTGCTCAAACACAGGGCTGTTGTCGTTGAAATCAAGCACTTTGATATGAACTGTCACTGACCCTGTCCGGGGTGGGACGCCTCCGTCCACCGCCGACACCTGAAGGGTAAAGGACTCTTCCTTTTCTCTGTCCAGCTCTTTCGTTAACACCAGCTCCGCATGTTTGACTCCGTCCTCTCTGTCGCGCACTTGGATGCCGAAATGCGCGTTGAAGGAGATATGATAGTTCTGGATGTAATTGGGACCCACATCCTGGTCAACGGCAATGTCCAAAGGAAATCGTGTCCCTTCCACCGCACTTTCATATATCTGCAGATAGATTTCATTTTGTGTGAAGGTCGGTGAATGGTCATTGACATCCTTCACTTCAATATCCACGTGTATCAGGTGACAAGTCTCTTTGTGGAAGGTGACGATGTCAAACGTGAGGAGACAATGGGGAGTCTGACCGCAGAGCTGCTCCCTGTCAATCCTCTCCCCCACTGTTAGATACCCATCCGTCTGTCTCATATTAAAATACTTGTTTGGTTCTTGAATGAAGCGGAAGCTTGTCTGAGCATCATCCTTTGGGTCAATGTTCAAATCAGATGCCAGATTTCCGATCTCGGTGCCAAAAACATCTTCTTCAAATGTAGAATACCTTTGAGTTTTAGACTGTACATCAAAAGTCACTAAAAGCAGCGTAATAAACAATCGACAACATGCATTTCTGTTATAAACCATGTCAGGAGGTCGGTTCAGAGTTAAATGTATAGGCTAGTATTTTAGACAAACGAGAGACACTAATATCGCTCATTCTTTTTCCCCAATAAAATTGGAGGGGGTTAATTAACCTAATGTGTTTTCTTAAGCTGCTTAAGCTGCTTTATCCCTTGGTTTATGTAAATAACCTATGACTCATTGACCAATGGAGTGCATTTAGGCATTTTATACAAATTGCTTGCGACTGTGTGAAGATTAAAAAGATGGTACACATGGAAATAGCTAACCTGTTTTCTTGCAAATGGATAGTACACTCTCATGGCTACCTCTTGCTTGCTTCACAACACATCTAATCTGTCTTTGTTTAATCTCCATATACGTTATAATCGAAATTACAAGTTAAAACTGGTCTTTATGGTTTAGTCCACATTTTTGATGGTTTTCCAAAGGTTGATCAAATGTTTTCCAATCGCAAATCTCCATGTTATTGATGAAACCTCGATGGTTTTATTGATATGGCAAAACTGTAGGCTATGTGGAAATGAACAGGGCTCTATTATCCCATTCGATCTGAAAAAGGACTGAGAGCGGAATGTACATTATTAGGTTCACGTCAGTAACCAATATACCCTTAACCTAGTAGCCTTTTGAAATAGAAAATAAAGGTTTAGAAAAGATCCCAGTATGTTTATACTGCAGTCTGCCATTCATTTGAACACTAAAACTCGTTATTACAAAAATAACAAAACAACAACTACTACTACTACTACTACTACTACTACTACTACTACTACTAATAATAATAATAATAATAATAATAATAATAATAAAATACGCATTAAAAAAATCTGTTAAACAATGCAAACATAGCTCTACACTTACTAAAGCATGTACCCTTTTCACTTTTCATGGCATCTCAATAAAATACATAACTTTTCCACCAAGGTCCTTACGGGAATGAAGTTCTTTCGAGGTCTTACTTGCATGATCTGAATGCTTACACCCCCCTCCAGTGGCCGAGACATGAACTAGTCATTGTGTTTTTATCAGCTCGGATCTAATCTCGCTTTATAGAGCTGTTGCGCTACCAAGACGACTTCCAGCTCAAGGTAGATAAAATGCTCTCATGGAGAGAAATGAAACGATGCATAGTACATCGCGTTGTTATCGCGCCGTGGGGATCTCTGCAGGGTGCTCTTCGCTGATTTTTAAATTTAGAGTGTGTAATTTAATCTCCTTCTGATTGCTGAGGGGATATACAAAAATAAGTAATTGGGTAGAGTGTGTGCTGGGGTTGAAACTCTTCCCTGACTTTATTAATCGCTATGGGTGTATTCTACCGGGAGTTGTTCTGAAGATTATGCAGATGGATTTGCTGCTACATTATTGCAACCTTACATGAAAAGGAGAATTATTGAAATGAAGGTAACTGCGGTTTTGTTAAAAGGTTTGACCACTGACCATTCTTCACAGGGTTTCAATATGTATTTACCCTTATTTCTATCGAACAGCTAGGCTATATAAATAGCTCTTGCATGTTATAGAATTATAATCACAGAAACTACAATTAAAATCCTACAATACTAATATTTTACAATACTAATATTTATAGTTATTGTGATATTATTATGAGAGATATTTCCACAAAATTATGTATGCAAAATTAGAAATAAATATAGCTAAAAGTCTAATTAGCCAATACAGGTACTCCCTCTAGTGGCTGATGTTTGTTATAGACATCATTGTGTTTCTATCAATTTCGTAGAACACACCAGTAACCAGTAACACTTTGAAAACACCTTGAGGCTGCGAAGAAGCAAAAGGAATATATAAGATTACATTTTTCGTTCCTATTCTACTGAGAATGAGCAAAGAACGCTGGTTTTGACAAGCTTTAACACACACACACACACCTGGTGAAATAAAAATATGACCAAATAAAATGAATGCATGAACAAATCTAAAATGAAAAAAGAAAATAAACAATTGCCAGTAAAATATAAGGCCATCTTTGTTGAAGGTCATCAGGGCACAGAGCAAGGCTGGTGAGGTGGAAATGGAGGAGCAACAAAGAACAAGGTGTATTGAAAGGGAATGTGTCTTGAAATAGCAACTGAAATGACGAGTCTCCATGCAGAAATACAGCCGTAGGTTTGTAATGTAGCCCCATCTCTCTGTTTCTCATTTGAGCTCCTCACTCTTGGTATCTCTAATCTGTGGTTGGGGTTGGTTGGCACACAGTGGCTACCATGATCTAGAGATTGCTGAACATCAGAGTATTGCCATTGGGTTCTAAATTAATTGCTTAATAAATTAATAGGTTTCCTGGAAAGTGGCAGTTTTTTTTTTTCTGAATGTGGAGATAAACCTGACTGACTGCTTCATAATGATGTTCAGAGTGTTACCGTGGCATACCTTAACCTTCAAAAAGAGGTTATTTGGAATATTTGTTGTACAAGACATTGATGTGTTGCGCACAAATGTCCTTTAACTTGCTGGTTGTATTCCAGTTTTAGATCGTTGCCAAA
Source organism: Amia ocellicauda (assembly GCF_036373705.1). Classification (NCBI taxonomy): domain Eukaryota; kingdom Metazoa; phylum Chordata; class Actinopteri; order Amiiformes; family Amiidae; genus Amia; species Amia ocellicauda. The sequence goes on from NC_089855.1 coordinate 21,341,540, forward strand.
TACAAAGCTCAGTATGGGTTTGATTGCATTAGCATTAAGAGCATTTTAAATTAATACACTGTTTATCTTAATGAACTGTAACAGAGGAAGTATTTGCTATTGAAATCTTAAATGTGGTTATCTCTCCATCACTAACCTTTCTTTAATGTTGAATGCCTTTACAAAAACAAAAAATCTATAAATTTATAAATCTAAAAAGTCACAGCAAAGAACTATTTTATTAATTAAAACTCTAATGTATACATTAAATCTTACTAATATATATATATATATATATATATATATATATATATATATATATATATATATATACACTCACCTAAAGGATTATTAGGAACACCTGTTCAATTTCTCATTAATGCAATTATCTAACCAACCAATCACATGGCAGTTGCTTCAATGCACTTAGGGCTGTGGTCCTGGTCAAGACAATCTCCTGAACTCCAAACTGAATGTCTGAATGGGAAAGAAAGGTGATTTAAGCAATTTTGAGCGTGGCATGGTTGTTGGTGCCAGACGGGCCGGTCTGAGTATTTCACAATCTGCTCAGTTACTGGGATTTTCACGCACAACCATTTCTAGGGTTTACAAAGAATGGTGTGAAAAGGGAAAAACATCCAGTATGCGGCAGTCCTGTGGGCGAAAATGCCTTGTTGATGCTAGAGGTCAGAGGAGAATGGGCCGACTGATTCAAGCTGATAGAAGAGCAACTTTGACTGAAATAACCACTCGTTACAACCGAGGTATGCAGCAAAGCATTTGTGAAGCCACAACACGTACAACCTTGAGGCGGATGGGCTACAACAGCAGAAGACCCCACCGGGTACCACTCATCTCCACTACAAATAGGAAAAAGAGGCTACAATTTGCACAAGCTCACCAAAATTGGACAGTTGAAGACTGGAAAAATGTTGCGTGGTCTGATGAGTCTCGATTTCTGTTGAGACATTCAGATGGTAGAGTCAGAATTTGGCATAAACAGAATGAGAACATGGATCCATCATGCCTTGTTACCACTGTGCAGGCTGGTGGTGGTGGTGTAATGGTGTGGGGGATGTTTTCTTGGCACACTTTAGGCCCCTTAGTGCCAATTGGGCATCGTTTAAATGCCACGGCCTACCTGAGCATTGTTTCTGACCATGTCCATCCCTTTATGACCACCATGTACCCATCCTCTGATGGCTACTTCCAGCAGGATAATGCACCATGTCACAAAGGTCGAATCATTTCAAATTGGTTTCTTGAACATGACAATGAGTTCACTGTACTAAACTGGCCCCCACAGTCACCAGATCTCAACCCAATAGAGCATCTTTGGGATGTGGTGGAACGGGAGCTTCGTGCCCTGGATGTGCATCCCACAAATCTCCATCAACTGCAAGATGCTATCCTATCAATATGGGCCAACATTTCTAAAGAATGCTTTCAGCACCTTGTTGAATCAATGCCACGTAGAATTAAGGCAGTTCTGAAGGCGAAAGGGGGTCAAACAGAGTATTAGTATGGTGTTCCTAATAATCCTTTAGGTGAGTGTATATATATATATACTTAATTTAATCTGATGCTAGACTACCACCCAATCTATAAAATATACCATGATTGTTCTTTTGATCCTCTGTTTGAATGATAATTAGCTTAGAGTAATTGTTCTATGTATTTATATATTTCGAAATCTGAAATGGAGAAAGCAGAATGTTCCACAGTTTTTTATTATGGGTTATGTTGAGTGGGAGCCTTATCAGAGAGAACATATCATAAAAAACACAAATCCAGGTTAAGTGCCATGTCATAACACTTCCAGGCAAATCAAAAGAGAGATGTAGTATATTATTATAATTAGCAATTTGTTCTCAGCTCTTTTTGCAGAAAGACCCCACATGTTTTTGTTTCCATGCACAGACATTACAATGTAAAAATCTCATGCTGAAATCCATATTTGTTTGAAGTTGTTTTATGAAAAGCAGTTAGCATATACAATACTTGTGATGTGTAAGTGCCTCGTGGCTGGTTGTTTAATATATTTCTGTAACATGGTTGTCCATATTGTGTTTTCTTATTCATAATGAAAGTGGTTTGTCTCATCAAGTACTTAAGGTTTAAAATGATCAGAGCTGCAGAATTGTAGAGCTCAGTGCTAGCTGTCTTTCTATACTCCCCAGGTGTCTGGATTGGCACGGGTAGATACTATACCCTACCTGGCTTCACCAGACTGACCTAATAAAAAGCCCCTGTATACATAACCTTATGCCTTAAATTAAATTGCCTTAAAATTGTGATTTTTAGCATTCCGTTAATCAAGATGAGAAACAGATATTTCAATGTGAAAATTGCGTTTCCAAATTAAAACAGGTGTGGGTTTCACATTTTTCTGTTCAGACTCATATATGACATTAAATCGATCTTCCCCTCTGGCCATCTATTTCCACCACTAAGAGTACTCTCACAAGCTTTTCTACCAAACTTGCAGCCATGGAAACTGGCCCAATGAAAATGTGCATACACTTCAACTTGTATTATGCCTCTCTTTACTATTTAGCTACCCTTACACATGATATTGGTACAGAAAGTTAGATAATACTGATAATTGCACTGGATGTTTTGGTTTGGACAAACTGCTGTATTTTAAAATGAGACTTTCAGTTGAGTATTTTGTATGAGTTTTGTACACAAATGCATAAGAAAGGATGAAAAAGCAAGAAAAAAAAAGAAAAAGGAAATCCATATACTCACGTTGTGCTTATAATATGCAACCAGAATCCAAACCTCTATCCTTTCATTTTATAGATTGTGAACGTTCACCAATAAAGATCTATATTAAGAACAGGCTTCTGGCAGAGCTTAATTAATGGAGGACATCTATTATTTTTATTATATTTCATATTAAATTCCTTCTGCAGGGTGACTTACAATTGCTAAAGTACAGTAGATCATTTTTACATACAATTACCAATTTATGTAGCTGGGCTTTAACTGAAGTACCTTGCTCAAGGGTACAACAACAATGTCCCCCACCTGGCATTGAACCCACAACTCTGCACTCAGGAGTCCACAGCACTAACCACTACTCCACACTGCTATTTGTTTGATTTGCTTTTAGTGGGCCTGTGATATTTGTAGCAGTGTGGTGACAGTTAATTAACACACTGTAAACTCAGTAAGGAAATGGGGGGAAAATTAGATTTGACAGTATTTTAGCAATTCACATTTTTTGCCAGAGTACATTCATCACTTCCAAGGTACATTAGCTTTCCCAATACTTGGCTATAAATTAAAATATGTTCTCAATAATAAAGTCACTTCAATCCTCTGCCAAAAAATCGCACATACTTTTTCCCTGACTCTTTATATGACCTCTCTTATGAAGTCTCTCTTCACAGTAATGAAAGAAAGTATATGACTTCCCTCAGGCTTAAAGTATCAATGTTGTACGCTTTGAAATTAAAAGGAAAAAAAAAAGAAAAACATTGAAAAGTCAGGGTCCTGACAGAGTATAAGTTTAATTAGTTTTCTAAAAATTGGTATCATTCTGGAAAATGTATCAAGTAAAAACCTTCAAGCAACAAGGCCTTGCTATTCATGGCTGCACTATTTTTAATTAACAACAGATCTGTAAAGAGATAAATCAGAATGCAGGACGAAAATGAAATATTTTGTAATTAAAGAAAATATAGATAACCAACAGTTAGTAAATGCAACTTCAATGCTTATTAGAATTCTTGTAAATCAATTGAGGTAATTTTTAAGTGTTACAGAAAACCCCATGGTGTTAACATGGTGCATATTACTGACTTTCCATCACCCCCAGTGCCCTCCCCCGCCTTACATGCCACCTGTTTCCTTTACATTTATAACTGAGAACATTTTCAACAGGAAATCTTTAAATTATTAGTTAGCATTATGCTCTCCCCCATGCATTTGTTGAAGTTCACTAGCAGTATAAATCATAAAACAATACGCAGTGTAATTTACCTCTTGAGATCTTTGATTTACAGTTGTAATATTCTTTACTCATTCCAGTCAAAGGAATCCTGTGTACCTAAAACAAGGGTCTACCTTTAATCAGAATGATGGATGACTGATTCACTTCTGTGCTTTATCGCTTGATAAATACATCAAATTGTTGGTTATCAGAAGCAGCTGTTGCCCTGTGATCACTGTACTGTCACAAGTGTGCCAGTGGTGTGGAAGGATGGGAATAAACTTCAGTTGTTTTTGTTTTTCTTGTGCTCACTACGAAGCAATACATACTGGATATATAAAGAATATTACAGATGTGACCCAATTTTACTGCATGTTATGTTACTCCTACTATAAAACAGAAAATAACACACTTTAAATATAAAAGTGAGTAAATGTAATAAAGAATCTCATCTAAAGTTTCATTCCATACCAAATGCTTACATTTGTTGCCTGTACCACTATATAATACCACAATATTTATTTTTAAATCTTTGTTGACACCAGGTGGAGCTAGAGTGTTTCGAAATAGAAGAGTGAAACTGGGTGTTTTCTTATTTATTACTAATGAACTAAAAAGAAATGGAAAATAAAAATACACGCAAACACACACACACACAAACCCCCATACAAATATAAAATACATGGGTTACAAGGGGAATTCTATTCCATAATGAACACTGATATGTCTAGCATAGGTTTGGAAGCACAATCATAATAAGGTAATGTTTATTTTATCATTACTTTAACATTTTGGAAGGAATACATACAACATAATGCACTTGAAATGCTTGCTGAAAGTAGTTCGCATTTAACAGTAATATATTTTAATTATACTATTACATTTCATCAGTGTTTTCTCTTTACGAGGAGTCAGATTTGACATCACTTTCAATTAAACAGTGTGAATGAGTGTGAATTTGATTGAAACGTCTCTTTTTGTAGAGTCCTTTAAAACGACATCCTAGCCTGAGCTCCAGCCACATACAGCCCGGTTAAGAGTGTGAATATCAGTGTGTAACGTACAAGCATTATTGAGCAAGTTACTATGGTAATTACCCGAAGGACCTCACATGAATTAATTATATACTGAGTGTAGATGTTTAATTATAGAGACACTAATTTGTTTAACAGGGATACAAGACCAAGCTGAATGTATTTAAAACAAACATTTAGATTATGCTGAGCAGGTGAACGAGAAAGATGAATCAATAAATAATAGATTTCCTGGAGAGAATGTCGTTTCTCTTCCTCATAACATTGTTTTAGCATTTCTGCATTTCATTTATAAAAGTACATTCTTTTTATATAATTATCACAGCTTCCTTACCCCCCCTCCATGCCCCTCCTCTCACCCAGTTTATTATAATTGTTCCCAACTGCAGTCAAAATCAAATAGCTGACAGTCACCAACTGAGACAATGTTTTCTCCCCAGAAATCCATTTTGTGATGTGTACGTTTTAAAGACTTTAGAAATGGAAATTCAAATCAGACATTTATATTTATCCTGTTATATGTAAGAGCTTTTTATGGCATAATATATACTGAACAAACTCTCAGCACCGAACAATTCATTATGTTGTATAAGAGGCAAAATATGCTTATTTTCAGATTTTGTTTCCAGTATTTGCATATGGATTAAACAATGTGTTATACACTGTAGTACAATGAGTTTTAATGCCACAACATATTTCACAGTAGACAGTAGACCTCATGAAGATCAATTTAATTTATTCTTCCAAATCGATAATAATAATCAGCATGTTTCATTTAATTAAGGATCATAGCACAAGCATTAATTTCTGACTCATTTAATTTTTATGCTTTTTGAAGCTGTTTCAACTGACACTACAAAACAAAAAAACAAGCCAATAAAAATCGAATTCTTCATTCAAACTACTTATGCACATGTTCTTTACTACAGAGTAATATGTCATCCCAATTTCTGAAAGCAACTGTAAACATTTAGAGGTGCAAATCAACTAAGAGACAATACAGACACTGGAAACCCGGGAACTTTCAGAAAAACATGAGTAACTTTTTCACTCGAGCTAAAGGTTTGGAAATGTTGCTGGAGAGAAGAGATTAGGTTACATAAAGGTTGAGAAAATGGTGCATGCTTCATCACAAAGAGCTGGCTCAAGCTACAGAGATATTACTAATCTACAAAAGCATTAGATATCTAGACAGCTGCGTGCCCCAGTGAAACATGGCAGGCTTTCAGTCCGATCCTTTTCTCGAATTATCATCAGTGGCAGAATAGTTTCAACACCACAGCACTGGCAGGTGGTGATTACAGGGCTGCCTTATATTTTCAATGCCACTGTAGCATTAATATTTGGCCCCTGGATTTAAACCACCATCCCAGGCATACCTCAGAGCATCCAAGCCACACAGCCCAAACAAACTGTGAACCAACAGACCCATGCACAAGCCCTTGAGAATACAGGGTTGTGATGTCACCCTAACAGGCTCATTACCCTCGTTACATTCTCCCTCTTGTACATTTCGCAACCACCAGGACTGATTGGCATCAATTTCATGAGGTCATGGCACCACTGTAGCGACTGTGGTCTGACCCAAATTCAAAATAACTGCTATTTCAGACCCAATTCTGAGCAGAACTCAAACAAGCAACAAAGCCGACTTTGAGTATGGGGGATTTACAGACACTTGGGAACACATGGGATCAACTTTATTCTAACAAACTCATATATGCAATATCAAGCATCATCCTTTGAAGTTTGGAAATACTGTTTCATAAAAATAATGATTTTCTGTTTCATAAAGATACTGCTGGCTCAGCAATCAGCTGTAAAAGTAATGTCGCTATCCCTATTACAGAGACCTGGAAAATTCACTGAACATGGTTGCTGCATTATGGGTCAACTGTTGGAAACATTCTTCAGATTCAACACTGTTCCAGGATGTTTTCTTGTTGAATGGACTTTCCAGAAGACTTTCGTTTAACAAAAACCAAACAAAAATACTATCTGCAAGACCTTAGGTGACACGGATGATATTAAATATTGTATGTGAACCAAAATAATCATATACAGTGATTTTAACTTCAAATGTGGCTGTCTGATTACTCCTAAAAATTCCTTGTACATTTTCAGTGCACTATTCAACCATAGCACAGCCCATACGATTCTGTCAACTTTGTATGAACCAGAAGTATAGCAACTGTTACGTATTACATTAAATAAAGGTGTCTGTCTCTATTTTTCATTCTACTCATTTGCAGGTTTGATTTAAAACAGCTTTTTGAAGACACTGCTTTTCGGTTGTCAAAGTATCATGATTAATAACAGTAATGTGCTGCACGATCTCACTCACTCTGCATAATACAAATAAGAAAAAAGCACATTAAAGCATGTCTGAAATTCTGATAAATCTTTCATGCATTCCATCTCAATGTATTTTTCCCCATTGGCCTGCTTAAGCAATGCAGTCTCTGAGATTGGGAAGAATACAGGTATCTTGTTCTTTCTTTAAAATACAATGAAATGTACGTATGCCGTGCAGTCTTGCAAAACAATTGTGACATGAATCTGATTCAGTGTAATAGTTAAATAATTAATTAAATAAATGGATATGTGGGGTGTGTAACAATAATTTAAGAGCCAAGGGGCCATATAATACATATTGTTTTACATTTTATAACTACAATTATATACCTCCAGAGCCGGGGAATGATGATCACAGCTTCCTGGATGATAAAACAGAAACAGCATATAAAAAGGCACAAAGATGTTATTATGAGAAGTTGTAATCTTCCCAGAGAAAATGGAGGAATCACTGTGGAATGAGATACAATTCAAAATATATGCTGGACAGAGTAAATTAATGCTTTTTGGCAGTTTGTATCTAGTACTTTAGATACATCATGTATGAATACATTTCAACCCATATAATGACAAAGTCATAATGGGGCACTTTCTATTGCCTGTGAAGATGCCAGATCTAAACAACTTCCTTTGAAATGACTTATTCACAATATAGACAATTTAGAAATTCAAACTGAAATGGATTGCCACTGTGTTTGTTGTCAAATGTATATATATATATAAATATATAATCTCAGAACAAACAACTGTGACATTATTGAAAGACTGGAAATGTTAAACTGGCAATAGGCCGGACACATTGCCATAAGAACATACAGATGATGGACAAAAGAAGCTATAGATTGGATCTCTAGAGATGAAAGAGGCTAAGACAAAGACCACATAAAAGATGGAAAGATGAAATAAGAAGATTGCTAGTGTGACATGGTAAAGAGATGCTGTACATCTAAACAAGTGGCAACATCTTGGGGAGGCCCTCATCCAGTGGATCGATATAGGGCGATGATGATTTGTATCTGTCTATATCTACATCTATGTATCTATAATAATATTGAAGTATTATTGTTCCTTAAAGACACACATGTTCCTCCATCAACTTTAACCCCAAATACTTATAATTTACAGATGTTTGCAGATGAAAAGACTTTGTCATAAGATGGCAGTATATTCTTTCAGCTGTAACTCACTTTGTAACTACTGGGTGCTGACAGAAAACAATTAATAATATTACCAACAATAATACGAATAATAAAAACAAAACTAAAATATAAATTTGGTTTTGATTATTCAATCGATTGTTTTCTTTGTCAAATTAGAACAGTCTCCAGATCACGACGTCACAATACACAATGTGCTGATGTGAGTATGCTGTGCTTCAGCAGTAAACTTGGTTTGTATTGCGATTCAAGATCTTGGTTATGGAACAAATATGTACGTGATGGAAGTCTCTAAAGACTGGCTCTGAGATGTATTTTAACTAAACTATGAATAATACATAGTCAAATCATGTTAAAATGATTCTTTTGTTGTGCATTTCATTTATTCTTATTTCTTACAACTCTTAGACAACACTGCACTGCATAACATAATCTTGTAATTTAAGCCTTAATAATGAACTTTGTTGCCAAAACTAGTGCCCAGCAAGTCTATTGAATAAACAGTAATCAAAGACCGAGCCAACAGAGAGAAAAAAAATAAGGAAAACTAAACAAAGAACAGCTTTTGAAAGCCGCTTATTGATCTTTACTGCAGGATATGAACCCCGTTTTGAAACCAAACAATGGTACTGAGATTATGCATAGTCTGGAATCCTCTTCAGCCGTTCACAGCATGCAGTGTTTACCCAAGTCATTTCTTATAGGAAAATAAACATCTCACAGCTTAGTTTTGACTTTCTGAGGAGGCTTCCTACAGCTGCACTAGTACCAGAGCTCACATAATCACATTTGGATGTTTCCATAGTAGAAACTGCAGAAACACCGATACATCTCATAGAAACATCCTAACCCTTTTTGTTAAAAAATTAAATTATGCTAAATTGATTTACCCATTGGATAAGAAATTTATAATCCCTTTTTCGATTCATTGGGTTTCAGTTTACCTTTGTTTGGCAGCATTTTATCTTGATTTATGGTTGTTTGTATGCCTATTCAATAAAAACTCTGAGTTACTAACTCACTCACCACAAGGCTTTATGTACAGGATCTGATGTGTAGCAATGAATTATTTAAAGTGAGTCACATAATGCTTTATAAAACCATCTGTCAATTGTAAGAGGGTTATGTAAATCCACTCTCACTGGGTGGATTATTTTGCATAATCCACTATTGTAAAGTCACAGATCCCTTTTTTATTTAACATGGCTAAACGTCCTGACAGGGAGACTTGTTGCAACAAAATGCAATATGATTAAAACTGGCTTTAGAGTTTGATATAAAGTATTTATATTAATCTATTATATGGCCAGGACTATTACTCATTCCCAATGTGTGAATCACATAACTGTTTCTTTGTGGTTTATGTGAACACATGGGGTAAATAAGAAACTCGGAGGACAGTAATACATTTCAGAGATAGAATCAATACACTGTTAAGGTTAGATCAGATACCTTTGCCTATCTTCTTGAACCCAAAACACATATCCTCACAACGTGTAATGCAATATTAGTTTTTTAAACTACAAACTTATATATCATGGGGGTTGCATTTATGAGCAGAAGACTGTAGTGTCTTACCAAAGTCATATTGTAATTTTCTATTAACAGGTGGGTCAAAGTTTTGATTTAATCCTAGCCAAGGTTAATATGAATGACTGATATTTTGAGCAGCTACAAATCTTACATGCTTAACATAAAGATCTCATACATAAAAAGCAGAGGTTTTTTTTTCAATCTAAATACTGAGTGGACATACATGTGTCATCCATTAAAGATAATTTCAGTTTGAGGAATTGCTTATATTTATTATTCGATAATTGCATTTTATATTTCATCCTGTGTATTTTAATATGTAGTACTCTTCCATATAAATATTTAATGCTTTCATATTCATGATGCAATTTTTGTTATTTTCCCATCACATAGAATGGATGCCTGGTGCCTATCAAATTAATTTTGCAGTGATTTTAGGGGTGTAATCCTCATTTGGAAATTCAAGACACAAACATCTAGAGAATCTCTGAATTGATAATCTGTCATTTATACAGCTGATATTAGAGAAGACCTTGAATATTGTATTGGGAAGAAAACTAACAGAAACAAGCAGACAATTCTGTGTAATACTGGCACATCAAAATACAAGTTGTTTAGCACAGTGCATACCATATAGTGTTTTTCAGTAATGGCTAATCAGCTACTGTTGAATACAGCTTTCATTGGCTTACCTTTTCCAGAGACATATGCTTAGTCAGTCCTTACAGACCAGCCAACAGCCAAATGAGTGGCAATCAGGTTTTTAAAATAATGGAAAGTAACTATAGTCAAAGTGTCTCTCTAGACTTGAGCATGAAAATGGGAAAGTTAAAAAAGAGCCCATTAATTAATTTAAATGATTGATTTGTCTAATTACCCATTGTATGCCTCATGCTGTTTCCCTAGACCATTTTCAGTTTCTGCATTCATGTACAGGTGATGCCGCGACACACGCAAAAACTCTCTTTGCACGACGGAGGCTAGTGAACGGAAGGCTGATTGTTTTCAGGCAAAATTGCTCTTTTATGGTTCTTAACACGCTCCCGGAACACTCTTTGTCAGTCAAGGTTCCATTTCGCTTCTTCAATGGATTAAATGCTAGGATGCAATATGTAAATCAGGATACCTTTTCGTGCACTAATTGCCTCTATAATTGTACCTCTACAATTTCTTCATTTCAATGGTATGAACACTCTTGGTGTCATGCATTTGCTTATTACATTACTTTCTTTTATTCTGCTCTGCTGGAGACTTGATGGCATAAGGAGTTTCATTTGAAATATTCCAAAGCGACCCTATGAAAAATACAGCAACATGACCAATGGCTGAACTCACCAAGAAGTTTTTATTTATTTTCAAAATGTCTTTGGATCTATCAATTATTTCACACATTTCTATGGTATTTATATTTTAGTTTCCTGTGGTTTTTACCTTTGATTTATTTTACGTGATACCATCTCCACATGAGATAAAAGCAAAATACAGGTTTAAAAGAACGATAGAAAGAAAAAGAAAGAAAGTACCTACCTGGACTCTTTTAATTCACACACTAAGTCTTCTTCCTCCTTACCTGGCTGGGTGCCAGGGGATAGAGATAAGGCAAACTACTCATTTTTTAATTGAATAACTATACATAATACAACCTGGATTATCCGTGCTCATATCCGGGAAGAAACTGACAAGACAGTGAAAAATACAAAAGAAGGTACCAACCTGGAGGATGCAGCATTGAGACAAATATGAAAAAACAACAACAGCAACAACAAAACAGAAACAGACATATTTCTGAAAAACAAACAGGAGAGAGAAAGAAAGAGTGAGAGACAGACAGACAGAGAGAGAGAGAGAATATATTTTTGGTCATTGTTTCTGACAATAATTCAGGAAACAATGAAGCAGACTCCTGTTATTTGAATGTGTCATTTTTAACAGCTAAATATATCTGATAGAGCTGGGTGACTATTTTAAGCTGTGCTTCTGCACTGGATATTAATTTATATATATATATATATATATATATATATATATATATGTAATCTTCATAGGAAATATCAAGAAATTAAGCCCTTTTAGGATTAAGCCTTTTCGCCTGTATTGGTACCTTCATACAGTTAGTGGGATTTGTCACAATTATATGCATAAAACCTATTTTGATTCAAAAGAAAGATTCAATAAGATAATATTTTGATCATTTAGTAATTTTCTGCTCTTAAACCATTTTTGTGGTTTGGAAGACAGCCCTACCCCCTAAGGACTAAATTCTGTGTGTGCCTGTGCATTTACTGCATTTAAATAAATCTGGACATAAATAAATACCAGCATGTGGCAAATGTTTCAAAAGTAAAGTTGTTTGACTCCTAAAACAAGTAAGAGCATATCCAATACACTACATGTGGACTGCACTCCCCCATTGGGAACCCATGCTCTGTACTTACCATGGACCTCTTAAACCCTTTTCTTCAACTCTGGTCTGAACAACTCCACAACTCAGTGCATTTCTATAAAGCAAGCAATAACTTAACTGCCTGGCTGATCTGCATAAGTCTCTCTTCCTGTAACAATTCTATAAAAGTAATTTGCCTTTGCACAGTAATTAGTATTTTTTATTTTTGTAAATCTGTCTTTCAGAAAGCTAACTCCTAGCTATTTTCCTCTTTTTTTTAAACAAAGAAAAGCATAGCAGTCTCTCAGTGGAGAGCACTACATGAGTAACATTTAAAGGCTACAGTTAAATAAACAACTCCTAAACTGGCTGGAAGGCTCAAAACATTCTTTGCAGGATTCATAGTCCAGAGTTTTGTCTCAGGAGGTCATCCAGTTGTGATTTACTTACAAATGTAACTGCATTCTAGCTGCCAGTAACAGAGCTAGATATAAAGTGAGATGAGAGGATAAACTAATTAGCAAATTTACAGTCTTCAATGTGATTTTCCAAAATTTGAAAAAACTGAAAACCAAGACTGAGATTCAGGACGTTTAGCAGCAACTTACAGCTTGTTTGAATATTTTTATTTTTATCACATGATCAAAGTAGTAATGTTTGCAGTAAACGGTTGCATTTTTTTGCTCACTCCACAGCAGTATTGTTGGTAGTGGCTAGTAGTAACCAATCAATATTGCTGTCAGTGTTTCTCAGGATGGTATTTGGTTTAACCTTAAGCTTCTGCATGCACCAGACTGGACACTATTATATTGGAACCCTACTCTGCAAAGCCCCTATTATATTATCAGTGGAAAACTTGAAAATGTGTTTCCGTTCTCATTTTAAGTAATTGCAGTTTTCTACACTCCTTTATAAATGTGTAAATTCATAAAAAGATTTTATCCTAGCTTTCTATTTTATAGACCCTGATGCTTTAGCTACTTTAGTGGCCATTAAACATGTATGATGTTTTGATGTGCATAATGTATAATGGAAACATTGAAATAAATTGTTTTAGGTGGCACATTACAATAATGATAGTGGACTAGCATGTGAATCTTGTTGAGAAACTGTACATCCAATGCTTTTAAAATTGCCTATAAAATATTTTATAATTCATCATTCCTCTTGCTAATCAAAACCATACCAACCAGTCTTAGTATTTGTTACCATAATGAATTAAATGTTTAAGGCCATTGCAAACCTGATTGTGTATATTGCCTTTGTGTGCCAAGTTTCCAGATGTAAGATAATAGGAATGTTTTTGGTTTTATGATGGGTGTATTTGTTAATATCTTACTTGAAAGTCAAAACTATCTCACTCTTAAATTGTATTTTAAAAGACTGACGCTGTTTGATGTGTAAATAAGGGGCTGATGCTCAGTTATTGCTAAGGGCCTATGAAAGCAAAATGGCTGAAACATAATAACTAAATACAATTTTCAGTCAACCAAGCTTCCATGAGGATGATCTTAGAATTGTACAAATGATGAAATTAAAGGTAAAAAATTATTAGAGAGTTTTAGACAACTTTGCATTAGCTGGTTGTTTCTCATGGGTTCCTTTGTGTTTAAATGGGGCGAGCAAGTGACCATTCCCACGGACACTGTTTTATGAACTGCGAGGAACTCGTTTCGCACTGCAAGTAGTTTTTGTTTTAATACCGTAAAAGATGGGCAGTGTGAGATTAATTTGCTATAATACAGGCAATGTTGCTGCGAGCGATTCATATTTATTATTTAATCGAGCACAAGGTAATAGCAGATGTGGCACTACAAAAGACCTAAGTCTTATAATTTCTACAGCAGATGGATGCAATTTAAGAAATCTGCTGAGGGAGAATTCATTTCAGTTCTCTGCTGAGTTGAAGAGTTGAGAGTTCAGTTCATATGAGTTCAGCTGCAAATTCACATATAACTAAGTTAGCTGACGTTAGATATGAGCTATTAATACTGAAATATAATTATATACCACAGTTTGGCCAGGAGTGAAAGGAAGTCAGGACAGGAGTCAGGGAATGACCCAAGATGTTAAAAGAGTACAACATCTATATCAAGACAAGAAATTGCAAAGCTCTCTCATATCATGGTAGAGTAGCCTATTTTATGTGTTAAGTTAACTTTTAATAAATAATTATTTTCTCAACTTCAAAGCCTCATCTGTCTGTTCATTTGAAATCCCTGTCAATCCTTTTAATCCCTGCAACGTCAATTTAACAGTATTTCATTTCACTATGTCAGGGTTTATAGGCTTCACAAATCAATCATTTGCTTAACAAATTCACATTTTAAACGAAGCTAAAACATTTAAGAAACATGTAGAATCAAATGGGCAACATCTGTATTTTATTTTGTGTGTGTGTGTGTGTGTGTGTGTGTGTGTGCAATTAAAATAATGTAATAATGTACATGGACCAATAACTAGAGCATACTTTATGACTCACCCCCCTTCTGCTCACCATAGTTATATATTTTTCATTAAAGGTAGGTAAAGAAATTTGATGAAAACACATTGAATAATATGCCATTGTGTTGTTTTCACCCAAAGGTTTTTTAATATACTTTTTAATGTGGAAAGGTGACAAAGTAATAATATAAACACTGTTCTGCATATTTTGTTAAAAAACTTTATGCATAACTTTAATTAATATATTATTATATTACATTTTAAAACATGACAACAGAAGAAAAACATAAAGAAAGGCAAAAGTAAAGAGAAGTCAGACGAAGAATAATAAGAAAAAGTGGCTATAGTTAAGTTAACTTTGCAGTAGTTCAGATAGACTGGTTACTTTTCTTTGGCCTTTAAGGTCACATGGACCTACCAGTAGTATTCACATGATAACAACAAGGTCAGAGGGGCCTGTTTTAATATGTGCACTGTAAGTGTCAAGTGAGCAGGCAGAATACTCCAGAGTGCTGTGCCTTTTTTCTTAACCCTATAACCTTTGTGCCAGATGGGAGTCAAACTAGTAATGAAAAGGTACCTGGAGATATCATCATTCTTAAGGAGAAGAAGAGTCTTCCCTTGGGATAAAAGTTGAACTTTAAATCTTAGTTACAACTAGACAGATAAGTACTGTAGACACATACCAAACTATCTAATGGATTTTAAAAAACTATAACAAATAGTATCTCATATACACATACTTGTTTTATAATTGTGCCCATTGGCCTAACATTCTTGTTATGCTTATGCACTATTTTATTTACTTTATTTAATTACTTTTCTTTAATATTTAATCTTGGTGTTCTGTCCCCCTCAATGCATGTGCATCTCTATATGTACATGCATAGAGAAGGAAACAATCTCACTCTCTCTCTCTCCCCTCTCTTTCTCTCTTGATAGACAGACAGACAGATAGATAGATAGATAGATAGACAGATAGATACAGAGAAAAAGAAATAAGTGGAACAGGAACACAAAACGTAATACTTTTTAAGCTTTTTTAAATGTTGGTTTTAGTCTTCAGATGGTAAAAGCTTTCTCAATTAGATTTTAGCTTTGGTGCAGAGGTATATGGCATAGTAATATACAGTAAAACTATGTACATAGTCAGATTCTTTGGCTTTCTTTTCAAATTAATTCAGAATTATGCATATCACTGCTAATGGGTAATACAGTAACATATAAGACAAGCCTTGACTTCCTCTGTTTAATTGTTCAGCTATGCCATTCCCTGTCTGATAATGTGCAGGAAATGGTCTTGTTTTTTAATATTTCCCCAATTTACAGTGACTAGAAATGCTCCCGTTTAAAACCATGTCACTGCTTTGTAAATTCATGGGCTTCGTTTTCCTACCTTTTTGACAATCCTGCCAATTTAAGAGTTTTGTCTGCTCACCAGACTGTGAAATTAACTTGTTTGATCATACTGTGAATTAATTCACTATTGCTAAAATAATATTAAGGGCCCACTGTACTGCATTTATAAATATCTGACTCCATTCTATGTAGTTTATGTCTAGCAATAAATTATATACGAATTTTTATTTCATATCCATTTATAAATGTAAATGGATAGTTGTTGCTTAAGGGTCAATACAAGACATATAGCAAAGTATAAGCTGAAGCCACAGCAACATTGCAACATTAATGTCAATTAAAGTACATGTATAAACTATGCAGGCATCACTGCAATGTGATTAATGCAGTCCTCCCATTTTTTTTAAAGTTATTAATTTAATTGTTTCTGACAATGCCTATCAAATCAACCACATAAAAAAGTCAATTGCTTGCACTCAAATAGCTGTGGCTATAAAGCAGGTACTGGTATACTGGATAAGATTTATTGGCAAGAGACAGTGAAAGAGAATTAACATTTTTTTTTCTCTGTCACTAGAGGAATGCAGCATTATTCCTATTAGAAACCTCCCACCCCCCCACTCCCTCAGTTCATTGTGCTGTGACACAACTCTTCAAGTAATTAAGCTAAAAAAAGAATGACAAAAATGCTAAACAAACAAACAAATCCAAATAAATAAACAAATGAATGCAGTGTAGAACTGCATGATACTCATAAGGGTAGTATTTTCCTTTAATGCATTGTACGCACTGCATTGCATTGTTTTCTTTTAGTTTTCTTTTTACCATTAACATAATATCACAAGCCAACAAAGGATTTCAACCTCTTAACACATAATACATGAAAAAAAAATGAAAAAGCAATAATCTAATTACTGTAAGAGCTCATTTTCACCGTTCATATACTCATTACAAAGGCACAAAGCATGTTTACATATCTATCAAAAGCCCACTGCATTGTAAGTACAATATTTTAAAGAGGGCATAATCTGAATCCATGTAAAAATTAACAAACCATCAGCAAAGTTATAGGTTATTGGTTGGTCAATTTATTTCACATAATAATTCCCCAACCGTAACGTATCTTTATGGGATAATCTACAGTAAAACATTTAAACATTATATAGTTCTGTAGCAGTCCTGTGCAACCCACATACTCCTGTTGTTTTTATATTACCCAAGAGCTTGGTTACTTAAGGAACCAATGATTTGCTACATTGCTCAAATTAGGAATTGCTTCAAGATTTGATGTTGGTTGTTACCCACACATGTTCAAGAGTGTGGCTCTGCAGGACCAAGGTTGCCCACCAATTCTGTGTATAGAGCACAGGAGAGCACTTCAAAAATCTATGTTTAAAATGAAGCAGTTCATTTGCAATCAACATCAATGGCTTTTATAACATCAGACAACACAATTACTTCATATGGGCTTAAGTGTACTGCACTGAAATCACTACCATAGTGAAGTGTCTCATGACAAGGACTTGTGGTTACCCTAGTAATGTCTCCTGAAGGTGACGTTTCTGCTCATATAAATGTCTGTTAATAATATTCCAATCCTGTCAGAACAAATGCATTTTTAACCAGTTAATAATTAAATGTAATCCTGCCTTATCACTCGATACCCAATCATTTTATTTGGTTTGGGCATCAATACATTTTAACACAATAAAATAGTCGGTTACTCATTCAAATTTTAGTTTCTTTTCATAACCCTGTAAATTGCTGAGCACCATTTTAAATGCTATGAATGTAGAAATTAAATGAATTAAATTAAAAAGATGTCAAAGTGAGTTATGTATCATGTATCCCAACTGATGAACCTATTTGATCTTCAATAGAGTCTTTGAAGTAAGCCTTTGTGAGGGCAAAAAATCAAGTCTTTCACTGGGCAAAAATGGGATTACTGAAGAGGAGCTACACATTTATATATAGAAATGCCAAAGGCAGGGCACAAAAAGCAGATCACAAGTGAGAATTTTAAATTTCCCTTGAACCCTCTCCCTGTCAGAAGCTGGTAAAATGAAAGACTAGTGGAGAGATTTTTTGATTACTTTTTATTGCATGTTAAACAGATAGCCGAAAGTAGTATCTGATTTCATTATTATGATATAAATGACATATATGCTTGACAAGCATGATTTTGAACTCATAACGTAACTACTTGTGAACTCCATTGAAGCATTTATTCTGTGTTTATTTTTGTTAATGTAGGAAAATATCGTGTGCTTCCAAACTATATATATATATACTGCAGGTGTCTTTAGTTCCTGCTTGTTTGCCTTCAGTTTTTCAACTGTGGTGGATGACAGAATAATTATTTTCCTGGTGAAGAAAAACCCCTTCCCAATAGTTGGCCAGATAAAGAATACCCTCCAGGAGGTAGGCGTATCTGTGTCAAAGTCAGCAATCAAGAGAAGACTTGATACAGAGGGTTTACCACAAGATGTGAACAGAAAAAGGAAGACCAAAGTGAGAACAGTTCTGGAACAACATCCTATGGACAGATGAGACAAATATCAACTTGTACCAGCATGATGGGAAGAGAAGAGCTTGGACAAGGGAAGGAACTGCATATGATCTGAAGCATACCACCTCATCTGTGAAGCATGTTATGGCATGGGCATGTATAGCTGCCCAGGGAACTTGTTCCCTTGTACAGTGAGGGGAAAAAGTATTTGATACCCTGTTGATTTTGTACGTTTGCCCACTGACAAAGAAATGATCAGTCTATAATTTTAATGGTAGGTGTATTTTAACAGTGAGAGACAGAATAACAACAACAAAATCCAGAAAAACACATTTCAAAAAAATTGATTTGCATGTTAATGAGGGAAATAAGTATTTGACCCCTTCGACTTAGTACTTGGTGGCAAAACCCTTGTTGGCAATCACAGAGGTCAGACGTTTCTTGTAGTTGGCCACCAGGTTTGCACACATCTCAGGAGGGATTTTGTCCCACTCCTCTTTGCTTTGATTCTCTCCAAGTCATTAAGGTTTCGAGGCTGACGTTTGGCAACTCGAACCTTCAGCTCCCTCCACAGATTTTCTATGGGATTAAGGTCTGGAGACTGGCTAGGCCACTCCAGGACCTTAATGTGCTTCTTCTTGAGCCACTCCTTTGTTGCCTTGGCTGTGTGTTTTGGGTCATTGTCACGCTGGAATACCCATCCAAGACTAATTTTCAATGCCCTGGCTGAGGGAAGGAGGTTCTCACCCAAGATTTGACAGTACATGGCCCCGTCCATCGTCCCTTTGATGCGGTGCAGTTGTCCTGTCCCCTTAGCAGAAAAACACCCCCAAAGCATAATGTTTCCACCTCCATGTTTGACGGTGGGGATGGTGTTCTTGGGGTCATTCCTCCTCCTCAAAACACGGCGAGTTGAGTTGATGCCAAAGAGCTCGATTTTGGTCTCATCTGACCACAACACTTTCATCCAGTTCTCCTCTGAATCATTCAGATGTTCATTGGCAAACTTCAGACGGGCCTGTACATGTGCTTTGTTGAGCAGGGGGACCTTGCGGGCGCTGCAGGATTTCAGTCCTTCACGGCGTAGTGTGTTACCAATTGTTTTCTTGGTGACTATGGTCCCAGCTGCCTTGAGATCATTAACAAGATCCTCCCGTGTAGTTCTGGGCTGATTCCTCACCGTTCTCATGATCATTGAAACTCCACGAGGTGAGATCTTGCATGGAGCCCCAGACCGAGGGAGACTGACAGTTATTTTGTGTTTCTTCCATTTGCGAATAATCGCACCAACTGTTGTCACCTTCTCACCAAGCTGCTTGGCGATGGTCTTGTAGCCCATTCCAGCCTTGTGTAGGTCTACAATCTTGTCCCTGACATCCTTGGACAGCTCTTTGGTCTTGGCCATGGTGGAGAGTTTGGAATCTGATTGATTGATTGCTTCTGTGTGCTCCTAATCTCAGCTCGTTACCTGTATAAAAGACACCTGGGAGCCAGAAATATTGCTGATTGATAGGGGATCAAATACTTTCCCTCATTAACATGCAAATCAATTTTTCTGGATTTTTGTTTGTTATTCTGTCTCTCACTGTTAAAATACACCTACCATTAAAATTATAGACTGATCATTTCTTTGTCAGTGGGCAAATGTACAAAATCAGCAGGGGATCAAATACTTTTTTCCCTCACTGTATATATTGATGATGTGACTGCTGACAAAAGCAGCAGGATGAATTGTGAAGTGTTTAGGACAAAATTATCTGCTCAGTGCATATGGACAATGACCCGAAGCATACTGCAAAAGCAACCCATTACTTTTTTAAGGCGAAGAAGTGGAATGTTCTGCAATGACCAAGTCAATCACCTGATCTGTATCCAATTGAGCAGCATTTCACTTGCTGAAGGCAAAACTGAAGGCAAAACGCCCCAAGAACAAGCAGGACCTAAAGACAGCTGCAATGCAGGCCTGGCAGAAACCAGGGAAGAAACCCAGCATCTGGTGATGTCTATGGGCTCCAGACTTCAGGCAGTCATTGACTGCAAAATATTTGCAACCAAGTACTGAAACTTACAATTTAATTAATGAGTATGTTAGTTTGTCCAAATACTTTTGAGCCCCTAAAGTTGGGGGGACCACATATAAAAATGGGTATAATTCCTACACTGTTCACCAATTTGGATATAACTACCCTCACATTAAAGATTAAAGTCTACACTTAAAGCACATCTTGATTGTTTCCTTTCAAATGCAGTGGTGGTGTACAGAGCCAAAATGATGACAATTGTGTCACTGTCCAAATATTTATGGACCTAACTGTATATGTATAAAATGCCCAGTAGGGGGTGTATGCTATACTCAAGCCAATGTTAATGGTGAAACATGAATTGTCTTCTTACTGTAACATTGAAAAAACAGAAAATATTAAACTAAGACCATTTGGTTGCTATTAAAGGTAACAAGAGCTATCTCAAATCCCTTTTGTATTTACTTCTTGGAAAATCAATTCATGCTACACTCAAGCACTCAATTTTGTCTGGGTAAACTTAATAGTTCTCTGCTAAAATAACAACAACCTGAGTGGTCCCTCAATGGCAACACCAAATGTATTACTTTTTCTACTGATGAGATCTATTGGAAATTATAATAAAAACAAAATGCAGATTAATTAAATGCATATCCAACCTTTTGACTGTGGCACCTATATTTGAGATATGTTTTACATAGGGATGAACTAACATACCATCAGATAGGCCTTTTAGTGAAACTGATACACCACCGGTGAGATTGAAATTGCATCCAATTCTGTATGGCTTGTTTACAAAAAGGCAATAATTTAACAAAAAACTCTTTCCATTAACTGAAAATGGTCAGTTGCAATTTGTATAAAGGCAAAAGGGCAATTTTTAAAGAAGGGGTGAGCTTTACTTTTTAATTTGCTGAAGAATCAATCTGTGTTATGCAATCATTTTTGTATTACTGAAGCTTTTAGTGTAATATTTAGTAATTTCAGCCCCCCAGACTCAAATTCATTGTACAGATAGGTACATTTAATTTTATCAGGATTATTGTTCCAAATAAAATGCAATATTTTCTGCTCATATATTTTAAAGAAAGTCTGCAGTAGGCAATTACATAATTAAATAAGTAAACTGTGATACAATTTAAAAAATTGTAAGTGAAATTTTACCATAAATTGACATATTTTTACCTCTCAGTGGTTGCAAGTTGTTTGAATATTGTTGCTAATTTCCTATTACAATTTATTGATGTATGTTAATTTGTTTTTTGGGGGATATAAACATCAAACATGTCCACTCCCTCATCAGCCCATTGTATGGGTAAACTACAGGGTAATGTATAGGTTGAATATCTGAATTATCCAATATGTAATATAGGAAATTCAACCTGACCTCTCTAACAACTGTTTTTTCACTAATCATCATCAATTCCTTCCAATTCATGTTGAGTATGGGGTGCATCAAATGTCAGCAGCCTACATGTTTTATGTGGAGAGAATTGTTTCAGTTAAAGAAAAATATGTAACAAACATATAAGCAAGTTAAAGAAGAGAATTGTAGTGATTTGTTTAACCTCTGTTTTAATTTCATGAAGTACATTACTCCACAGGAAAGTATTATGAGATTGGGATGATTTAGCACATAGAACATTGTGTCTTTCTCCATTTTGTAATGGTACCACAGTGATACAACTGCTTCTGATGTGACTGTGGTGGGTGAGAGGTGCTGCTGGAATGTCGAGTGGGGAGGTTGGGGAACGACGACACTTGCGGGGGGTGGGGCTGAGTATGGATGGAGAGTCAGCCCTGGCCTTGGCTATCTTTGCGGGCTGTGCGGCAGCATAACTCTGCCCCTCACCCCCCCAGCGTTTCCTTAGAATCCTCTACACACCATTCCAAAAGTGTAGCAGTACAGCCATTGATTATGGAGGTTAAACAATGCAATCACATTTTTGAAACTGGATTCTTTCTATATCTGCTTAGACAAAATGTAGACAACATCATTCTAATTTGCATAGACCTAACTCTCCCCCAAAACATTCTCCAGAAAGTTCCCTACAGCAGCAGAAAGTTGTGCCCAATTTCATAAATTTTTTTTAGCTTATAATAGTGATACACATTTGCTCACACGCTCACTCCCCATCCCTTCCTCTCTCTGCTCTCCCTTGTAGCCCAGAGCGTTGCGGACGCCGAGCGGTTATCATTCCACGTGGCACGAGCAAGCACTGGGCCATGGTCGCCCTAGGTGTGGTGTGTCTGTCTGTTTGTGCTCTCACCCTCTGGTGCACTCCCCTCTGGCCGGACCGTGCCAGAGGGTTTACTTTACTTTCTTCTTTTATTCTTTCAAGCACTGCTCCACCCCTCCTACACACTTGCCCACACACACATTATCTCTAGCCCTCCCCTCCATCCCCACGTTACATCCTATTCAGCAGAATTGTCTGTCACACAATCATCAATAAAAGAATAGTCAATAAAAAACAATCGAGTTACACGGCAAATGCATGTTTTATCAGAACTCGACATTTCTTGTCACACTTCTTGTGTACAAAAGTCAATCTCGTCCGAGCCCTGCGTTTAAACAAGCCAACGATGAATACCCTGTGATAAAACATGAAACGTGATATGTACAATGATCAATACATGCAGCAAGGACAGCAAGATTTTCAAATAATATCCATAGACAGTGTTTAGGGTTTCCCGAGCATCCAAAGTTTCAGAAGTCCTGGTCGAGTTGGTCGGCTCGGTTGAGTTTGATGGCTGGGTCAAGTTCGATGGCTTGGGCATCTCTGGTCTCAGGTGTAGATATTCTGTGTTATATGTCATTCTGGTAAACACCCTGAATATGTCCAATGATGAAAATGACAACAAGTATGTAGCTTCTGTGAGATCAACCTCCACTGACAAGAGAGCACATTCACTCATGTGGTTTCTGGTGATGATGGTAGACCCTACCACAGCATCAGACAAGAGTTGCAGTCCACTAACCTGCGGTACCTCTTCCTCTGATTTGGTTTCTTGAAGTAGGATATAGTAGCACAATAATATTAATTTGTTTCCTGGACCCGAATCATGCAGAATCACAGACTTTTCATCCTCCCGTACTGGGCTGGGAAGAAGCCTTACCCTGTTCCTGTATGTATGGTGATTTGAGGGGTAGATGCAATCCAGATCATTTCCATTTTTCACATACCAGTACGTACCCACGATAGTGTCAATGTCCTTCTTCACATGGCAGGGAAAGACCACTATAGAAAACCATAATGATGAGGGTAATATTTCTACAAAGTGATTGTATTATATTGTATATATTATATACACATTTAATGATAGGCTGTGATAAAGTGATCATTGCTTAGAAAAAATGCCAGACTTTTTTATTTCTTCTTTCTTTTTTAAATTCTTCCCTTCTTTTTTAATAAGGGTAATTTCATACAAACATGACTAATGCCAAATTAATCTAACACCCACAGGGATGAGGAGAGAAAAACAATCAGTAATTGAAGTGCAGGAAGGAGCAGGACTGTATTTGTGGATATTGTGTTTCTAAAAAAGATCATACATGGTCAAGTCAGTGGTCTTATACGTACCCAGACAGAGATCTTTAAGGTCTGGAACTTGAAGGAAGAGGCTCTGTATTAAACAAGGTTGCGATCCAGTGTAAAATTCATTCTTATCAAGCCCAGTAGATTAATCATTTTCAATTTTTTCTATAACATTTTTAGTTGTCAGGGGTATTGCCTAATTCCCAGTGATTCAATTAATAAGAATTGTTCAAAGCGGTAAGGTAGCCATTTTTATTAAAACAAATTCTACATCCAGTCATACGTTGTTTCCAATATTTTAAGTGGAGAACAATTTCCCTGTACGGCTCCAATAGGGTGTTATTCAATTCAGATTTGTTCCATATTATTTTTTGGTCACTAATTCAAGCATCAGATGAATACAGTATGTATGTCTAATTAGATCCCCTCCTACATGAAGTAGACTCTGCAGAAATCACCTCCCACAGCAAAGAGTTGAGTCTCTTGAGCCGGGTTTTGTATTAAATTGATTCTTCCTGGCAGCTCTAACATAATAAACAATATGACTAAAAACTCTGGTATAGGTTGATCCGTAATTTACCCATATTTAGCTTTTAAAATAGTTCTTAACATCCTTCTTCTTACTGATGTGCATCTGCTGGAAGATCAATTTTTGCTGTATATTCTATTAAGTATTTTAAAGGTATTCAATATGTTTAATCAATACAGCTTTATACATTTACTTCAGTGTGTACACCCACTCAGCACAACTACACCAATATGAACACCAATGTAGAAGAAAAAGTTAAGTGCACACAGACTTATAGTGTAAGAAAGTGCAAGGGGAAAAAATAATAATACAGTTGAATCTTTTTTAAAGAATGAATTCTGGAAGTGTCAGAATTCTGGAACAGAAATGGTATAAAGTGTCATCAGTCTTTGAGTGTTTGATTGCTTCCCATTCGAAGTGCACATCCTGTGCTGAGGACTCCTGGGAGGTGGGTATATTCAAGAGGAATGATCAAGAGTAATGCACATATGTTCCTATCTTGTGATTGACTAAGCCGCAGAAGACTAATGATGACTCTTCTGTCATGATATTTAATACAATGTGGGTATGATTTAATTTATCTCCCTTCATCACTTGCCTCCTTAGCTGTTGTTTAACCACATGCCATTCATTCTAATTTTTAATATTTAATATGGTCAGGAATTGCAAATGTAGGAAACATTTAGGAAATGTTCTGTATTATTAAATGAAATAGTACAACAAACAAAATACAAAGACATCTGCTCACAATGCATTTCATAAAGTGTAGGCTTAACCTTGGCTTTCATGACTTACCTTTGATAAGGTGTCAGAGGAATATTGTGCAATTTCTCCTGCAGTGCAGCTTTTTTTTTGTGAAGTAAAAGATGCTTGTCTATATATTGGATTTGCCATTCCAATTAATCCCTGAAGAATTATGGTTAGGACTCTTAATAGGCCTTGAAATGTTTTTATTGCTATTCTCCTCTCAGCACATTCCCATCTCTGTGACATGGTACATTATCATCTTGGTAGATATACAGGCCCTCACTGTGGCATACACTAAATAAATAATAATACGCACTCGCATAAGCAACTTGTTTTTCTTTGTTTGCATGTCTTTGTTGAATTTCAGTAAGATATTCAAGCGGTATCATCATTTTGCCAACCAATTTATATGTATAGATACACATGCGTATTAATCGTCTTCAAGCTAACTTTTTCGAATGTCCACTCTTATTACCCTCAGTAATGTTAATTATTGAAGAGGCAATTACAGTAACCATCACTGTCAGAAGTATTCTAGGAAATGTATCTTCATGTGTTGAACATTGGCAGTAACAGAAAGGAAATAGCAAAAGTTTAGAAACTGGGATAAAAAGAAGGTGCGGTGAGGTGAGGTGCCTGTCTGTATTTTATTCATATTCATCAGTATTATGTAAATGAAGAACAAAGTGTCATCATTTCCTAATATACTATAAAGATGTGTCACATTTACATAGGATTTGCATCACTTTCCAAAAGATAGTAAATATTAAAAATGAAACTGTACACTTAACTTAAAGGATAATTTACAGATTATGTTTGGAGGAATTCTACTTTAAATGTTTTAAGTTCTGTGGGAGGTTATATTATGCGTCTAGGATGGTATTCCATTTATGTAAGTGAAAAATGTAGCTACAGATTCAAACAGAAAAACACATTACATTCTGAGTGTATTGAAAAAGGGGACTACAGTTAGAGATGATTTGACATGACTTGTTTTAGTCTTTGGACACCTCCAGCTTATTTTCCCGCATTGACAATATTAAAAATGCATCACAGTTCAGATAAAGCAATTGTTACAGATTACGGTTCTAAAGCAAGAGATAATTCCATATATAACAGTGCACTTACACTGAAGCTATGTCTATACTTTTAGTGAGGGGATTGATTCAGGTACAAAATTCAGTCTGAACAAAGACAAAAAAAGAAAAGCTCCACAAATTTCCACAGGAAAATAAAACTATAAATTGTGAATATAATCCTTTTAATTTGAAAAAGAGAATATTACCCAATGGGTGATGGGACATTGCATTCTACCATGGAGAACTCACAGAACAAAATTCAATAAAGCTGCCAATAGGCCGCTGTGTGCTGTCAGTCATACAGACCCTCCCTCTGTCTGTTTTAATTAGTACAATGTACAAACATCCTGCCACATTTCAACAGGGCCAACAGGCTCATGTCTGACCTTGCAACCCCTTGGGAAGTATTCTCTTTTACAGATAAGCAGGGTTGCATTTGCAACTTAGTTATCTTTCAAATCAAGAATACACAATTATTTTTCAATAATAAAACAACATAATTTGAGCAAATGAAGATGTAAAGTGCCTAAGAGATAATAGTTACTTTAGAGGTTGAAAACAAGATGGTTTTCTACTAGAATAGTACATTAATGTTTTACACAAGTGCACAAAAAAACTACCAACATGCCTCTGGATAAAGGAGGACCCTACTGAATAATCGCAACATATTGTAGGATGAAGCGTTGCATGAACTAGCACCAATTAAAACAAACAAATTGCCATGGCCTGATAGTACTTTTCCAACTTTACTCAAATAAATGGGGGATGCTATTCATGGACCAACATACTTCTATTAAATGTAAAGGAAATGCAAACAGACAAGGATTGTTGACAAGTGAATATACATAAGTAGATTTAATGTTCATTATAAATATCATCCTGTAATGAAGTTAAAGAAGGTTTAAGACAATTCAGAATCAATATTAAAATGTATTTTCATATACGGTGATAAGTTTAGAATTTAACTGAAGGGAAATCATGGTTGGGTGAGTGGTTGATCTACCCACTGTGGTCTGTTCCGTCATAAGGCTATATCCTGCACATCAAAAGGGAGGGAGAGGGTCAGCTGCACATATTAACTTACACAATAAGTTACTTGAAATAAGCATAGGGTAATCTCATAAACAAGTTTTAACAGATGGTTGCAACTTTGGCTAAAAGACAGAAGGCAACAGTCCAAATGTTCAATGTGGGCATAAGGGACAGCAAAGCATGTGGTGCTGGAGTGTCCAAAGTAAAAAAAAAACTATTATTTAACTCAATTGATAATGAAAGCAGGCTTCTGCATAAACTGAAGCCAATGGGGAATCTTAGTTAACTACCTTTTTTGCATACTGTAGTAGAAAATAGCTATCACCTTCCGTCTTTGAAACAGATGGAATACAATTTGTGATGACAGTCATTGGGACGTGTTAACACAGCACAAGAAAAGCTTCTGGGCATTCCTTGTGGGCCAAACACATTTCTGATAGCATTGGCCTCATTGGCAATTACATCTGAAGATAAGATTAAAAGGAAAGCATCTGTAATAGTTGCTGTTCAATTTGTAAGTATTAAGCAGATATATCAAGCCCAACCCTACAAGCCAACCCCAACCCTACAGTTTTTAAAGAAAGAAAAAACTGTATTATAGCTGTCACTGTCTTGGCACTTTTTAATTCTCGCTTCATATTATTTCTCTGTGGGAGTTGAGAAACCTTTAGAGGTCAAGGATGAAAATGGAATTCTCTCAGTAAGGTACAAACTATGTTCAACACATACCATCAGATAATATCCCACTGGAATTTAGTCTGCTATAAGTTCGCTGTAGACCACCACCCAAAATCATGATGCCACCCATCTGGAGTCTGGAATCCAGTCCCAAATGGATCTGAGGATCACTTTTTAGTTCAAGGAGCATCCAAACAGTGTTTCACAGCTTAAAACTGAATACATTTTGCCCTTATCTTTCACACTTAATTACAGACCATGTAGCCCTTGACCAAGGGTGGACTGGCAATCGGGAAGTGCGGGAGAATCCCCGGTGGGCCGGTCTGTTTGGACTGGCTGGTGTATATTTTATTTATTTATTTATCTATCTATCTATCTATCTATCTATCTATCTATCTATCTATCTATATATCTATCTATATATTGCCCGTTACATGCTGAGAATGACACACTGTTATTAACTAGGCATTCTCACTCTCGCGCAAACATAAGCACTCCAATCATTGCTTGTAAATCATGTAAATCCTATATTGTAATATCTAATGGGGAGGAGTAACCAATCCCTGATTGGATTTGCCAGGATTTTCTTAAAACGTGATTGGTGAACCGATTTTATGTTTCTATTGTATAGTGAATCTACTGTATAGTGGATCAGTGTCATGTCAGTCAAAGATCTTCTATAGTAAGAAGATATTCCACTCCACCTCAATTCCCGTCACGCTGTGTGCAACAAATCCAGGTATACAGAGAGAGAGATTTGCATACAGTAACAAAATGATATGTGGAAATGAGCTTACTCTAATAAACTTTTTGTAATATTTAAACATGTATATGTAACAGGCTCATTGGATAAAATGAATGAGCATGTTACAAGTGACGTAACCCCTCTAAATCACTACAGTGTTAATCATGCAGCATCAGGAGACCTAGTCTTCTGGCTTCGGGCTTGTCACTGAACTGCAGTGTAGAGGTGGTGCGAGGTTCAAATCCCGTGCAGGGAGCTCTGACCTGCACCTGCTATATTAACAATGTGAAACATTTTTTTTTTTCCATCATGACTGCGCGCTGCATTTGCAGAGTTCATTATTATGTTGATTTTGGCATAAATGTGAGCCGGTCAACTTCCCGGGCCCATTTCTTGTCCTAGTCAATATACACTGCCCTTGACAGTGACATTTGGATGAACAAGTCCCTAATAGATTACAGCATAAGAACACTTTCCTCAGTTTCCTCAGGATGAGGTGCCAAATAAATCCAGGAAATGCTGCGGTAGGTGTGCCAGGTGTGCCCATGGGTATCAGCAAAGGCACAAATGGCACAAAAGGTATCAGCAGCACAAATGCTGTTACCATGAGCCAGGTGACCCAGGAGAGTACAGGGAGCAAACCTAGTCCTAGCTACCATAAGGCACCCCAGCCTTCCTGCCCACAACATAAATAGCACAAATCCAGAGTTCCTTTCCACATTATCTTTTTTCCCCAAATTCACCATACATCAATGTACTAATCTCAAGTGGACCGACCCGTAGGGTCCTTCAGGTTCCGGTGCCCCCTAGCAGTCACCATCCGTTCAAGGCAATATCCCTCACGGCTGACTGTATCCCTCCTGGCGCCTTCGTTTCTGTACTCCTGGTCCACGTCTTCACTGCCGCCCATCACCCCGGCTAATATCTCCAAACAGCCAGTTGTCCAATGCCATACAAGTGTCTGCATGGTACTGTGAGGCTGGCTTCTCACCCCGTTGCATGGCTGGTGCTCCCCTACCTCCCCTGTTCAGCTAACACTGTCTCTGCACACATCCTCTCCTGCTGCTCTTTCCTTTGCTTATTTCTCCCACCTGCTCTCTGACACACACCCTTTTTAAATTCACAGTTCTCTAATCAGGGAGTCAAGTGCAGGATCTGGAACATCAATAGTATAGTGTTGTGGGCAGCACCCCAATTAGTGCTGGCATGAGTCTTCAGATGCTCTCAGCTCGTGCACAGAAAAAAAAATAATTAACCAAGTTATTACAATCACAGCAAAAACAAAATAACAAAATCACATTTATAATTCAAAATTAGTTGTGCCCAACATAAGAAAAATATAATAAAAGTGATAAATGAGCCATCACTGTCTTTGACACTAACACGTGATGATATAATACAATATATTCAAACTAACCTGGCTGTTAACAGGATAGAAATAATATTACTTCCAAAATGCATTTTCACTAATCATTTTTGGTACCTGAGAGTCAAAAATCTCTTTAAAAGAATATAAGCGTATTGTAAAGTTGGGGCAGAAAGTATAATAGGTTCCCTTTTCAGAAATGTATTTAAATTAACAGAATGGTTGTTACGCCAGTGCCCATAAGCATTTGATGTGAACTGATATTGTTTAGACAATTGGAAAAGCCTTAACAAACAATTAAACAAACTGTTTGGAAGTAGAACCTTAGAAGCTGAAACTGTACCAAATCATGAGCATGAAAGCAGATGGTATCAAGGAGACATTTTATTACACAATGAGAGTGAAACACTTAGCCAACTGTTGCTGAAATAAGACAAATCAAATTATGGCAATCCTTCCAGGGTTAGCCATAAAATGTTTAAAGTATTTCATAGCTGTTTTTAATGTATTTGATTTGAATGAGTCTGTTAACCTATATGGCAGACTAGTTGTGTGAACACGGAATGCACTAAATATACACCAATCAGCCATAACATTATGACCACCTGCCTAATATTGTGTAGGTCCCCCTTTTGCCGCCAAAACAGCCCTGACCCGTCGAGGCATGGACTCCACTAGACCTCTGAAGGTGTTCTGTGGTATCTGGCACCAAGACGTTAGCAGCAGATCCGTTAAGTCCTGTAAGTTGCGAGGTGGGGCCTCCATGGATCAGACTTGTTTGTCCAGCACATCCCACAGATGCTCGATTGGATTGAGATCTGGGGAATTTGGAGGCCAAGTAAACACCTTGAACTCGTGATTCGTCAGACCAGGCCACCTTCTTCCATTGCTCACGTGCCCATTGTAGGTGTTTTTATTAGTGGACAGGGGTCAGCATGGGCACCCTGACTGGTCTGCGGCTACGCAGCCCCATACGCAACAAACTGTGATGCACTGTGTGATCTGACACCTTTCTATCAGAACCACCATTAACTTTTTCAGCAATTTGTGCTACAGTAGCTCGTCTGTTGGATCGGACCACATGGGCCAGCCTTCGCTCCCCACGTGCATCAATGAGCCTTGGCCGCACATGACCCTGTCGCTGGTTCACCGCTTTTCCTTCCTTGGACCACTTTTGATAGGTACTGACCACTCCAGTTGTCTACCCATCACAATTTGGCCTTTGGCCCATTTTTCCTGCTTCTAACACATCAACTTTGAGGACAAAATGTTCACTTGCTGCCTAATATATCCACCCACTGACAGGTGCCATGATAACTAGATTATCAGTACTATTCACTTCACCTGTCAGTGGTCATAATGTTATGTTATTGGTGTACAAGAACTACAAAAGACACCATACAATAGGGAAAAATATAATATAGTTTAATGTACTCTCTTTAAAGTAACATACAAATGAAAACCTAGAAATTCATAAAGATTCCTAAAAATAAAAATATTACATTCATGCGATTCAATAAATATACATCCTTCTCTTATCTGAACACAGTAAAATCAGTACAAAACAACTTCTATGTAAAAATCACAAGGTTTGCATACAAAACCATTGTAAGCAGGCAGAGTTTTCTACTGCTTGTGATCTGTGCCATATACCTGAGTGACATCTATTGCAATACACCTTTAGGAAAATGTTGTGTCTGCAAAATTACTTGTCAGTAAGAACAGATGTACAGCAAGTTACAAGTGAAAAGGGAAGAGAGAGACTGCAAGATTGCCATTGCAAGATGACAAGATTGCAGCATTGTAATTATAGGTTGACCAAGATTTGTATTCAGAGTCAGCCTTGCTCTTTGTTACAAAAACAATACCTAGAAGCTGTGTAGTCTACTTACAGTTACACTGAGATTTTATACTGTACAATAGCTGCCAGCTTTAATATTGCAAAAGACCCCCTGGTGGAACAGAATAGGGGAGATCCTCCTGTGAAATCAGTGGCCCTGAACTTTACCTGTGGAACACTAAGCTTCATGTCAGTGCTTTCTTTAGCTTCATCCCCAGAAATGAGAGAAATTATGACAGGCACAGTGGTACTAAATGAGCCCAAAATTTGCTGAAATAATACAGCTTGATTAAATTATAAGGTATGACAAAGGGCTCGTTAACCTGATCCTGTGGTTTGAAAGCTTCAAAAATCATGCTTAAGTTATACTTAGTAAGCACTCAAAGGCGAACACCAATAGTGCAGAGGCAGTGATTTGAAGTCAGAACATTAGACGTTTCACTGAAATTGCAGACGGGGTTAAAGTAGCAAGTGAATGGTCTCTACATTCCCCTCCCAGGCTCCAAAACAATCAGAAAAATGCAAATTGTAAAACAAGAGAAACTGATTAAAGATACGCCTCACTTGTATTTAAAGGTCTGTAGCAACCTTTTTTTATTACTATTTGATTTCTACTTATCATCGTCAAACTGTCATATTCCGTAACATTTTCATATCATTATTTCGTAAAATGTTACTTTTCTGATTTTCCTGTGTGGTTCATATCATTATATTATGATTGTTTTTATTTTCTTTCTTTTTAAAGTTGATGCTGATGTCATATAGTTACATATTGTTTTGATACAAACTGAGAATTTAGTTGCAACATTATTAGAAACTAAAAAACAAACAAACAAACACATAAACAGAACTTTAAAAGAATGATAACAGAGATACACTAAATTGTGTACAGTCAATATCCAAAAATAAACAAGAACAGTACAACACCCGCTATGTGTTTTGTTTTGCCATTTACACAGGGTCATGTATTTGGATCATGTATAATCCAGATATCTCGTGTTTGTATACATATAAGTACCCCGGCCTCTCAATCAAACAAAGAGATTAGCTTACTACAACCCAGTGTACAAGCAGATTTCTCAGCAAGTCTAACTTTGGTATTGATCTAGGGAGGCTTCTTTATTTATCACCATATATTACCATTTTCACATCAAGATATGTCTCAGTTTAGCAATCTGGCATTTACATGTAGCTTCATGATTGCTTCAGAACATTAAAGGAAACACTTTGATAGGCATTTTTAATTAATAATTGCACGTTCCACTAATGTGACATCTTTAAAAGAAGACCCAAAAGCCTTGAGAAAATGCTATAATTAAAAATGTAGATACTTCCACCAATAAACAAAAATAAGGCACTGCATGTCACTCAGAAAGTATCTAACGCTGATGTATATTTGTAGACTTTAATGTCTAAGTTTTTCAGTTAATCATGGATATGAATTAATAATGTCTGATTTAGGGGGAGTTTTTTTTTATTCTGCCAGGGTGCCTTGTATAATAAATTATATAGTATTTTCAAATGTTCATTGTTACCTTGGCCCACATTCTGTTATGAAGTTGAGAAAAACATGTTTAATTAATCATTCTATACAAGACACTCCTTGGACATACATCTAAAATCTATATTGAGTTTGTTAATTATTTTTGTAATGACCTCATGCTGAATAATATATGTGTTATGACAGATAATAAGTTCAACATTCCCTTTTATCTTCAAATGTATCAGGTATGCTGTCCAGTAGCCACATCATAACACAAGATATTGTGCTGTAGGGTCGAGAATATGCCTTCAAAAGGATGGAAAAATCTACAAAGCATCTGTCCAGCTTTAGAAGTTAATGCTCAAACAACCATTTCACAAAATACCGATAGCTTCAGTATGACATAAAGTTACACAGTGATAATGTAAATAGTGGTCACTTTTGTAGAAAAAAAAAAGGAATTTCAGATGCCTGATCAAGGACCCCTTCAATATGTGATCTAACTCCACAAGAACCCATCCTGACACATTTGAAATATAAATATACTAGACTGATTTTTCTTCAATCACCTTTTCTATTGCTAGTTTCAATTATGATTATTTGCTTATACTTTTCTTACTTTGTATTTACAACAATGAGACACATTATTGCAAAATCTTTGTTACAATTTAAATTTGTACACAAAAATAACGGAACTGTGAAGGGTTTCTACCTTACTTTAATTTAGACATGTCATAGTATTCTTCTCTTCATTCTTTGCCTTTCTTTTGTCCCTAAATAAGAAAACTGCAAATATATGACACAACAATGTTAGGAAAGGGACAGGAAACCTGTAGTTTATGGTTAGAGTATAAAGTTCCATGGTCCATCAGTTTGGAAACCAAGGTCAGGATATTTATAGTTGTGAAACAGTATAAACCACTTGGCACAGCATTGCCCTATTTGACTTATTTGTAAATCATCTTAGCCTTTTGAAGCAGATCTTTGAAGCCAGTTTCTTTTTAAGTGTTTGCCTTTTTAATGTTTTAAAATAAAGCTGACCTGACATACATTTGGAAAGGTTTCAGCCCATCAGAACTAAAGAGTTCACTACCTTAATGAACCAGTGTATCAAGCTTTAAGTCACATTTCCAAGCTTGAAATTTTAGATGAGCTTCCTACCCTTATTAGAGCACTTATTATACCCACCTGAAGCAAATAAGAGATAATAATCTGTGTGCTGACTGAAAATATGAATATATGATCAACAAATATTATGATCCTATTGCTAACATTACTGTAGACAATCGTAATAAAATGCAGTCTGGTGAAGATAATTATTACACCCATTATATATATGCAAGAAAATTGACCTCCTGACAGATGTGGGGATTAAAATAGTGTTATGATACTCTGCTGAGCATGTGTTTGTTTTTGCCAGGTGGCACATAAGGGTCTTTTGGCTACCTTATGGAAAATGGAAAATCTATTTATATATTAGTTATCTTTCAAGCTGGAAGCACTGCCCAAAGGGGAGGGGTTTCAGTGCACTTTTGGAACCCAATCGAAACATCTCTATATCAAAGTTGCCATTGGCCCCTGTGCACTTCACTCAAAACAGGTCCTTTCCTACTTCCTGTCTGTATAAGACGTGACGTATGCACAGGAACTTCCTCTTTTGCCATTTCGTCTTTGGAACATCAAGTTGTGAAAACTTTCTGTGTGTTTGTTTACAACACAAACTTTCGGTCAGCTGGCTGCACAAATAGTGCTGTTCACCCACTGATTCGCCACATTTGTTTGTTTCTGCATGTATTTTTTTGTTACTAACACCATTCTGTGCTGGCTGCACCTCAGAGGTCCAGCTGCGCTTCGGTTTCAGTTTCATTTTTACAATACAGCACGCAGGGCTTATCTAGTCTTTTTAATATAATTTTGTGATATATTATTTACAGATTAGTTGCTGTATTGGTTTTTGTCCACAGCGAGAGCATCAGCAGTGGCAGTAAACCCGAGCCCTGGCCGCCCAGCCTAAGCCCTGGTCTGTCATAAGAGGTCTCACCAGCGTGAGGTGCTCCTCCGCGGGCTCCACTACTGGCTCCTCCACTACAGCCCGCAGCTGTGGCAGTAGGAGATCTTGCTCTCTCAGCTTGCTGGGATCGAGCTCTGCTGCTCTCCACCATCCGTGTGTGCAGGCCTCAGTTCTAGGCCCCACTATTCAGTTGGCGAGAGCTCCCTCTATGAGGTCACAGTATTCCTACCGCTGGCGGACGTTTGGCACCTGGTGCCAAGACGGAGGTCATGACCCAGTCACTTGCCCTATAGGGGTCATATTACAATACCAAGACACAAACAGTTGGTCTGAGCGCAGAATGTCCTTAGTGCGTTCCAAATAGCACCTGAGGGTCCGCACAGGGCAGAGCAGGTGAAGCCGACTCTCTTGCTCTGAAGCGAAGGGAGGAGGATGAAAAGCCATCAACTCAATAGGCATGTTGACATGAAATGGAGACAGCACTTTCGGGAGGAACGCAGGGACATAGCATGACCCTGGAGCCATCTCCCGCAAAACGGACACAAGATGGGTGTACGGACAGGGTGTGTAATTTGCTCACACGTTTTGCAGAGGTGATTGCCAGCAAAAACACAGTCTCAAGTGACACCAGTTTCAGCTCAGCTGAGTTCAGTGGTTCAAATGGGGCTTGGGAAAGTGTGTCCAGCACTACATCAAGACGGCACGTGGGCAGTGAAAGGGTTCGAGGAGGCCGTAGCCGTCGAGCTCCCTTTAAAAACTGCACAGCCAGAAAATGAGACCCAGGAGGCTCGCCATCAATCTGGACATGAAATGCGGAGATGGCCACCAGATATACTTTGAGCGTGGACGGGGACTTGCCCTGGTACAACAGCTCTTGTAAAAATTGCAATATGACCACGATGGGGCAATTATTTGACCCGCGGTCTTGACCGCCGTCTTGGCACCAGGTGCTAAACGTCCGCTAGCGGTAGGAATACTGCGACCTCGTGGAGGGAGCTCTTGCCGACTGAATAGTGGCAACTACCGCATCCGACAGACCCCAGGTAATCAATCGCTCCCATTCAGGGGCCAGGCCCAGAGCTGGAGGAGGCCCAGATTGGGGTGCCAAAGCGTGCCCTGCACCTGGGACAACAAGTCCGCTCTCACTGGGAGCTGCCAAGGCTCTTTGTGGAGGATGGCGATCAAGTCTGCAAACCAGAATCTGCGAGGCCCCCATGGGGCTATCAGCAGAACTGTCGCTCGTTCTCTCCTTACCTTCTCCAGGACCACCGGGAGAAGGGGTAACGGTGGGAACGTGTAAAGGAGACAGCACGGCCACGTATGGGCTAGCGCGTCAATCCCTAGGATTCCTGAGTGGTCTCAGATGGAGAACCATAGTAGGCAGTATGGACTCTGCCGAGGCAAAGAGATTCACGTCCGCCCTGCTGAACCGGCTCCACAGTTGTTGTACCACAAGTGGGTGGAGGTGCCATTCAGAGACCGGGGGGCCTCCCCAAGAGAGGAGGTCCACCGCTGTGTTGGACAGGCCTGGGAGGTGAACTGCACTGATGGAGTGGAACCGTGGCAGAAAGCGTGCTAGACAGTACAGTCTGCGCAACCGGAGACCTCCTTGCCTGATGATATAGGCAACCACCACTGTGTTGTCTGTCTGATGCAGCATGTCTGTCCCGCAGGACTGGCAGGAAATGAGACAGTCCAAGGAGTACTGCTTGTAACTCCAGGATATTGATATGGAGGGCCCGTGCGTGCTCCGTCCACCTGCCTTGGACTCCACATCTGTCGCAAACTGCTCCCCAACCCTGCTTGGAGGCGTCTGTTGTCATGACTGCTCGGTGGTAGACTGGCCCCAGGGGCACACCGAGGATCAAATTGTGAGGGATCCGCCACCAACGGAGCGCCTTCCAGCATGCCGGAGTGACTGTGACTTGCACCTGTGAAGAGGGAGGCGACAGGCCGAAGGGGAGAACAGCAAACTCGAACGCTCGGCCCTCGAAGGCAAAGCGGAGAAACTTCCTGTGCGCATGTGCAATGGGGATGTGAAAGTAAGCATCTTTCAGATCCACCGTGGTGAACCAGTCACCGGGCTTGATGGCCTGGGACATGGTGCGCAGGTTGAGCATCTTGAAGCGCAGCACCTTGAGGTGGCAGTTCAGGCGCCTCAGATCCAAGGTGGGGCGGAAACCGCCATCTTTCTTGGGCACAAGGAAGTATGGGGAATAAAATCCCTCGTGCTGCCCCGGTGGGGGCACTTCGCGGATTGCTCGCTTCTCCAGGAGAGAGGCGATTTTGATGCGAAGCGCTGCACACTGCAACGGGTCCCTCACTCGCGTCCACACCACTCCCTGGAAGGGGGGTAGACGTGTTTGAAATTGCAGGGAGTAGCCAACTGATATAATTTGGAGCGGGTGCGGAGTTGCCAATTTGAGAGTTGCTGGGGGGTGTAAGGGTGGGCCAGAGGCTGCTGGAATGCCTCAGGGACAGGGCTTGGGTGGCGGAGGGGGTGGGGTCAGGCCAGGTCACCTCCTACCACCAGCCACCGTGGGCTGCCGGGGGCCAGGGCGGCGAGCCTGGGGGAGCACCTGCCTGCCGTTGATGCGCTGGTGGAGATCAGCAGTTGGGCTGGGCTGTGACCTGGGCTGTGGCCTGGGCTGTGGCGTGGGAGCCACAGTCGGGGGACCTCCCCGCCGGCGAGCTGACACAGACTGCCTGTGCTGCTGGGCCTGGGGTGCTACGGGGTGTGAGCATCTCCTCCACAGAGGGGCCAAAGGTAAAGCCCGGTGAAATAGGGGCGTCCATGAGGTGAGTCCTGTCCGCCTCAGGGACCCACCGTGCCTGGGACAGCAAAAGCTAGTGGCGGGCCGCCACAATGGCTGCTAGGGATCGCCCAGTTGCCCTTGCCTCCTGGCGCATCACAGTGACGAGCTGGTCAGCTGCGGCTGTTATCTCAGAGATAGGGGGCGGGGTTGGTGATGCGCCATCATGCTCCGAAGGGCTCCGCCAGCTGGGCCAAGTACAGGGCCAGCAGGCTTTCGGTGTTTCTGAGGCGAGCCGCTTTGGCTCCTGCCTCATAAGCCCTCCAGAGCAGTGTCTCCGTGACGTGACACTGCCTGTTGGGCTATTGAGAGAGAGGATGGCCTCATCGCGCTCCCTGTCCGCTGAACCTGACCTCCTTCGCCGACGGCGCCGCTGTAAGGGCATCTCCACCCGGCAACGTTTATATACACGGGGCGCTGCGACACCAACCACCCGCAAACTGAACACTGTGTATACCAAGCACCAGGTGCTGGATACAAGTGCCACGTAGGCCAGTAGGCTTAACCACACCGTGTGTGCTGGGGTTTCCGCGGGGACTGAGGGTAGTAGACCAGCAGCTGTAGCGGGATCTAAAACCGAGGCACACACACACGGACCGGGAGGGCTAGCAGTGCTCATTCTCAGTGAACTGAGAGAGCGAGATCTCCTACAGCTGCAGCCGCGGGCTGTAGTGCGGGCGCAAGCCGGTGGAGGAGCAACTCACGCGGGTGAAATCTCTTATGACACATGATTTTATTGCCGCTGCTAGTGCTCCTGCTGTGGAGGAAAAAGCCCTGTCGACAAAAAGCCAACACAGCAAGCAGTCGGAATATATATAGCACTATATGAACATGACTATTATTTTTAAAAGGCTCTTCTTGTGGACGAAACTGAAACCGAAAACGCAGCCGGACCTCCAGTGTGCGGACGAAACAGAATCGGGATTAGCTATCAATAATAACTAAACACACAAGACAGAGACGATGTGTAGCAAAAACGGTGGTGAACAACACTATAAAGTGAGCCAGCCAGCCGAAATACGCAGTATGAATGTTTATTACAAACACAGACACAGAGAGCTTACGTCCCGAGTCCAGCGAAATGGCAAAAGAGGACAAACCTGCACTGACGTGACGTTTTATAGAACAGGAAATGGAAGGGACCTGTTCTGAGTGACGAGCGCAGGGGCCAATGGCAGCTTTGATAGAGTGATGTTTCGATCGGGTTCCTACGGAAGTGTGCAGAAACCCCTCCCCCTTGGGCAGTGCTTCCGACTTGAAAGATCGTTTCTATATATGTTTTCATTTCCTGTGTTTGCAATATGTTATATTTTGGAGTGCAATTGCAAGTCATCTGCAAATATGTCCATCTCATGGAAAGTTATCAAGAAGTGTTCATATTGAGAACAGCATTAAAACCCCTTTATACTGCTCTAATTGCAATATGTGAGTGCAGTTCCTGAAAGTAGAAGCAAGAGCAGCATTGTTGCCGAGTTCTTACTGTATTCTCTCAGTAGTTATATTGTTAGATAGTTTGTAAATTAATTTGCATATTTATATATCATTCAATACCAAGCATTACATTTTTATAAAATTTTTTACAAAAGTAGCAGAAGATATTTAAACTGATAGAGTTGATAAGTAATAATGTTAAAATCTTCTAATTGTTAACCATAAGACTTTTCAAAACTTGTGCTACATAATGTAGCAACACTTGTACTATAACATGTAGTGTGGCAGTTTATCAAGTTGTGATTCTGTGGCCTTTTACAGACACAGACAAATATGTTGTTTTGAGGCAACTTAAAGATAAAAATACATACTTTTTAAGAGTTCTTAAAAACAGTGCCCAAGCAAAATATCAGTAATTATGCTGCAATTTTGTTTTTATTCTCTGCATAAGTGTTCACAATTGCAGGCTTTAGTGAGAGGACTTGTTATTATTGCTGTTTTGTTAGAGGAGTAATTTTATTCTTGTAGGTTTTGTTGTCATGATACTTGAGTGGTCATTCTGCTTTCTTTCAGGCTGAGAACATTTGAAAAGGGATCAACAAAAGGGATAGTGAGCAGGAAAAAAAAAAGCTACTTTAAAACACTTGGGTAGAATCGAACAAGAGGCTGCAATGATTGGACAAAGCAATTACATATATTCATTGGTAGCAACAAAACACAAATGTTGATTCAGAAGATGTTCTTGAATGATAAAAACATAGAAAATGTTTGCAAGTAGTCATTAGATGCACTAAAATATTAATTTTCAATTGCTTTCTTCATCTTACTACACAATTTAACATCTGCCTATTCTTTAAGTGCTCTACTTTTATGCAGCCAGTGGTACTCTCTCTGTCAGTAAGTTTGCTCTCTCTTGAAGGTCAGTTGTCAGAGCTGACATAAAAACATAGCCTTGTAGTTGTTCAAACAATTCTCAAGCCTCCATGCCTCTTGTCATAATCCCTATTTGATGACAAGTAACTACAACATTTAAATAACACAGAGTGAGGGGAGAAGGGCACTACTTTTCAACTTGTCCGTAAGTTGTGGAACAACCTTCTCACTGAGGTCAAGACCGCACAGTCCCTGATCAGCTTCCAGTGATTACTCAAAATAACTGGGACATGGAACGTGTTATTTCATTGAGCTAGGATGTATACTTATTGTAATTATGTTTTGTTTTTACTACTGCACTTTTGTAATGCTTAAATCACTTATTGTGTTATCTGTAAGTCACCCTGGATAAGGTCTTCTGCCAATAAATAAATAATAATAATAATAAGAACTCAAATTTAAGTTTGAACAGCACCAAGAATTTATGCACATGCAATAAGACAGCAATGTTTTATTTACTGGAGAGCAAAGTTCATCCATTCATTCATCCATTCACCTATCCATTTATTGAGGGGGGGGGATAATACATGATATATGCAATTATCTATGAGTTTGTTTTCAGTTGTGGCTGATATAGATTAAGATTTTCGGT
This sequence comes from Amia ocellicauda, assembly GCF_036373705.1. NCBI lineage: Eukaryota > Metazoa > Chordata > Actinopteri > Amiiformes > Amiidae > Amia > Amia ocellicauda. The sequence goes on from NC_089855.1 coordinate 21,383,073, forward strand.
TCTGCTGCTGTCTCTTTTAAGTAGAATTTCATGAATATTGTTATAAACCATCAACATAAAAATAACACATTTGTAAGTGCTTTCCAGTCTTCAATTTGTGAATTCTAAATATGTGCCATTTTCGATGAGAAGATGCTTCAAAATTCAAATGCTATTCTCTCTCCCTCTTCCTTTTTGGCATTCCAGATAACGTTTTGGTAAAGGTTATGATATGAAGTTAAGTAGGTTATATGGACAACCTTCAAATGTAATAGAAATCACAAGAGAGGGAAAATAGGCTACATCTTTGTTTCTACAGCTAATCCCAGGATAGCCTGAGCTTCTGGAGTTCATTTTTGGGAGAAAGTGAATGTGTTCAAATTCAGATTCATGTTCAGAACGAGAAATAAGCCCAGGGATATTTTACTGTGGCATAAATCTCTAATTTAGTTTAGAAACGTACATTGACAGTTATGACAGATCTCAACTAGATGTTCATAGCATGTTTAATGATGCATTCTCTTTAATTTTTAAAATGGTTTTGTGTGAACAGCTGCCATTTATTTGTCACTCCCACATTCCCCGGATGTTACGCTGTCACAATTTACACAATCCATTGCACTTTCAAAGTGGAAGAAAAATTAAAATTATAATCGTTTAAAATAAACATCAGACCTCCAGTCTTTCAGAAATTCTCCTCAACATTTGAAAAACACAATGCAGTCTTTAGTAGCTGTCCAATGTTTTTTCTTTGAACACTTCTGCCACAAATGGCATGATTTATTTGTATGTAATTATTTAATTCCACTTCTATTACCCATGGTTTGAGAAGCTTTTCCCTCTGTGGGCTGGCTAACCTTGCCAATGGGAGAGCTGTCAAAAGCAATAATTCTGCCAGCACAAAAGAGTGTCTCTTGCATGATTGATTGTCTGTTCTCAGTCTCTGTTTTTTATTTTTTAGATACTGCTTGGCTAAAGTGAACATTTAACAAACTTCTTTTACTGTACATACTCAAGGTAAATAAAGGTGTTTGTTGAGAGTACTTATGAGTTAGAAGTTTGATAACTGATTAAAAAAATAAGTAATTACAAAACAAACAACATATTGTGGATGGTTTTGGTGATCAATGCCGTCTGTAGATTTCAGGTCTCAGTTTTTAAAATAGTTATTCAGAAGTTAGGAAAATGTCTGATCTGTTTTTAAATAGTGCTCTTGTGTTGTATGTAGAAGATGCTATGGTTTCTTCATCAAAAATTCTGTATTGCTTCTTCACATGTATAATGTTAACTGGCTTTCCTATATTTAATATTTTAAATCCACTATTCTGCTTACAGTATGTATCTATATCATGTTTTGATGTACGCTCTCGAACAGAAAATGCATTAAAAACACTTGAGTTTCCATTTTTAATCTGACCTATGATTTCAGGTTACTGTATACACACACACACATTCTGTGTTTATCATGTAACAATAAAAAGCATGTTATAAATATGAAATGTAAGCACACTTTTTCATTAATGGTTATGAAACCATTAAATGAGTAGAATTAAAGCCATTTAGTTACTCAGTCTAACAACAACATGAGAATATCTGACAAACTATCAGCTATTGTGAATAAAATATTAAACTGTTCTGGATAAAGTATAGCTAAACACAAGAAAGACAGATAGATATTCAAAGACATTCATACAAAATGAAGCTGAGGAAATATCAAATTTCTTTGTCACATTGAATTGCTAGCAAGGCAGTATCTCAAAGGAATATAAAAATCAAGGCAATTCAAAGGAATATTACATATCATAATAGTAAAAGTAATTTCACATTTCTCCTTTTTAAACTTGTCAAACACATCATCTCCCCATATCCATCTGTATGCATTAGTTTCTTCATGAATAGGTTAAATGCAAACACTATTTTCTGGGGGGTAACTATATACAATGTTCTACTTCATAATTTTTGATCTTCCAGGCTTTCACATCTTTCTTTGAATCACTGTTGTACAGTTCATGATTGAAATCCATGCCTCTCGATATTCATGCAAAGCAGGTTTGCAAACAGTCTCATTGGGGTGACAGTTGCCATGGCAGCTGATCTCGGTCCAGATCATCAATCATAATTTAGGAGGCAATCAATCTTTATTTAAAATCGACTACACTACCCCAATTAGGGAACATTTTGAGAACCGTGATGAAGGAATCTGTTTTCCTTAGGCTGTTGTTGAAAGGTGGAGAAAGTGCTTTTTTAATCCATCATTTGCTATTAATTTGATTGCATAAACAACATTTTCTATTAAATGAACCGACAACCAGGCTGATTTCTTTGAAATCATAACAAATTACCATTTCCAGGCAGGGCCTGTCACTGTTCTATACATGCTCAAACCCACTATTTTCCCTCTATTTAATGTTATCTCAAAAATGCTAATTCTCAATATGTGCATGCAGGATTGCTCTGAGCAACTGTGACTGAGATTAAGAGTACAGCAGCGTTCTTCTCTTGCACACTGTGGTAGCTGAAGGTTTTATTTTCTTTCCCTTCATTTCCATAACGTTTTATTTTCACTCTGTTCCACTCCACTGATTTTAAAAGTCATATGCAACTAGGCTTATAAAGCTTAAAGGACTGTGCTGGCAACAATGTCTTACCATCTGCAATCATTTTAGCATGGTCTAGGAGACGTGTAGTGGTATTCCTGATGTGAAAGTAACACTTTGAATAAGTTACATTAGCTATACATGAAGTGATGGCCAATAACGCATGAATAAACTGATGATTTCATTGGACATTTGTGGGGAAATGCTAAACCTGGAGACTACATTTATATCCCGGTATCCCAGATATTAAATTCAAAGGGTACAATTGTTAAAGTGTTTTCATATTTTGAAATAGTTATTTTTGTCATAATTTCTGTCTTTGTAGGTACACAAGAGACTTTCTTTAAAGCACTTGAATGCATGCTCTTTTCTTTTTTTAAATCAAACCAAATTAATTTTTCATGATAAAACACATAAAAAAGCAACTTGCATTTACTCCTATGACTAGCAGGCAAATTAGATTCAATTTATGGTGGAATTAATGTATAGAAACATTTTTCTACGTACTGATATGTGTAAAAATGCAGTTTTTATTATTTATGCAACACTTTCTGCTCTCATAAATCACATTTTATTTCTATCATACATTCTTCTGATTGGATACCTTCTGTTCACCTCTTCGTGAGCCTGTGCTTCAGTATTCATATCGGTAATAACTAACATGCAATGCAAATAAATGAAAACTTATTTTTGTTGAATCTGCAGTCACTGATATTAAAACATGCAGGAGACAAAATATATTTGAACCTTAGGGAATCCACCTTTGGTTTCTGTCTGTGTCTAATAAGATAGGGAAGAGTATGTTTAACCCAATATTGCAGTTAAATGTACATTAGGGATACCAATTAAATAAAACAGAGACATGCCACAGAATAGATGAAGGTTTTCCTTATGACAAAGTACTCCATTAGCAGCTCTCGGGCTTTCTGTCATTGCTTTATTGTGCTAACACTGGACTGTAGAGGATAAGATGTGTGCTTTGTGAATAGTATCATTGTGTTCCTTGTGGCTTTTCCTGTGTGAGAACAAACTGTATTCACTACATCAGCCATATAAGACCCAACATGTGTGGGTATACTTCAAGTGGATTTGGTAGCAACCCTTTATTTCGTCTTGCCTGCTGATTACCTGCAATGGGGAAAGGCTCATTTAACATCACCTCTCTGGAAAAAGACAGGTGATCAGGGATTTCACTCAGACAATTTCTCCTCTCCAAGGTATTGTTAGTCTTATGAAGAAAAAGTCTTATGCTATTTCTATTTCTACAGCTGAGATATGCTCATGTTGTTTGAACCATGTCATTTCCTTCCTTTGCTGGGTTTAGGATTGTATTCGGCATCATTAGATTGCTCCTCTTCATTTTATACACTCGTTCGACTAAGGGAATGATGAACCTGGCCATGAGGTCATCAGAGCACCCCCGATGGAATTAGTCATGGAGCTGCTGCAAAGGCGGGGTTTGGGGTGGAGGATGGAGAAGTGATGAATTCTGGGAAATCCTTATGTTGCTGGATACTTGTATTAATGCTTCATTTGAATTTTGTATTAAATTGTATTACAGTGCTTTTGTAATGCTTGTGTAACCTGTAAGTCAACCTGGATAGAGGCATTTGCCAAGAAATAAATAATAATAATAATAATAATAATAATAATAATAATAATAATAATAATAATAATAATAATAATGCTTAAGAAGGCGGAAGTCAGGCTTGAGATTGGGGTTGTCCTCCTCCTGAACCTCAGTTTAAAACTACATTACATTTGTGTAAATCTTGTTTATTTTATATTTTATTAATTATCTTTTATTTGACTCCTTCAAAGCACTCTGCGCTTGTGTGAGAAATTATTACGACCTGGTTTCTAATCTTCCACTCCTGCCTTGACTGCACCCACAAACATGACTAGTAAAGCCTTGGAGACAGGCCATTAACTGATTATTCACTGGCGTGGAGGTCCCTACAATTTCATATTCTCTCTTGCAGAAGAATTAATTTTCTACAACTACAAAAACTACAGGCTTATCTACTGGAGATCCAATAAATCTAAATTATATGTCAGACTATTTATTATTATATGTCGGGCTATTTTACAGACCCATATCATTATGGATATGGTAATCTGTTAAGTTTACTTAGAAACCAGATCTGTAGTATTGCAACTTTCATTGTGACTAAACCTGGTTGTTGTTTACATTCTCTCTGACTGTAGCAGAAGCTAAAGGTTGATTTTAACATGATGCCAGACATGAACAATGCAACAACAAACCAGTAAAAATGGTAGGAAATGTTCACAATGTTCTGAAATGAAATAAATACATAAAAAATATTTATTTTTTCTGTACTATAGCAGTTCAATTTAAACATAATATTTCTTTTTAGTTTATTTGTGGAACATGAGGAAATTAATTTAATTGACAGTAAAGAAAATTGACATTTCTATCGGTGGAAACACAGAACATTGCAGGCCAACACCTTTGTATGTACCAGTAAATTAGCAATTAAAATAATATGTTGTGTAATGGCAGTCAAGCACACACAGGGAGTTGTAATGTTTACAGTAACGTAAGATTAAGGCAATATAACTCAGCAGAGATGTTAACTTCAAACTCATCACTATTTTCTTCTGTCTTTTTTTCTCCCAAAACATTTTTACTGCATTATAAAATAATCGTCAAAATACTTAGGAAAACATAACAATATAATACCTGGCTAAAAGTAAACGTATGCTGTTTTGGAAAATGTCAATTGATCTGTCATCTTTCATTTTACATAGTTTGTTTCTTCCAAAGCTTCAGAACACACAATGCAAAGGTTTTCATATTAGAAGGCATGTATGACAGAACTGCAAACAAATCATTGTTTGATGACTTCAAGATTCAACAAAGAGCAAAGATTACTTCAAAACCTTATACAAGTAATGTTATGGAACACTCCTTCATTTCCTTCAAACTGCCAATCAATCATAATAGATGTTTTACAGATAGGATGGCGTACCATATTCATACTTGCAATTTGGTCTCTTTGAAGAAAATTTACTTCAGGTTAGATACAAACAGATTTTAAGATATAGCATGGATTGCTAACTGTTAACTTTCCTTTACAATATAAATACACTGAAGACATTTTTTGAAATGTGGAAAATTTGATGAATGTAAGTTTTCAATTATGGAGTATTACTGTTTTATACAGTTTGACAATGGGATCCTGCAAATTCTTCTGTATTATCAATTTTTGTAAACTTTACTTTAATTAACTTTACTAAAAATATTTTTTTTGTAATGTTTTGCAAGAAATCTAGTTGCCACAAGAATGGAATTTCTAGTAAGAAAGCATTGAGTCATGGGTAAACATTATTATCCTATTCCTATGTTGTCCTCTGATTGAGGTTAAAACACAAACAATGAGGTTAACTTTGCTAAACAGTCAGATGTCAGGTCATTCATAGGTCATAGGTCAATATCTGCTGGCTTTCCAGCAACTTTCCAATGAATAGTTTTAACATTTTCTACTTCAAATAGATTTATTTTCCAATGTGAGAACGTGCTAGGGAATACCAATCACTATTTCCCAAACCACAGGTGCTGCAAATATAAAGGATTTGCTACTCAGATATTGGACTCAAACGTTGAAGAGCAATCGGTCATTTTAGAATCTCTCAAGATCTCTATTCCATCTATCAACTGTCTTTTGTGAGGCTACTATTTTCTGCTGCTATATGTCTGACTTTTAATGCCACTGATACTTAAAAATGATACAAGGCTGCATAGAATACTCACAGAGGTGTCAGGAGATTATGAAATAAGCAATCATGTCCATTATATGAGGTGAACAAATTCCAAATAGATGAAAGGTGGGTATAGCAGTGAGTCAGGCGTGAGCTCTAGCTCGTGTTAACAGAGTTATAATTTCAAGGCACACTTAATGGGGTTCAAGACCATTCAGTCAGCAACAGCTTCCAACAGTTCATTCCTCACAATAATCCACCCCTGGAGAAATCGTCTCGGGGACAATTCACGCTAAGTAATGGGAGAATTATCACTAGGACAAATTATTGTAGGGACCAATTGTTACAGGGATGAATTATAGTAGGGTTCAACTGTTAACGGGACCAACTGTTGCCTAGATGATCGGTCAAAGAGGCAAATTGTTGCTGAGACCAACTGTTGTTGGGCTGAATTACCAGTATGACCAATTTTCACTGGAACCAGTTGTTGAGCACTATTTGTCACAAGGCAAATAGACAGGGTCTAACTGTCTGGTAACTCATTCAGTTGCTATTTATAATAAACAGTATTAACAATTTGTAAATTACTACCGCTGCTTAAGCTGAATTTGAAATGCATTAATGAGCAGTTTTAATGAGTCTTTTTTTTTTAATTCCAATAACACTATGAATTCTAGTGGCGCAAGAAAACTGGCTTTGCAGATAATGATGTGTTGATATACAGGCAAAATGGACATACTGTGATAGTGTTAGAGTTGATGATTTATTCCTGTCGTTTGTAGAAAATACAGCCAAAGCTCAGGAGGTAATTTCTGTATTTTGTACAACCTCAGCAGCATAAGCCTTCTTTCACAGCATATCATGTCAAAATCGTGCTTTACCTTTGGTTTGCAAAACACTGTTGCCAATGCCAGCAACACTACAGCCAGTGTATCGCCAGCTTGTGGATGATAGATTTGGCTCTTGTGTGAGCTTCCCACAATGCATGGCAACACTTGGGCAACAACTGCTTACATCTTGTTGCCGTCATCAAAAGTTATCTGTGTGACCAATCCTTGAGTGACTGGCCTATCAGTCTGACACTGGAGAGAGTGCATTCAACTTACTGATGATTAATTAATATGATCACTTTTCATTTCTAGGGTATTCGCGGTCAGTGACCTCAGAGACACGTGTATAAATATTAGCAGTACCATATCTTATTAATAAAATATTTGTTTTAATGTTGTTTTGTTAACATCAGTGCAACAAATATAACTCACCAAAATGTTTATTTGTTGTTGTTGAAAATTGACCATTAACAATAAATACATATTAGTATTGTAAATGATATGGATGACAAAAATACAATCAATTTCACAAAACGGTAAAAAAAAAAGTGCATTCACGTTCAACTGTTGTAAGTCTGTTAACATATATAATATTATATACAGGTTAAAAGGTTTCATTTATCTGAACACTGCACTTACTGAGCACTTTATTAGCAACCCCCCACACCCACCCAGCACTTCTCAGCTTGTTAATGTTTTTTGAACCGCTGCCCCACACTGTCTCTGCTGACATGTATAGCATCACATTTATTAAATCAAACTCTACTCACCTACTGATATATCAACTTTACTCTGTGATCCTTTAGGGCAGCACATTGTTCAATGAACTCCCTGGTCTTCTCAAGCACACAGTCTACAACTCATTTTGTGCTGTTTTGAAGTCCGTTTAAACACTGTTTTAAAATGCTCTTCCATTGCACCGTCTATACAAGACACAAAATCCACCCAGCCCCACCACATTCTAGGGTACAAATATTATTTGTCTAAAAAGTACGCCTCATTCTGCAATGGAAATGCGGGCACTGGCACCCATGCAAAGAGCTCTGAAGTCACTACTGTGCTTGCATTACTGGGGCGTTCTCAGTAACGCCCCAGTAACACAAGCGCAGTAATGACCTCTGAAGGTGCTCACTTGCACATGCACACTCAGCTGTAGCTTAAGGCAACTGTACTGTAATGATTACTGCGAGTGCACATTGGTACTGTTATGCGTGTTACTAGCAGTCATCGATCAAACAGATATGTAATATTAATATTATATTTTTATTATAAGTTTATAAGTGCCTCTAATAGACCAGCCACAAGTGTTCCTGAGATATTCACACCAGCTCTAGTGTGAATCCACAGATTCCATGCTTTATCTTATATAAGAGTATTTGACTATAATATGTGCAGGCTGTTAACAATGCATTCCAGTCGAATAACATTGATGCGGCAAAGTTCACTGGCAAATGTGTCAAACTTGTCACATCACTTAGTGTAACACATGATAAAGCACAGGCGGTTTACCTGGAATATGATAGCCACCAACCTTGTGATCCTCATTCACAACTGTAATATTGGGTTAAGAAGTCAGTCATGGACGATTCCATGCAAGAAGCAGCAGAAGCAGTAATACAAGGGCACAGTGTTCATAGCACTTCATGGTACCACTATTAAAAGACTCCTGAAATCATATTCTCAACAATGCCTAGTATTTGGGTGCTAAAATAAAGTGTTTACCAAATCAAGAGCCAAATCTCTACATTATCCATAGAAAAAACTTTTGGACACACAAAGAAATCAATAAAAATGCTGGCAGTAATGTGTGTGACATCCCCAAAGGAAATAAATAAAATTGAGATGCAGTGGTCCAACACACATCACATCCAGTGGGGAAATGTGGATGACACTGAAAAATTCTGGTGTGAAGCAGAATCCTAGAGAGATGCTACAGGTGATAAACCATTCAAAGAGCTGTGTAATCTGGCCCTGGCAGTCATTACTCTGCTACAGAGCAATTCAGAAATGAAGTGTGTGTTCAGTCAGTTACATGTGGTTAAAACTAAATGAAGAAATGGTCTCTTGCTGTGTGCTGTGAAGCCAATTTTTCATATTCTCGATGGAATCCAATCTGCTGTCAAGAAATTGTACCAGTGCACCCCACCCTGCAGCATACTTGACTCACTTGGCCCTACTCATCTGAAATAAAAAAAAACTATGACATTCGGAAGAACCACCTTTAGATGATGATGTCCTCCATTCCTCATTGCAGCACTAAACGGTAAGGACATCATTTTTAATTTTACTTAAACAACATGATTTTGTGTGCTTAATGATATTCAATGATAAGTATTGTGATAGGAATATTATTTGGGAAGATGCATCCTAAATCAAATCTGGTAAGTTCAAAGAAAAATAAACCACAATTATGTTTTTAATATCTAGATCTCTGGATGTGATAGCTGGTTTACATGAGTGTTCCATTGCACACTGGATCCGATACTTCATTTGTAGTCTGTCATCCAAAAAGTTGTCCATCAAGAACATTGCACATTGGATCCATTAAAACCACACTAGGTACACAGCCTGTCGCGCTTCATGCTCTGGTGTGTCTCTCGCAAGCTACAACACTGTTTCTTTATCTCCTCAACTTCAATGATATGTAAAAAAAAACATATTGCACAAAAACTACACCTCACCATAAAGACACAAATGCAGAATGCATGGTTCAACAGTAAACTGTTTATTTGAAAGTGCAAATCTTCATATATCATGTAAATCACATTTCTGTTGTTTATCTGTGCTTAACCACATTCTAGAGTTCTAGCAACATCAATAGGTACCACTTATGCCCAGCTCCTCTGTGACAGCCTGCCATGTATCGTCTGTCTATATTTATTTGCTTTGCTGTATACTTCTTCATGGTTAGACATGTAGATGATAAGATTTTCTATAAATCCACGTCTTCCTGTCATTTTTCATTGGTTCATTCATTTTTAACGCACGTAAAATTAGATCGAATAGAACAAATTTTGATTCCAAAATTAACGTATGACAATTATGGACTTACGAAATTACGTGTACAAGCATGTACTGGGTTTTTTTCTCATCATGTTACTGTCAGGCTAGTTGGTACTGAATAATAAATTTGGGATTATCTTCCTTGAATCTATTATATTCAATAGACAATTGCCTTTTAGTTTAAATTCAATGACAAAATAAGCATAAATAAAATTACAATGCAAGTCTATGTATGATATAGATAGGAAACTTATAATGTAAAATGACCTATTCCTATAACTGTAGCTCAAGAAATGGCACTGTGCAGCTCTGGAATTTCAGTACACATACAAATGAGACTAGGGAGAACATGCCATCTGACATCAGATTGCCCTCTGAATAGCTTCACAGAACTGTGTCTCTTCAAATGGTGGTCACACTGAGCTGCTCTCTGGTGTTATTGTCCACAGGAACATGTTCCTCATTTGTATGTGTACCAACTGCATTACTCCATGACTCACTGTTTTCATGATGCAGTTGTTTCAATGGGGCTATTACTCTTATAACCCTGTATGTTTATAAGCAACTTCTCATTTTGCACAGTATGGCAAAAACAAATTCTCATACAGCATTATCAGTGGATTATGGTTCTAATATGTCCTGGATTTGCTTCAGTACACTGATTACTTTATAGGAAGAATTCCATAAAGGGCAATATCAAAATAATGGAATAATAATAGTTCTAAAGAATAATTTAAAGGGTCTTTTAAATACAAATATTTAATCAATACATAAGATAAATCCATACACATGAAGGATTGTATCTGACACTTCCAGAAAGAGGTGTCCTTGGTATTAGGTTACCTTGACAGTGCAGCTTGAGAAATCTACCCTTTCACAGGAAACCTCAAGCTTCAAGCACTTTGTATGGTGCATGGGAGGCATAACAATAAGAAAAGAAAAGAAAATCACCTACTGAGTAAAGCAGCTTATACTATTTCAATTCCATTACTGGAATCAGAAGGAACACACTTAACAACCGCAGCCACTTCTCAAGGAGACTCCATCAGAAGAAAGTGGTCAATGTATTTGTGCTTCTCTAGAAGCATCACCAGTGCAGAAAAAGACATACAGCTACGTCAAAAAAGGTTTTCTTCTTATTTAGCTCTGAAAACAGAAAGCTCTACCATACAATATTCAAAAATAAATAAATAAATATTAATTATTGTTATTACACCTCTATCCCGATATAACGTGGTCCTCAGGAGCCAAAAAATCTTACCACATTGTAGGTGAAACCTCGTTATATCGAATTTGCTTTAGCTTGAGCATTTCCAGTATTAATAGACAGCAAATCATTTTTGTTGGGGCTGACATGGTGTAAGCAGTATAAAATCTGTTCTACAACGGTTATATTGTATCTCCTTTCTTTAATTATTTTATAGGTTTACATCAAAGATACAGTGTATTAACAACAGGTACAAAACACTGCTTAATACAATCACATGGTCTAGGTTTCATCATACATCAATAATTTGGACTGTAATGCTTAGGAAAAGGCAAAATTGACATAACCTATCAGAAAAACGCTTTTAATTACACATACTTACAGATTGTTGTTTAAAAGATTTAGGTATTTTAGCAAATAAGAACATGGGCCACTTTGTCACTTAGCCAACTGTGTTATACGTACATTTTTAAGTAATATTAGCTATTTAATATTAAGTAGTTTGAAAACATTTTGGAGATGGGAGTTTTAATTATAGAAAAGGTTAAAGTGAAGCTAAGAAATGTAACATAATTAATGGATTTAAACTGTCAATGTTACAACGTTAATTAAGACTTGCAGATATGACTATTTATGCAATAAAGTTTAAAGTTTAAAAATGCTTTAAATGTGCTCAGATTTGTGATTCGACTTTCAAAACCATTGTTGCTTCGGACTGAATGTTATATATATATTATATATATATATATATATATATATATAATATGGGATAAAGCAGCTGATTCCAGTGAAATGGCAAGAATGATTTTCTGTTTGGTTTCTTTTTCAGTCACTAACATATGATTCAGCTCTTTGCCATTTAATGTTAGAATCAATATCTTCCAAGCCCGAGTGCATATTTCAGTTGCAGTGGGTGACCTGCAGAGACATGGAATCTGAACGCTGTATTCTTTGTGCAAAAAATGCTTTATAAACACTGAGACTTCAATAGATATCTTTCACTCAATCTCTGAAAAGACACAGATATGTTTTTCCTTTTTCTCTTTTTTTTCTTCTTAGATAACTATCAAAACCACTTACAATTTAAAGTAAGAAGACAAAAAACAAAACAAAAACATTTAGCTTATTTTTTGGCAAGGGGATTGGAATCTGTGCAAGAAGGGGGTGGATGACATGGTCGGGGGCAGTAGTTCAAGTTATTATCGTGCCAAAACATTTGACAGAATTTTGTCAGAATTTAGCATCTAAGTGAAAGGACCACCAAGCTACATCAAAATGCACATAATCAGAAACCAATATTTCTTTATGATCCCTAACCCGATGCTGTAAAAATCAATGACCACTTTATGAGTGTGTGTGCCTGTGTGTAAGTGTGTATATGACTGTGTCAGGAATATACTTAATGAATACAATTCATAATAATTCGTATATATATATATACGTGTGTGTGTGGGGGGGATTGTGACACTGTTTGCATTCAGTAGAGAATACTAGTGTGTATGAGATCAGGTTCAGTTAACTTCTTTTTAGTGAAATCCAAGAAATGTATGATACATTTTTCTCATTCTGTATCAGAACCTGCCGCCAGTATCCCAGTGTTTATTCAGACTGGCTGAAGGGACAACAAAGCCAGAGAATACAAGAGAGAGAGGGGGATTCATGGAAATAGCAATAACAGTACTTGCTGTTCTAAGAAGCAGATGACACAGCTAAAGGCATGAACACTGGGAGTTGATGTGACATGGCATGAACTGTGTCATAATATTTTCCAGGTTGTTTTGCTTTTTTTTTAATAGAAAAGGCAAATTGATAAGGAATGGACATTAATGAAAATATATACAACCGTGGGAGGATGAATTGTGTTATGGCAAAGGATCATGGGTGCATAGTAGTGGGGGGAGCTTGGTATATACACTATTATAAATCTGTTGATCCAGCTTTCTAACACTCTCTCTATCTACCTATCTCCTTATCTATCTACTGATCTATCTATCATAGTTTCACTAAACATATGCATGCATGTATGTATGTGTCTCACATTATATGTATATTTGCATATTTGTCATAAGTCTTTTTAATGCACTGTTATTGATGGAAAGTAGTTAATTAAATACATGTACCCAATTTATTTTTGTCTCCTTAGTGTCAGCTGGCATTGTAAGCATTAAGTAGGTCACTATTGAAATCTAGAATTAATCTGAAATGCTTTATATGATATGAGACAGGTCTTTATTAACTCTTATGCAATAAAATGTGCCTTTATTTTATCCCTGCTTCTCAATTTAATAACACATTATTTGATTTTATATTGTAATGTGTAAAATCTGTTTCTGCACATTAAGACATGAAAATGCTGCTGGCTTAAATGTTATTAATGTATTTTAATGCTTCTAAAAGAGGTCAGTTGTTGGTTCCTTGGCAATTTTAGATATAAGTTTCAATTTTTTGTACAGTAATTCTCTCTGTCCATGTATCTCAACCAAAGCCGGGCTCACTTCAGTAAAATAAACTGTGGGGATCCACTAAGCCACCTGCAATCTTAATTTGCTGTGCGAGTAATTTTTCCATAAACAACTGCAGTCACAGTCCCTTGCCTGCTGTGCTCATAGGCTGTAAACTTTCCATCGTGCTACCAGTAATGTGAATGGCTATACTGTTGCTCTGGAGATGCCCTACAATGTGGTATTAGACCAAAGTCTGAAACAATGGTCTCAGCAATTCAAACCACACAACTATCATAAAAGAGGAGAGCAGATAACTGTCACTGATCGAATTTGTGGTTTCTGGATGGGTTGCAGTTTTGATTTAAACTAGGCCTAAATTTGTTTATGTATCATTATTTTTCATGACAGATCCATCAATTAAATCATCAATAATTGTTTAGTATTCCACGTGTTGGATGTGGTCATGAATGTATTTAGATTTTCTTAACATTTCCATGTGCACCACCCATGAAACAAGCAATAAAGGAAGTACATGAATGAATTCAAAATTACTGGTTTACAACAACAAAAGGAAGATTCTACAATTAAGAACACATATCTGCTGAACAAAGTGTTTTAAAAAAGAGGAGCTGTTTCAAATAAAATGGCATGAATGAAAGAAATTCCCAAAGTGGTAAATAAAGTTATTTAAATTGAATTATAGTGCTTTCAAAACCATTTAAAGGCACTTCAAACTAAAATAGGATTTAAATTAATAATACATACATTTGTGCAAATGTGTTTATAAGAATAACTAAAACTAGACAGATCATCCTGCTCCCATTTCAAAATCATGTTAAAGCCAGTTCAGGCTATTTTTATTTCCAGCTATGTTTTTTCAGTGACTAGGCTGGAATTCTATACTATGTTGTCTTATTCTGTAAAATGGCAATTTTTCAACTAATTGGATGTGAGCTTGATTTTGTAATTTTTCCTCAGTTGGAATTGACTGCAGTAGCCTACTTAGCATAGCCTAAGGAAATAATTCTATACTTTCTAGTATAACATGGACAATAACAAATGTATGATGCTTAAACAACATGCATTGTTTGACGTGAGCTGCTGTGCAAAGCACAAAGAACTATTGTTTGTGCTGGAAGCTTCTTTTCAAATCTGCCTTCAGAACCTGATTGTTTTAAAACCTAGATAATAATAATACCAGAATAAAAATATTTGATTAAGCCTGCAATTTCTTCTTATTCTGTTATTCCTTGTTTTCACTTCACCTTCATGCGATATTATTGCAAGTTATTGCAACTGATCTTTGCACATTAATCTTTTTTTTTTGTTTTCCAATCTCATGATTTCTTGGTTAAATAAATATATCTATATCTATCTATCTATCTATCTATCTATCTATATATATATATATATATATATATATATATATATATATATATATATAGAGAGAGAGAGACCTTTTTAAATTACATTTGTTTTTCACTCTGCTACAGATTTTATACACACAAAAGTTGCCAAGTTATATTTAAACATAGAATCCCAAAACATACAACCTGATTTAACTGTAGAGAAGCTTATACAATATCTGCATTTTTGGGAGTCTTTCAAATAATAATAATAATAATAATAATAATAATAATAATAATAATAATAATAATATATTATTATATGAAATCCAATTTTCCAGACATTGGAAAAGCTGTTATTCTAGGATGTTCCACTGGGTGGCAGAGTATATCCAAGTATCTGTACTGTTTATACAGTTTTATAAAAACATTATTTTCCCTAAAACCTTCAGACATACAATTAGAGAGTTCTTATTAGGTCTGCCTTGCAAATGCCAAAATACCTCAATTACAAACATATTTTAAATCCCATATAGATACAATTCTGAATGTAGATTAACACAAGGCCACCTGATGACTACACTTATCTGAGCCGGTTTCTATTAATCTTACCAGTAATATACCCTCTGTATACGAACACATTAGAACTTTGTTACAAAAAGTGTCATTAACGTTCCTTTAATATCATCATTACATTTCTAATTGTTTAAGGTTTCATATTGTGTAAAGGTTCTTTATACTGCAAATCTGTCAGAGGGGAGACATATTAGAACAAAAACATTTATTTCAAGTCAGACTCGAAATAGTGTGATGCACTGTGGAATTCATTAAACTTTTTAAAGGCATTAATGGTACTCAAGTAATTTCTCACCATGGAAAATAAATGGATAGAAATAACATAATATGGAAATGAGAATGAATGAAATTATTCTTTTAGCACAGAACCCGTTAACCTAGTGTGGACTGGTTCATTACACATGTGATATAAGAACAATATGCAAGCACTAAGTGGTGGAGGGAATGGTTAAAGATGTCCAAACTTAATAAAACTCATTTTTCAGCAGTCTGTCACGAAACTTGGGCTTTTAATGATTTTTAAGACAGAATGCTGATGTAAGGTCAAAAAAGCTTGCTTGTAATTAATAGTAGAGCTCAGCAAACCTTGACCCTTTTTAACCTCTCATTGGCTGTACTCATAAATTAACTTGCATTTGTGAGAGCTGTGCTTTAAATTAGTTTTGAAAGCACAGACAACAACGGAAAATAAACACCCCATATGTCTACATTTCAGTTTTTTAATTAGTAAATGTTACAGAGCCTGTATCAAATGTATTTCAGGTTAGCTTTACTTTATATGCAGAGAAAATGTGAAACTATCTATATAAGGGTTAGTACAGACTTGTAATCTGTATGATAAACTGCACACTCACTGATGATAACTAGTTGTAAAACTAAAACAAGACTCAAGGATTTTATTTAGCCACATTTCAATAAATGAATGGCATATCATATTGTGAATGAGATGGACAAACGTATCACTGAGTTAATGGAAGCTGTTGTGAAGTATAAAGTCTGAAAGGGTTAAAAGCAGATGGAATTACAATGATCATGATTTCTGTGAATTCTTTATACCAAAGAAAAGAAGGTCAGAGAAGCAATGACAGGGAACATTATTGAAATAATGCTAATGTAATTGCTCAGATGTATTTTGTTCCAAATCAACAACTATGGGGAACAGACTAGTCATGCAACTGTTGTTTTTGTTAACGAGGAAATAAGATTGGCAGCTTTATATTATAAAATCTAACACATAGACATAGAACTTTCTAAACCATTTGGTCATAGGCTTGGATGTGCTATATGGGTTGGTTTAACAGACCCAGATTAGCAATAGTTCTGTACTATCCAATGCAATTGTAAGTAGAGTAGTCCAGGACTAGTGCTGGCCAAGGTCTGTGAAACCAGCTGTATATGTGTATATACTGAGTGTTCAAAACATTAGGAACACCTGCTCTTTCCATGAAATAGACCCGACAAGGTGAATGCAGGTGAAAGTGATGATCCCTTATTGATGTAACCTGTTAAATCCACTTCAATCAGTGTTGATGAAGGGGAGGAGACAGGTTAAAGAAGGATTTTTGAGCCTTCACAAAATTGAGACATGGATTGTTAAATGGGCAAGACAAAATATTTATTTTGAACAGTGTATGATAGTATGTGCCAGACGTGCTGGTTTGAGTACTCCAAAAACTGCAACACTGCTGGGTTTTACACGCTCGACAGTTTCCTGTGTGTGTCAAGGATGGTCCAAAACCCAAAGGACATCCAGCCAACAGAACGTCAGTGGCCAAAAATGGCTAATTGATTAAAGAGGCCAAAGGAGGCTGACATTAATTGTGCAGAGCAACAGGCGGGCTACAGTCAGTCAACTGACAGTGCTGAAGGGGCCGTCAAATAATGCACAACTTGTTGTACCTTGATAAGAATGGTGTGTAGTGGGGTGTCGACGACCTAACAGAGTTCCACTTCTTTCATAAAAACCCAAGAAACTGCAGTTGCAGTGTGTTAAGGAACGAGAAGACTGGATGCTCAAGATTTGAAAAACATTGCCTAGGGTTGTCACAGGCAGTGATATAGTGCAAGAAAGGGAATTTATTATTTACAGTGACAGTGGTGACAAAACAAACAAAATCAAAATAATACCCTAGCTCCTTATTTAACCTACCTCCACTTCATTCTGCACCCTCTCTATTAACATAAACCACTAATAAACATCAAACAACACAACCAAACAGTCCAAATCAAAATCCTAAACCACAGTCCAAAGTGCAAAAGCAAGTTTCAAATCCTAGTTCTGCCTTATTTGTTTTTGCTCTTCTTTCTCTCAAAAGTTATGTCTACCATGGACAGCAAATCAGCGCAGACGGAGATATTATAGAAGCAATCAAAAGAAGAGTGAAAATTTGGCGTACATTTGGAAGACTGTTGAAAGGAAATCGATCCATTTGCCTGAAGGGAAAAGTACTTGATCAATGCATACTTCCAGTGCTCACTTATGGATCTGAAACCTGGTCACTAAACTCAAAAATGTTACAGAAACTGCGGACGACACAAAGAAGAATAGAAAGATGTATGCTTGTGTAACGGGCCTCATCGTGTACATGAGCTCGTTACAGGTGACGTACAGGTGATGTATGTGCGGTGCAGTTTGAATCCTAGATCAATATCGGTTGCTGCTGCTGCTGCTGCTGTTGATGATATTTATAATGATATCCTTTCATCTGATTTTTTTAGCTCTGTTGCTGGCAGACAGAATACACTTAGATTTGTGTATGTAAACTGTGTGAGTGAGTTTGTGTGAGTTAAACCAACAACCTTCTAAGATGAAAATCTAGACTATGAATTCAATATAGAATCTTGGCAGCCTTTCATACAGTTTACATCCATTCAACTGCTGACTTTAAATTTTGCTTATGGAGGGCTCTCCACTGAGAGACTGCTGTTTCTTTCTTTCTTATTTTCTTTTGAGAAACAAAAATGAATAAAACCAGTTAACCTTGAAAAACAAATGTATGACACATTTTAAAATGGTTGTACAAAGCCAAAATAATGTTCATATAATTATTATAGGCAGAAAGCCTCGTGCAGATCAGTCATGCAGCGGAGTTACTCCATGTCTTATAGAAATGCATTAAAGTGAGTCACTTATTTAGACTAGTGTTATACAAAAGGGGATAGAGGTCCATTATAAGTACAGAGCAGGGATTCCCAACAGGGGGACTGCAGTCCATATCTGGATTCCAAAGCTGTGTTTTTGTGTATCTATCAATACATTATGATTGATAATTATATAAATATTACTCCTGCTGGAAGTCTGAGTAGTTTTCTATCCATCTCCTGCTAGCACAGACCTGGACTGGGATTAAAACAAAATCTTAACACACCCACTAATGGAAAATTTCCACGGTGACCAATATGTGGAGACACAAAAGCTAACGCTGGATTTGTTAACCAATTTCAAGTGCTCTCTAAGTTGTGGCAATTAAGCAATTATATCATTCTCAGTTACTTATTATTACTGCTAATGTGTTACAGATTTAGTGATGTATTTTTCAAACACCAGGTCTATTCTAGGCTGGAGCCAGGTTGAAAACAGCAAGCGGTAAAATAATTACTATTATTTTTTTTTAATTGGAGCTTTATCTGTTAAGTTCAAACTGTTTTAAAGTTTAATATTAGAAAGCCTTTTCACATTTGTAGAACTAAGCATTTATTTTGTTTCCTACTAGGTGTTTCAATCTAATATATTCAGATCAGACCTTGAAGCAATTGTAAAAACCCCAAAAGAAAAGCGAAGAAAAAAGCAGGTGTTTGTAAGGTATTTCTAAACAAAACAATTGTGTTAAAGATAATAGATAGCAGAGTGTCAGTAAACAGGAACAGTAAATATGTATTAGTTTCAAGACTTTTAAGTATTGTAAGAACCCAGCAGATGTAGCCTGAAGCAATACAAGTGAGTTGTTGTATTGGTTTCTTTTCAGAAAGATCTATGGTACTTGAGTCCCACTGGAAATTCTAATCGTGTTGAATATACCAAGCTCCTGAAAAGACACATATTGCTGATGTTAGACTAGTATTTAGGTTAAGTCAACACCTACAACTTCCAGATCCATAGCCCTTTATGTTGATTTGTTGCTCCTCCTGCAATTAAGCATGTACTGAATTGGCAGTTTGACTTAAGCTCACTTAACTGGGGTATCTGTTTCATTCAAGCACTTGGGATTTGTCAGCGGAACTATCAACACCAGAAAATCGAACACATAATTGTCGTCGGGGATCCAGCAACAGTTTTAAAAGATGATCACCGATATCCTGTCAGTTTACACTGTGCCAACATGTTCTGAACTTTTTCTGAAAAAAAGGAAACTTTAAATACTGCATTGAAAATGAGAGTAGTCCAACAGCTAGATTAAAAATGGAAGGGATTATCAAAAATGACGTTCATCCGATTATAATATTTGAGATGCAAATATTAAATCATGTATTTTTCAGGTTTCAGAAATAATTCCTCCACCTTTTATGTTCAGTTAGGCATTTGCTACATACAACTATTGCGATTCTGTGTTAAGCATGCTAAACATGGCAGCAATGTTGTACAAAGAAATGTAACTGTAGAACAAAGCAACACATGATCCCATCATTTAATCACACCCATGTTATTCACTTCTTAAAGCAAATGCCTCAGTATAATGAATTTTACATACAGAAATGTGTTATGCTTTTTTGTATTTCTAGATATATTTACCTGCTCTGTGCCATCCATTTTCATGGAGATTGATGCAAGAAAGAAATACTAAAATCTTCATTGCCCAGTGCTACTCTTGGAATTCTAATGATTTATAAGACTTGTTTTATAATTAATAAAAAAAAGTGCAATAGTGTGATCATCTTAATACTGTAGTATTTTGAATGTTAGATACGTTCTCAGGTGAGGCACTTTATATGTAGGTACTTTGACTAGCCTTACCTGGAAAGGCACACTAAAAAAATGACTGACCATAGTATGTGAGGAAATATTTTTACCTAAATGATAATTAGTGTAATAGATATTTCAGTTATTTTACAAACACAATGGTGACTGTCTCTATAAGTATAGCCTACAAAAGTCACCTAGAGTATTACTGCAATCCATTATTTCTGTACTGCCTAACCCATCATTACTGTCCATGGTGTTTTCAAAAGCCTGGTCAGGGGTTGTCTATTGTCATGTACTACTTACTCAACATGAACCCGACTGTGGCAATGGAATGTGAATCGAGGATGAGGAATATGAGGAATATGGTGTACATATCTTCGGGTCATTTGCACACATTGGAAATCACTGTTCTGCCTCAGAGACTTTCTTAGACTTTAACTTTCCACATTGTAGACTTCATTTACAAATGCAATGCAGATTCTCAAGGTCCTAAACTGGACTACATTGGTTTGTCCCATTATTAGTGTAAGTAATTTAATAACAATAAGATACATTGTTTGTGCTTTTAAAGTCATTTCTACTTGCTTTTTGAAAAATTATATATACATTTGACTTGATTTATAACCCTTCAGGGTGTCCCAATATATTCAATTTACAGTCATCCCGTGGGTTGGATGCTTTCAGCATTGCCTCGGGGTGTTGTGTGCCCCAAGGCTTCTGAGTATCAGATGTATCTGGACACTCTGTTTGGCCTCATTGCATACATAAATTAAGGTAATATACTGGCAGAGTATGACAGGTTTGTATAACTATGGGTTGAGGATGGAACCTTGGTTATCTGAAATGGATAAACTGTTCCCTAAGGGAGTATGGGTAGTTACCTTTGACACATAAATACATGAAAAGCCTTCCAGCAAAGCTGCCAATAGGACCCTGTGTGCAGTAACCCCCTGGGCCTGCCCTCTATTACAGCCCAAGTACAATGCTTAGAGACAGAACTGCCTCTTTTGCTACAGCCATAAAGGCCAACAGAGTGACCTAGAAAGTTGGGGAACTGTTTATCCATTTCAGATAACCACAGTTACATCCACAATGTTGTCTTTCAGTTCTGAAACAGTTCCCCCAGGGGGTATGAGATACTGCATACCCATGCCGTTGCGAGGCAGAACTAATCGTCAGAACACTTGCAAGAGAAGACAATGGGATTGTGGAATTAATGCCCAAGGAATTATAAGAAGCATCAGACATAAGGAGCAGGAAGAAACTCAGAGCTTCTCACACGGCATAGCAGAGGTCAACACAGGTACAGTAAGATAAACGCAGAAATATGTGCAGTGTTGACCAGCTTGCCGCAGCTCAAACCTCAGATAATGGAGCAGAAAGTGCCCAAGAAGTAGCCACACCATGTGTGTAATGAGCCACCAGCTGTTATGGCACCATCAGACAGATGATTCATATGCCAAAACAATGGCATCCATGATCCAATTAAACAGGTGTTAGATTAAATGAAACAGGCTTAGACAAGGCCTGCCCTGAGATGCGTGTAGCATGACAAACAAAAAGTTGGTTGGTCTGGAGTGTAGATCTTGTCTTGTCAACATAACACTGCAAAGCCTGCACAGGACAAAGCAAATGCAGATGAAGACCCTCCTGTAAAGAGAAGGGGGGATGAAATGTCATGCATGTCTGTTAGCATGGGATGGAGACAACATTTTGGAAATGACAGGGCCATCACATGCAAAACACAGTCAAGAAGGACACACAGAAAGTGCGTGCAACTCACCCACCTGCTTAGCTGACACAATAAACAGTAGGAATACGGTCTTCAAGGAGCCATAAACACTGTAGGAGCCAAATTAACCATTTACCTTGTTTTTATTGTTTGTGTGTGTGTTAATTATCTTGTGAATTTGCACCCTCTAGAGGTTAGTTGTTGATTGCTCGCAGATTCCCGGTTCGGGCGTCTCTGTACACATTCTGGACTGGGGCAAGAGCGCAACTTTGTACTCCTCAAAAAACAAAAAAACAAAAAACAAAACAGGTATTCGGTTTGTTTTCCTGATTTCTATAAATAAACAGCTAAACTGCGGATCGTTTGTCGTGTGGACATATTTCAACCTCGCCTCCAAAATATAAAATTGCATACACACGACCGGGGGGCACGGTGCCATTGCTTGTATTCACCTAGAAACTCCTACATCAGCAGTGGAAACAGCTGATTTCCAGTGAAGATGCATATTTCTAGCAGGTGCACAAATCGAGAGTTGTGCAACCTCACCTGTTCAATTTCAGAGACCCACTGAAATAGATCTGTGATTGACAAGCACCAGAGACCGTGTCTTTGCTGCACAATATTGGGTGATGTGTGATCGCTGGTGATATGTGGTTGTGAAGCAAAGATATGTTTACTTAAGTCCAAATCTGCCTGATTTCATGGAGATTTTGAGCTGTGTTTTTCGACTTTGAAATGACTCAGAATCGCGCATTTCAGGTCTCCAGTTGTCAAAATGTTATGGGGGAGGACACCCAGACCCCCCGCCCTGACTCAATCCACCGTGCCCTCATTTTTCAACATTAATTTTGTGCTGTGTGTAGTGAGGCAAAGGGAAATGGTATAGACTTGCTTGAAATGCTTGAAAGTTTATATTATGTTTATCTATATGCCTACAAAAATCTTTAACAAATTAAAATTAAAAGTGGTCTGAAACCATTTTAATACTAATATTTACATTTTATTTAACGTTTTATTTTTGCACTTTGTCAAATGAATGTACTAAATATAAGCAACTAGGTATATTACTAATTCATAGAATTGTGTGTGTGTGTTGGAAAGGGTCATTTTAAGGTGTGATTCCCCCCCTCTGATGTCTGGACCTTGAACATACCTTGACTAAGAAATGTGGACCCTGACACAAAATAATTGACTACCCCTGCACTTAAGCCAGGTGGAGTGGCTGGGGAGGCGTGGCTGAGAATGGCAGACAGTCTTTTGACCGCACGCTTCCCTGAAGAAGCTAGACATGTTGCCACAATCTTTTGTTTATCTTTGGAATCCTCAGTTTATATACTTTGAACCTTCCATATATTTTATTTTTGGTATGTCTTGTAAATAAATCTTGGATCATTATTTCACTATCAATTCAATTTTTGGACATTACTTTTTTTCCTTTTTTGGGGATTCGTAGTGTGTTAGAAACCATTCCCATTCTTGGTCACCACAGTGGTTTATACTGGAAATAGGAAAACAGAAGAAGGAAAAACAGGAAATAACCACTACATACACACATATGTGTATATATAGTAGGCAGGCTGTCGTGATTAATTGTATAAAACAGAATTATTGGAGTTATAGTCTCAAATTAAAGTATCAATTTAAAACATACATTATAATAAATAATGCAAAATAATTGTGTGTGTGTGTGTGTATTTGTATATATATATATATATATAGCCTGCCTACTATATATACACATATGTTTGTTCTATGGCTCTACAATAAGTTAATACACCCATGGTGAACAAACACGCATACAGGACCTCACCTACACATGCCTGAATTCACGAACTTGCCACAACAACTGAACCCTGCCTGAGCGAAGAAGGCCGTTCATGAAGTCCCTGAAAGGAGCAGCCGCCTACGCAAAAGTGGCAGTTCCACCTGAGTGCAATGTACCTGGACTGTAATAGGAGGCGGACCAAAGGGGTCATTGTATGCATGCAGCTTTGTAAAAGGTGACTACCCAAACTCCCTTGGGGAACAAATTTGGAATTGAAAGATAACATTTAAAAGGTGCTGACAAGCTGGTTGTGGAGCATACACAGTAACTGCTATGTAGAGATGGCAAAAATAAGGATCAAGCTAAAATCATGTTTATCTCATACTGAATCCATTGAGTTGTGGTTTTCTAAATATTTCTGTTCTGTCAATTTGCCCAAAATGTTACATTTACCCACTTAATCATCCTTAATTTAGTCCAGCCACAGGGCTAAGTTATTTTTTTTTTCAATTTCTGTTGACTGTTTATAGTGTAACTGGGTATAGATTTCATGTGGTGTGCAATATGCTGGCAAAGGAATACAAAGAGATTAATTAAGTTGTGAAATATCAAGACTCTTCACACACTCTTCTCTATAAAATTGCATTTAATCAACAAATAGAAAACATCTTAATCTTTTTTATGATAAAAACATAAAAAAACCATTGAAAGACTTTTATTTAAGGGATATTAATGTAAATGTAAAAACATTTGTAAATGTTTATTTATTTCTAACATTTCTCAAAATGAATCATCACATTGAGCTGAGACTTTCAAAACAAACATTTTATCTTCTGCTAAACACTTTGCTTTAATAATTAAAGTGTGCAATGTGTGTCAACAGTTTGCTGTTCATTTTGTTTAGCTCAGCAATTACTGAATTACCTGTAGATTTTGCCAAATTTAAATACAGATTTACAGTATAGTATATATATATATATACAGTGAGGGAAAAAAGTATTTGATCCCCTGCTGATTTTGTACAGGTAACGAGGAACGAGACACCTGTCCACAGAAGCAATCAATCAATCAGATTCCAAACTCTCCACCATGGCCAAGACCAAAGAGCTGTCCAAGGATGTCAGGGACAAGATTGTAGACCTACACAAGGCTGGAATGGGCTACAAGACCATCGCCAAGCAGCTTGGTGAGAAGGTGACCACAGTTGGTGCGATTATTCGCAAATGGAAGAAACACAAAATAACTGTCAGTCTCCCTCGGTCTGGGGCTCCATGCTAGATCTCACCTCGTGGAGTTTCAATGATCATGAGAACGGTGAGGAATCAGCCCAGAACTACAGGGGAGGATCTTGTTAATGATCTCAAGGCAGCTGGGACCATAGTCACCAAGAAAACAATTGGTAACACACTACGCCGTGAAGGACTGAAATCCTGCAGCACCCACAAGGTCCCCCTGCTCAAGAAAGCACATGTACAGGTCCGTCTGAAGTTTGCCAATGAACATCTGAATGATTCAGAGGAGAACTGGGTGAAAGTGTTGTGGTCAGATGAGACCAAAATCGAGCTCTTTGGCATCAACTCAACTTGCCGTGTTTGGAGGAAGAATGACCCCAAGAACACCATCCCCACCGTCAAACATGGAGGTGGAAACATTATGCTTTGGGGGTGTTTTTCTGCTAAGGGGACAGGACAAACTGCACCGCATCAAAGAGACGATGGACGGGGCCATGTACCATTAAATCTTGGGTGAGAACCTCCTTCCCTCAGCCAGGACATTGAAAATGGGTTGTGGATGGGTATTCCAGCATGACAATGACCCAAAACACACAGCCAAGGCAACAAAGGAGTGGCTCAAGAAGAAGCACATTAAGGTCCTGGAGTGGCATAGCCAGTCTCCAGACCGTAATCCCATAGAAAGTCTGTAGAGGGAGCTGAAGGTTCGAGTTGCCAAACATCAGCCTCGAAACCTTAATGACTTGGAGAGGATCTGCAAAGAGGAGTGGGACAAAATCCCTCCTGAGATGTGTGCAAACCTGGTGGCCAACTACAAGAAACGTCTGACCTCTGTGATTGCCAACAAGGGTTTTGCCACCAAGTACTAAGTCGAAGGGGTCAAATACTTATTTCCCTCATTAACATGCAAATCAATTTATAACTTTTTTGAAATGTGTTTTTCTGGATTTTTTTGTTGTTATTCTGTCTCTCACTGTTAAAATACACCTACCATTAAAATTATAGACTGATCATTTCTTTGTCAGTGGGCAAACGTACAAAATCAGCAGGGGATCAAATACTTTTTTCCCTCACTGTATATATATATATATATATATATATATATATATTAATTACCTTGTCTTTTTACACATTAATTATTACATCCTCAGATATTCCATTGCCAGCAGACCTCTTGTCGGATGTATTAGACATTATGTAGTGGGACGCATCATGGTGGATAATCCAATTTAAATTAACAGGTCACCCGGGTATCTAATGAAATTAACCTGATGCTACTAAGTTACTAAATGCAATTTTTGATAGGTATTGGAATTCTTAAGAAAATGAATTTGACAGCATTTGGTGTTATTTGGGAACTGCAGTTTTTGGCACAAGCATTTTATTTATTTATTTGAATTTTATTTTCAACAATGTGTATGATTGGTGTCATCAAGTCACTTTCTTTAAATTATGCTAACTGCAAAACTTGATTCCTTAGCATATGACTATATCCTGTCCTCTCCCTTGACATTTTCATCATGCCTATTGTTTACTGTAATACAGCTACTGAGTGTTAAACACTCAAGTAGCACTGCTGCCTTTGTGTCAATTACATGTCAAAGAAAGATGTGCTCTCACAACCACCAACACAGATTAATATGATCTACTCCAAGACTACATTGGCTGGTACTGTAAGCATCACTGAAGCAGTTCCAAAAGAAAGAGTTAATAACAAAACACAAATTATGAAACAAAAGAGAGAATTCTGGAAAATAATATAAATGAGATTCCTGAAACCACAAATACTCCTGGTCAGCTGCTATATATAAGTACATATGCAGTACATATGTACACATATTATTAAAAATATAATTTTGTCACTGGCATAAAACTTACGTTTGTCACCTGGGAAATACATGACAATTGGAAAGCCAAGAGCTGATAACAAACAGTGCCAGAAAACACCCCTTCCATTTAGCTAAGGAGGTGATTGTGTGTTTGATAATGTTAATATCAGTAATGACTGATTGTGGTAATATATATTGATGAGTGTTAATCCCTTTCTGGGTTTCAATTTCAAGGCAGAACAGGTATTTTAAACGCCACCTTCCTGCAATTCATATCAATGTGGGAAAGTACTATTACTGCAGTTATTTTTAAAAGACCATAACACCCTTGCCTTTGAGAACACTAATAGAGCAAGAGGCAAAGCTTTCTTTGGTGTAATTGTTGTTGTGCAATATATGATGGAAATGTCACTCTTTTGAGTTGCATGAGGATTTTGTACCATGTGCCATTTGGAATGCCATAACCTTTTCTTCCCCATGGGTATTTTACACAATTTCAGAATGCTGGTCATGTCTGTTTATCGGTGAATGTGTCTTTCCCTTCTCAGCATACACAATTTTTGTCACTTTATTTGCAAGAGAAGAGATTTAAAGAGTACAGTGTTCCAAAAGTCAACCTTTAAACCTGCATGTATACTTAATCAATGCCAACAAGAAGAGTCTTAACACATAGGTACTGAGCAAACTGGAATGGTTTACTTCCTCTTTGTAGGGCTTAATCGCTATGACAGATGCTTAAATGCATTTTAAGTGGCTAATGTGAACTTGCAGTGACAATTAATATTCGAATAACCTCTCGAGTCCTTTTAAAATCAGGTTCAATTAAACTCGCTCTTTGTACCTTCTCTCCAAATAAATAGATTAAATACTTCACCTAACACATTTCAGCAACATATTCTGCCAAAAAGGTAATCAGAAATCAGGAATCTTCATTAAATACGACCTTGTGATTTTAAATATAATAACAAAGAGTAGGCTATTTATAATGCATTTAAAACAAAATAGAAAAAGAAAGGAACAGACTAGGGAGATATATAATTAGACTTTGCAAACAAGCTTTTGATCACTTTACCCTTAATTGGTACGTCTCTGTGCAGACCTCAGCATGGTTGATTTTATTGTTGTGTTATACATAGAGGTGGGAAATGTCTTTCATGTATTAATCACAGGCACATTCAGTCATGAGGGGCACAGATGCTTCTCCATCTTTGCCAGCTGCATAAATAAAGAATTTTCAGTCAGTGTGAAAGACGCCCAGAAGCATGCAAAGAGTTTAGGCTCTGAATGATAGTAATACATGCTTCTTATATATTTATGCATGGATTAATCCAGTTCTCTGATTTAAAATCTGATAATTATTGGATCTACAATGTTAGGTGATTGTACGTTTGGTAATGCTGCAAAATGAGTTCAGTTCATTAAGCATAGTTTTGCTATGAATTGTGCATGAACAAGTGATTGATGCATTGGAATACAGTAAGACAGAACCATTAAATTAATGTTCAGTCTGTAGGAATTCAATATTTCTGCTTTAATCTTCCATTGAATGCATTAGTCATGTATAATTCAAATACAAATAGCTACATTTTTGACATTCATACGAAAGCTTTACTGCATCTGTACAATTGGGGCTTGCCTTGTGAATGTTAACCCTAGGCAGGAATAAAAAGGATTTCAAGACTCACACAGGTAAGGCAAGGTTGTCCAGGGAAACTGCAATGTGTTATACAAGTATTGATATTTTGGTTACATTTATAGGTTTTGCAGGTAGGAACAGAATTTTAAATAAATACTGCTTTTTATGTTCTTGTGGGTGCCCAGCGGAGCTGCAACTAATGTGGAAAGAAAATTAATTGTGGTCATGGATTTTCTTGTTATATTTTCTCCTCTGGATTAAGTCACAAGCCAAACTCAAATCAAATAGCTTAGAGTGTCACTGAGAGAAAACTGCACAGGCGGCCACAGTTTCTCTCTGTTAATAAAGTCTGTCAGGCAGTGTTTACACAATTTTTTGTTTCCTAAGGCTAAGATAAATGTCTGCATGTAGAGCTGTTTTGATACTGCTAAACAGGTAACAGGATTTATACTTTCTGTGTGAATGTGGATACATTCTAAATGTAATTTTCAGTTTCCCATTACTCCACTGTGAATACCATTTATCGCTAACACTGAAACTCACATATTCATGGTGGACTTTGTCTTCATAAAGAAGCTTAACTGCTTATATTGTATATTTCAGCACTCCACAATAGCCAGGATATGTCAGATTTTTTTTAAATAAACCAATTATACTCATACCTTCATAACCTTCAAAGCAAGCCTATTTATTTTTTGGGTATGAACCTTGGCATTTATTTTAAGTCAATGAATCGACCCAAATAATAATACTTTTTCTGAAGTGTGCACCGGACTATGTGACCAGACCAAGAGAAGAAGGAAGGAAGGAAGGAAGAGTAGCATATATCTGCAGACATTTAGAAGGCTTGCATTGAAGAGCTCACTATTTAAAATGCATCCACTGCATTTTATGATACCAGCTTGTTCCACAGACAGTGGACTATATATAGGCATGAGCCAGTTGGTTGTATTGCGTGTAGTACAGGACCATCTCTCCTGGTTTATCCTTAGCTGCAAAAAACATGTTTCAGTTTCTAGGGAGATATGTTAGTGTCATATAAGCCACTACATATAAGCCAATACACATGTGTGCAGCTAAGTGAACCGGTAAAGGCTTTCCTTGCAAGGTATAATATACAGCATGCTTTTTTTCCATGTTTACTCAGTTTACATTTTTATTTTTACAGACACTGCAAGGTATGCTCTACAGAATCCCTTCCCACAATCCAGTAAAAGACTGCAGGCATGAGCTCATTAGAAATATAATATAATCATAAAACAAGTACAAAAATGATAACAACAAACATGATAAATACAAAAAGTGTTTTGTCACCTGTGGGGTTTACCGTGTCTAATTAGAGATAGAAAAGGTCTTTGCTAAATCTAATTTAGAAGATATTCTTTTATAAGAATAATTTTGTTTTTAAAAGCAGGGGAACCTACTCACAGTCACCAAGTGAAAGCTGACAAAATCCATACAAAGCATTCATGTTTGAGTTAGAATATCATGCATTCTTATTTTTTCTCTCCAGATGCATGGTGGAAGCCAAGACAGATCCTCTCAATGCACTCTTCATGCTCATTGGCCCTGTTCAATCAGATTCAAGAAGGATGTGCAAGTGAAAATATAAATAATTTCTGTTGTGCAATGGAAAGCAGTTATTTCAAAGTAATTAAAAAGTCAAATTCAAGCTTGTTACAGTAGAACGTAACTATACATTTATCAACAGACAAACGTCTTAGTGGTTCGCAGAGATGCCATCAGATTAATGATGCTGGCTACAGTATTTGGCCTTGACTCGTTTAGATTTATGCAGACTGAATTTGGGTTGCAGAAGGAAATGAGAAGACCATAAGCAGACATCTACAGAGACAACACAATTATCAAACAAAGGAACATGATCAACTATTTAAGATACTTTTGTTCATAATAAATACATCATTGTTCTGAGTGCAACACATTAATGAGCTAGTCATTTACTTGTCAGACCCCAACAAGGCTTTAATAAAACATCAGCTCTCTCTTGAGTTGTTCAACTACATTTTACAACTGTAAGGAAATCAACTAGGATTCGGCGGACTGTCACCTTGAATTAATGCTCCTAAGTTGTTGTTGTGCAGGGAAATCACACATACAACGTAGAGAAGAGTATTTCACAATGCAGTATATTTATCTAAGAAACAAACTAAGAACCTGAGAAGTGTGTGAGGTCTGAAAACCCTGCATAAAAAAAGGTCAGTGGAGAAGAGCCAAGTCATTGTAACAGCTTTGCCACACAGAAAGTTGTGAATTTGTTTTAGCATTTATAACCCCTCCCCCGCCACCCCCCGCCCCCCCTCGCAACTACATTCACACCCCCGCAATCGTTTGTTTTTTTCGCACAAGCTATGGGCGGCAATTAGTGATTAACAACACATGACTATGCCACCCTTGGTTTACTGAGGAAGGGAAATAACAACACCCAATTACTTCCCGGCGCCGGCTCATATCAGGACCCCAAGACAAGTCGACAGGCACAAGTATGTTTTCACAGCTTATTTTAAACAGCATGCGCACTTCAGGGTGGCAACGCATAAGATGAAACAGGCACGTTCAACACAGAGCAGTATACAATAAAAATAAATACTATATACAAGACGGTGCGCACACTTTGAGGTGGGCAACGCTAGGGCCAATTGTCACGTTCTTACTCAGGATAAAGTACACAGCAATAATTGATCTAATAAAACTAACTCAAATCGCCTTTATTAAAAGGGGTGATAAAAAGAGCTAAAACCCTAACCAACCGGCAATCACTGTCAGTGTCACAAACAGGCCACAGTGTATGGCTTTTGGCTGTACACAACACAGTGGATGCCTCAAACAGCCAAATATCATTAACAAGATGTCAGATAAAAGGTCCAACAAATTCAGGTTCTTTAGCAGGCATTTCACTTCAGAAATGTTTCAATGGGATCTCAAAGCACAATTAACGAGTGACTAACAAAACAATTCAAAAAAAGTTCCTCCCCAGAAACCCAAGTGCAAGACTGTGTTTTGTGGTCTGTGCAACTTGGGTAGAGAGAGTCCAAACATATAGTGACATATTTCTTATTGTTCTAGGATGCTCTAAAATATACATTTTCCAGAGGTATAGTAATATATTTCCCATATAGATAAATACTGTAGGTGTGTATGTAAATACGTTAATCTCTCACTTTTAATGCCACTGTGATTTGTGACCTTGTTTAAGTTCAATCATATTGCTGTTCACTTGAAATTAATCATAGGTTGAACAGAAAGAAAAAAATGAACAGTTCTTGTAGCTTTTACTGTATAAGAGAGTGATTTTATCTTTTAAATTAATAAAGTCTGTTTTATTAAGTGCCTAGATTTATCTTTTCTTAGCCACTGGTAAAATTCTAATTACATTCGTATTACAGTGCCGGTCCTGATGATAATTGTCTTCAATTTATGCTCTTGCTAGACTTTCATTCATGTAGCTTTAAATTTGTAAATCTGCTGTTCAGAGCAGCAGACTCTAAAACAGTGTAATGTAATTACTGTCCCACTAAGTTGATAATGGGGTGAATGAAAACTTAATTTACAGTATATGGCTTGGTAAATAGTGAAATCATCAAAAGCAGTTGCTAGGCCACACAAAATGAAATCTATCAGGGGTATATTGACTTACTGAAGTATAACGTCAATGAGAGTGCACAGGAGGAAAATCAAGTGAGAAATGAGCTGAAACATTTAGAGGAAAATAAACATCTAGATGCATTCTGAACTAAACAAAAAGGAAAAGGCATCTATTTTAGGCCTCATATGATTTTACAAGATGTTTACTTAGATGTGTAACTAAAGAAGGTCATTTAGAATTATACAGGATTTAAAAAAAGTTCACAGATTCCTAATAAATTAATGTATGGATACCACAGGATTATCTCTTGAATATCTCATGGACTTCCATGGAGCACTGATGTTGACCACATGTATAACAGTGAAGGTTAGTGTAAGGGTTGCAGATTAGGTTTGGGGGTGCGGCTTATATATATGATCAGCATCGGAGCTCAGACAAAGTGAATACAATACTTGGGTATTATTCCTGCAGTATTCATGCATTAGATGGATTGGATTTGAAGTAGCCTTCTCTTCAAATTCCAAAAATGTCTTAAACATACTTGATCCACTGGGCACATATTTTCAAAAAACTATCACGTTTATGTGTAAGTAAGATTGATTGATTCTGCTGATTCAGTATCTAAACAGGGTTTCATTTTATCTTCAGCAGCAATGGCAGCTCAAAGCTTTTTGTGTGAAAACACCAATTCATGTGAAGATTAAATACATCTTTTATTTAAGCATGAACTAAGTACAGATGTGTAATATAAAGCATGGAAGACCAGTTTGCTTGGTCAATGTAACACATTTTAAATATGCTGACAGAAATAAAAAGTACTGTAACATTTTTAATGAAATTCCATTGTATGTATCAAGCTTACTTCAGTTCATTTGTTCATTTTCCTCTGAAGAAGAACTGGACACAGTTACAATTTAGAGTTGGAAACTTTACATATTGTGATATTTTACAAAAAAGTATATTGTCAGCATTAATGGAATTTTTAGGACTATCTATCAATCTAAAAACACCATGTCATAAAGTTGGAAGAAAAATGTAGTGATTGAAAGAGATTTTCACTGCCTGCTCAATGTCCTGACCGTGAATCCTATTGAACACCAATGGGATGAGCTGGCACAAAGAAACAAGAAAAGACTGATGCATTTAGCTGCACTAGAAACTTAGACAAATAGCATAATATTGCTTTGACCATCTGTCAAAAGGATTGCGACAGTGATTTGGTCAAAGTGTAGGCCAATACCCTATTTAAAATGATAGTAATATAATGTGTTGTCTGTGTTGATTTAAAAAATCCAAATGGACAACCAGCAGCTTTGTAAATCGGTTTTAGCTGAGGGGTTCAGACATTTCTGGAAAATATAATTTTCAGTATTACTTCTACATTACACTCTAGCTCATTGCAAAAGACGGGGTGCTCTAAAAAATAAAAAATAAAAAAGCAATTCATTGTATTATGTGTCGCTTGAGGCAGTGAAGTACCTTGCTTCTGTACAAAGGTTAAAAAAAACAGTTCTTCTCTTATAGGGTTCACAGCACTATACCATGCTAATTTACTTCCCCACCACACTTCACTGAAGTCACGTATTTGCTGTATTTTCAAACATTTTGCCTGAATAACAATAATCTCAGCAGAAACAAAAATAGCTAAATTTGTCTTTTTAGTTTCAGATCTCCAGATATGTGTCTAATTGTGCCTTTTTAAAATGCAAATTATACTTAAACCTTCTACTTAAAATGCTCAAAGTAAACAATATGGACATTTTAATTTTATACAGATATGACAATTAATAAGCCTCATACTTACATTATTTTCATAACCCTTTACACCAAGGGTAGGCAATTCCAGACTTGCAGCAACAGTTTAAGACCTGGATGTATCAGCTGATTTTAGTTATTTTCTTAACAACATACCCAGAAACCCACCTAGCCTTTGATGACTAGAATTGCCAACCCCTGCTATACACCATTGTTTTACATCAGTGGGTTATCTGCCCCTACTGCCCCTTACTTATTTGAAAATGTCTAATATTGAGTGTGCCATGTACTATTGGAAAAGACACATATGAGTAACATAACATATTAAATTAATAACCTTACCAGAATTACAGAATTCTGTGTTCAGGTTTCTCACTGAAAGCAAGTTTATTTTTTTAAAGTTTATAATGGGTGGGCAGGCAGAAGAGGTTGGTGTGCCACACAATGTGTTGTGTTAAGTAGGTGTGACTTGAAGGGTTGGAAAAAACTTCAATAGCTATTACCTGTCCTTACATACTAGTTCCGACCTTTAAAGAATATGATTGCATGCTTTATAAAACCTATCAGTATCGGTATAAGGCCAAGAGGTTGTTTTTTAATGGTTTGAAAAAGGTACAGAATTAATGCTACACGTTGTGTATTTGTAGTTAAAGGGACCAGTTCTCTGTTCTAATTTTCCATGTCAGAGTATGTTGAAAGTGAGATTAATAATGCATTGACAATCTCACTTTATGTGAGTGTGTTTATACACTTAGCAGTAGAGGGCAATATCCATTGTTCATTAGAATGTGGCTTCACTTCTTATTCTGTGACCTACATTTTTACATTTCCCGTGGCTTAGCAATGCTGGCAGCTGCCTTTCATTCCAGTCTAAAAATGGTTTTGGAGACAAATGAGATAGAGACGTAATACAGAGCCAAGCTGTTTTCACATCCATCCTTCTGAGACTTAATGGCCTTCAATAATCTGATAAACAAGTGCTGTCATTGTAGATCATTGTTTTTATAATGAATATAATAATGCATGTTTACCTCTAAATCATATGAAGGATAGAAAGGAAGCACTGTCAAATTTGTCTGATGAATCAAAAATGACATTCCTACACGTGAGCTTCATGAAAGTTCTCAAATTTTGGATTTGCAGTGGAATCTATAATCGTGCTACGACTCTTCCCCACACACCACATGACCACCAGCTCCACTCTCTTGTATTTTCTTCGGAGATGATTAAAACATGTTACTCCCTAGCCCGGGCGGCTCTAGCCAGTTGTATGCTGCTGCTGAGCACTCCTGGTCACTCCTGGTCTAGTATGGATTAGTTACATGTGACCTTGGGAAAGAAGACACAGTAGAAACTAGGACTTGTAGTTGAAGAAAAACTCTTTACAACACTTTTTGTATGGACTGCTGCCTCCTCCTTGTGGGGCTAAATGGTGCTCTTAGTGTATCCTGTGGAGAGAAAAAGAGAAGAGTTAATACAAGTAGACTATAAAAAGCAAACAATATCAATGACTACACTTACCTACAGCTCCGGTGGGCACATTTCTCTGGAAGCGGTGGTTTCGGGTTCTGGTTCAGGTCCTGGAAGAAGTGGAGAGACACTGAGGGAGAGCACCACCCCGGGGAGCCCCAGAGACCCACCTGAGTTAAAGACTTACCTGCTGTGTGGACTCGTGAAGTGGCTGTTTAAAGCTCCCTGGAAGAGAGCACAAGAAGAGACTGATTAGCTTGGAATTTTATTTTTTTCTGATCCCCTTTACTGCTATTACGTGCACTTTTAGAATGGGGAGCTAACTATAATTTTACAATTTATATGTTTTATGTTAAGAAAATCATTTTTCCTTAGTTTGTTATTTTTCATTCGGTTTTTTTTTTAGGATTTTAATTTGCCCAGTATTTTAATAAAGGCAATTTTAGAATAGTATTTAGCTGTAGGAATCACTTCTCCCCAGAACATTTTATAACTGGAAGCAGAGACTTCCGTGATGCTTTGAAGAAAATAAGTGATTACTGTAACTCAACTGTGTTAGGTGTCCTGAAGTCCTGGTCAGATCCTATGTGGGGATCTGTAATTGGGTGGTGTGAGGTTCCCCTCCTCATTAAAGAACTGGAGTGGTGTAGTCTTTTGATGTTGAGTTGTCACATAACACCCTTGACATTCATATGAAGAAACAGTTTAGTAGAGTCATGATATTTCTTTAACTAAGGGCTGAGTGCAGAACACAGCTGAAAGACTTAATTAAGAAAATACTTCCATTAAGAGTTCAATAAGCCTAAGTAATTAAGAGATCAGTTGTATGAAAATCAGAAGAGACAGGGGGTCCCGAGGACCAGAACTGAGAAACCCTAGTGTTTCTATAATGACTCAATCTATCTCAACAGACTGATCTGTTTGTAGAGTTATATTAGCAAATGTAAGTCTGTTATTAATGACACATAATATCACTTCATTAGTGTTGGTGGATAGTACAAATATTTATGAGGGAGAAGATCAAGCTTTAATTAGTTAGATTTTGTTGACGAAAATAATGAAAAAAAAATCAATATACTGGTAATATATAACAGTACATATTATGTTTCCTCTTTTATACAATTTGGATGAACTAATTGCTTTCTGTCTATGGAAGTTGGGGTAACAATAAAAAAAACATAACATGATTTGAGTGATTTACAACAATTTATGATTAAATGAAAAAGCAATACGTTACACATCAGAAAATACAGTGAATGATTATTAACTTAAGATTTTACCAATTCTCAGTATATTTATAGCTAAATATAGTTTGTATAGGACAGGGGTCGCCAACATGTCGCTTACGAGTGACCATCAATGAGTAGCTTGCAAAAATATTTAGAAAATAAACAGTAAATATTAGATTTCTCATTTTGTAAGCACTATCCAATAAAACTGTCTCTGGACAACATTATCCCACCTCTGTTTTTTATGATTGGTTAATACTAATGCAACAGATTTTTTTTCTATGTTCCAGTTTAAAGTTGTCATGATATCATGACGTGGGAACTTCCTTGTAAAATACCATTAGCTTGTTGGCTGGATAGTGATACATTATTAAAGTTACTGATTTGTGTAGCAGTGGAGAGAAGGTGCAATGTGGAAAGGCACGTCACCACAGTACACAATTTTGCAGAGGCAACAATCTGTGTTCACTAAACCACTCAAGAAAAGCCATGTGGCAACCAAGGCATCTTTCAAAGTCGCTCATTATTAGACAAAGAATAGGGGAACATTTACTGATGGTGGGATTGTTAAGGGTGCAATGACATTGATTGGTAAATCTTTATTCAAGGATTACAATAACAGTACTGTAGTTATGGCTGCTATTTCAGACATGCAATTGGCAGCAAACACCATAGCAAGGGGGGTTTCTGCACCAGTCAATGTGATGGATCAGTTGGAGAGGGATATACACTCACCTAAAGGATTATTAGGAACACCTGTTCAATTTCTCATTAATGCAATTATCTAACCAACCAATCACATGGCAGTTGCTCCAATGCATTTAGGGGTGTGGTCCTGGTCAAGACAATCTCCTGAACTCCAAACTGAATGTCTGAATGGGAAAGAAAGGTGATTTAAGCAATTTTGAGCGTGGCATGGTTGTTGGTGCCAGACGGGCCGGTCTGAGTATTTCACAATCTGCTCAGTTACTGGGATTTTCACGCACAACCATTTCTAGGGTTTACAAAGAATGGTGTGAAAAGGGAAAAACATCCAGTATGCGGCAGTCCTGTGGGCGAAAATGCCTTGTTGATGCTAGAGGTCTGAGGAGAATGGGCCGACTGATTCAAGCTGATAGAAGAGCAACTTTGACTGAAATAACCACTCGTTACAACCGAGGTATGCAGCAAAGCATTTGTGAAGCCACAACACGTACAACCTTGAGGCGGATGGGCTACAACAGCAGAAGACCCCACCGGGTACCACTCATCTCCACTACAAATAGGAAAAAGAGGCTACAATTTGCACAAGCTCACCAAAATTGCACAGTTGAAGACTGGAAAAATGTTGCCTGGTCTGATGAGTCTCGACATTCAGATGGTAGAGTCAGAATTTGGCGTAAACAGAATGAGAACATGGATCCATCATGCCTTGTTACCACTGTGCAGGCTGGTGGTGGTGGTGTAATGGTGTGGGGGATGTTTTCTTGGCACACTTTAGGCCCCTTAGTGCCAATTGGGCATCGTTTAAATGCCACGGCCTACCTGAGCATTGTTTCTGACCATGTCCATCCCTTTATGACCACCATGTACCCATCCTCTGATGGCTACTTCCAGCAGGATAATGCACCATGTCACAAAGGTCGAATCATTTCAAATTGGTTTCTTGAACATGACAATTAGTTCACTGTACTAAACTGGCCCCCACAGTCACCAGATCTCAACCCAATAGAGCATCTTTGGGATGTGGTGGAACGGGAGCTTCGTGCCCTGGATGTGCATCCCACAAATCTCCATCAACTGCAAGATACTATCCTATCAATATGGGCCAACATTTCTAAAGAATGCTTTCAGCACCTTGTTGAATCAATGCCACGTAGAATTAAGGCAGTTCTGAAGGCGAAAGGGGGTCAAACACAGTATTAGTATGGTGTTCCTAATAATCCTTTAGGTGAGTGTATATATATAACAGCTATATATACCTGACACCTATTTTTCCTTTGTCTCAGTAGTTGGCTGGCGAAAGGACAAGGAGGGTGTGCTGGAGAGAAAGACAAAAGAACAAAAATAAATCAAAAACATAGGACGGCTCTCACAGATAAAGACCACTGGACTGGACAATGACCCTGCCCGAGAGAACTGTGTGTTTTGCTGTTTTGTGGAGATATTGTCCTAGTAAGCAGCTTAGCCACCCAGGAAACCAATAGCCTGTGTGGACCTTGAATAAAGCACAGGACTCTGTCCGGTTTTCAACTCCATTTTACTCCCCCACTGTGTGTGTTGTAACACTCTCCCACCTCACATACCCACAATTCCAGACGTCCCTCCCACCACACCCTGCTACAGCTGGTGGAGAATGTGTCTGTGAGGACCAGCACTTACTTTGCACTAACAGAAGAATGGCCACACCTATAAGCATATTTATTTTTTTAAATAGCTTGTCATGGATAATATTACACAGCAGGAGGCCAACCAACAACAAGCTGAGACTTATCACCTCCTGTTGGAAGAGCAGAGGAAGTACCAACTACAGATACACTTGGAAATGCAAAAACTTAAAAAAGTAACACCACACCATATAGAGGGATCTATAATAGCCAATTGTTTCCTCAAGCAGATGACACTAGCTGATGATGTCGTGGCCTACCTAAAAACCTTTTAACGTACTTTGGAAAGGCAGTTGTGGCTAAATGGGTGGGCATCATTGCTCCCTATTATTATTATTATTTATGTCTTAGAGTTCAAGGCATAATGCAATTTACAAATTCCAGTTTACAGAAGTGTATAGGATATGTACAATATACAATTTATACATCTTACATCTTAGATTGTAAAAGCTGATAAGTGCAGACAAGATGTTAAGTCAAAGTGAAGAGCTAAGGGAAAGGGGGCATAGGGGCAATCAAAATAAACTTTACGAGTACTAGTAATGCAAAAGCAAGAAGTATGACAAAACATTGTATAAGTGCAATTTTACAGGAGAAAAAAATACTAAATTACAAGTAGAGTCTGAAAAGATGTGTCTTGAGTAAGTGAAGGAAGGAGGTCAAGGACTCTGCTGTTTTGACTTCAGTGGGAAGGTCGTTCCACCACTTAGGGGCAAGGGATGAGAAGGAGCGGCTCTGGAGATAGGGGAGTGGAGAGGATGCAGAGTTAGTCTTCTGGCACCAGAAGACCGCAGTGGTCTGAGGGGATGTATGTGGAGATGAGGGTCTGAAGGTAACTTGGTGCAGTGTGGTCGAGACAGCGGTAGGTGAGGGTCAATGTCTTGAACTGAATGTGTGCCGGTATCGGGAGCCAGTGGGGGGAGCGGAGCAGTGGAGTAGCGTGTGCGAATCGGGGCAGAGAGAATACCAGACGAGCAGCAGAGTTCTGGATGAGCTGGAGCGGCGGGTAGTAGTTGCAGGCAGGCCGGCCAGGAGGGAGTTGCAGTAGTCCAGGCGGGAGAGGACCAGTGACTGGACTAGCAGCTGAGTCGAGTAGTCGGTGAGGAAGGGTCGGATTCGGCGTATGTTGCTCAGGAATCTGCAGGTGTGTGTCAGCGTGGTGATGTGCTGAGTGTAGGAGAGTGCAGGATCAAGGGTGAGCAGAAGAAGAGGGAGAGAATGTCATAGATTCCAAGGGGATGGAGAGGTTAGCAGAAGGTGATGAAGAGGGAGGAAAAAGAGGAGATCAGATTTGGAGAGGTTGAGCTTGAGGTGGTGTGAGTGCATCAAGGCAGAGATAGCAGACAAGCAGGAAGAGATGCAAGAGGGGATGAGAGTGTCAGAGGATGGAAAAGACAGTAAGATCTGGGCATCATCTGCATACAAATGGTAAGAGAAACCATGGGATGTCATGAGGGGGCCCAGGGAGTGAGTGGGCCCCCTTCCAATGTGCGGAATGCCTATGAGAAACTGAAAAAGGAAATTCCAGCTTCTTGGGGGAGTTGGTGGAGAGATACCATGACACCACAGAACTGCTGAACCCAACCCAAGGAGAGAAAACGTTCTTCGAAAGAA
Organism: Amia ocellicauda; assembly: GCF_036373705.1. Taxonomy (NCBI): domain Eukaryota; kingdom Metazoa; phylum Chordata; class Actinopteri; order Amiiformes; family Amiidae; genus Amia; species Amia ocellicauda. The sequence goes on from NC_089855.1 coordinate 21,423,910, forward strand.
AGGCCAAATAGGGGGGAGATGGTCCTCACAATGGTCACCCTCTAGGAGCCAGAGAGAAAGGACCCGCATCTTAGTAGACTTCTCAGTTGACAGGGATGGTCCACCCTGCACAGAAGCAAGGAGCAACATATGGGGCTAGTTGGACTCAGACAGGAGGAAGTGTTATAAATGTGGGGAAAGTCGGACACAACTCCTGGAACTGCCCACACGGACGAACCAAAGCAAGTCAATTCAACATTGTGCAGCCACTCACTGAGACTGCCATGTGTTCTCTGCACATGCTCAGATAGATCAACAGACCCCCATCTCGAACTGGAAACCACAGACAGAGAGGAGGAGGAAGGGCCACATGTTCTAGGTGAATGATATTTCCTCCTAGTCTCTCCCAACATAGGAGGAAGATTTGGGAAGGCCCAGCTGGAAGATCCCACATTAATAAACACCTTAAAAAATGTCAAGGTAATAAATGGGATACCTGTAGATCCTGCTTGTGTACTAACTTTCCCTCATTTTCTTCTGTACCAAGTCTCAAAGCCAAATGACAGGATTCTTGGGCAACTGCTGGTGCCGGCTCCCTTCAGGAAGATTGTCCTAAATTTAGCCCACAGGCACCTGCAGCTACAGAGTAAGAAGACAACGGAGTGGCTGCTACAAAGTTTCTATTGGCCTGGAGTCCATGCAGCCATCATCGTCAATGTTGCTTGTGTAATGGGGCTCATTCGGTATATAATTAGCACATTACAAAGTGACATAACCCCTCAGTAAAAAGTAGTACAGTGTTAAGGCTCCCGTGGTGGGAAACCCAGTCTTTTGGCGTAGAGGGCTTAACACTGTACTGCGCTGGAGCCACTGCGGTGTGGAGCGCTCGGAGGGGCGCGGGTGGTGGGCGGTTCGAATCCCGGGCAGGGAGCTCCAACCTCAGACGGCTACACCTGGACTGTGAGAGGACTGCTACCCTCCCCTCTTACAGAAATCCACTGATTCTGTTAGCACGACCTATGAAATAATATTTATGAATCTCATTGGTCCCCAAGGGTTTTCAACACATTCTTGTCATAGTTGCTTATGCCACCAGGTACCCAGAGACCATACCCCTGTGCAGTGCCAACACAAAGAACATCACCAATGGCAGATGTTTTCCTGGATGGGGATTCCCAACGACATTCTGACCGATCAAGGGATTCCATTTATGTCAAAGGTAATGTCTGACCTCTGTAAATTACTCCACATAAGGCAGCTGCATACTTCTGTTTACCATCCTCAGAATGATGGCCTAGTAGAAAGGTACAACAGGACACTGAAATCCATGCTGTGACAGACCAGGAAACCAGTAGCCTGTTTGGACCTTGACTAAAGCACCTGACACCAGTTTTTAACTTCATTTTGCTCCCCCACTCTGTGTGTAATGCTCTCCCACCTCGCATACCAACAATTTCAGATGCCCCCCCTCACCCCGCAACAATATATATATACACTCACCTAAAGGATTATTAGGAACACCTGTTCAATTTCTCATTAATGCAATTATCTAACCAACCAATCACATGGCAGTAGCTTCAATGCATTTAGGGGTGTGGTCCTGGTCAAGACAATCTCCTGAACTCCAAACTGAATGTCTGAATGGGAAAGAAAGGTGATTTAAGCAATTTTGAGCGTGGCATGGTTGTTGGTGCCAGACGGGCCGGTCTGAGTATTTCACAATCTGCTCAGTTACTGGGATTTTCACGCACAACCATTTCTAGGGTTTACAAAGAATGGTGTGAAAAGGGAAAAACATCCAGTATGCGGCAGTCCTGTGGGCGAAAATGCCTTGTTGATGCTAGAGGTCAGAGGAGAATGGGCCGACTGATTCAACTGATAGAAGAGCAACTTTGACTGAAATAACCACTCGTTACAACCGAGGTATGCAGCAAAGCATTTGTGAAGCCACAACACGTACAACCTTGAGGCGGATGGGCTACAACAGCAGAAGACCCCACTGGGTACCACTCATCTCCACTACAAATAGGAAAAAGAGGCTACAATTTGCACAATCTCACCAAAATTGGACAGTTGAAGACTGGAAAAATGTTGCCTGGTCTGATGAGTCTCGATTTCTGTTGAGACATTCAGATGGTAGAGTCAGAATTTGGCGTAAACAGAATGAGAACATGGATCCATCATGCCTTGTTACCACTGTGCAGGCTGGTGGTGGTGGTGTAATGGTGTGGGGGATGTTTTCTTGGCACACTTTAGGCCCCTTAGTGCCAATTGGGCATCGTTTAAATGCCACGGCCTACCTGAGCATTGTTTCTGACCATGTCCATCCCTTTATGACCACCATGTACCCATCCTCTGATGGCTACTTCCAGCAGGATAATGCACCATGTCACAAAGGTCGAATCATTTCAAATTGGTTTCTTGAACATGACAATGAGTTCACTGTACTAAACTGGCCCCCACAGTCACCAGATCTCAACCCAATAGAGCATCTTTGGGATGTGGTGGAACGGGAGCTTCGTGCCCTGGATGTGCATCCCACAAATCTCCATCAACTGCAAGATGCTATCCTATCAATATGGGCCAACATTTCTAAAGAATGCTTTCAGCACCTTGTTGAATCAATGCCACGTAGAATTAAGGCAGTTCTGAAGGCGAAAGGGGGTCAAACACAGTATTAGTATGGTGTTCCTAATAATCCTTTAGGTGAGTGTATATATTAAACAATAGATATAACAACCACCACAGAGAAATGTTATGGGGATAAAATTAGATAAAAATATCTGGTTAGAGACACAGCATAAAAGTCCCAGTCCAGATGCAGACACCTAGATTACACTACTCATCAGCATCTATGGCACCCTTTCAGCATCTCAGGATCATAGCTGGAGGTCTGCTTTAGAACAATCGGTAATGTGAATTGCTAGAAAAGTGAAAAATTTAAGAATTTAACTTTCAATTAGTACTGAAGATGCTTAATCTTTATAATTATATTTTATAAAGCTAAAATGAAATTTCCCTTTTAATTACAAGATGTCTTTTAGCTACATCTTTTTATGTTCTGAAGAACTATGCTCATAAAAGCCACTACAATCTACCCCAAATAAAAGGGACAGCTGTTCTTTTTTATATTTTTATTTTTTGTATGCTTGCTTCTGCACCAGAAACACTTCACAGGACGCTGATATAAAGGATCTTATAATACCAGATGCATTTTTGGTGCCATCTGGTACAGTATGAATGTAGAAATATATATATACACTCACCTAAAGGATTATTAGGAACACCATACTAATACTGACCCCCTTTCGCCTTCAGAACTGCCTTAATTCTAGGTGGCATTGATTCAACAAGGTGCTGAAAGCATTCTTTAGAAATGTTGGCCCATATTGATAGGATAGCATCTTGCAGTTGATGGAGATTTGTGGGATGCACATCCAGGGCACGAAGCTCCTGTTCCACCACATCCCAAAGATGCTCTATTGGGTTGAGATCTGGTGACTGTGGGGGCCAGTTTAGTACAGTGAACTCATTGTCATGTTCAAGAAACCAATTTGAAATGATTCGACCTTTGTGACATGGTGCATTATCCTGCTGGAAGTAGCCATCAGAGGATGGGTACATGGTGGTCATAAAGGGATGGACATGGTCAGAAACAATGCTCAGGTAGGCCGTGGCATTTAAACGATGCCCAGTTGGCACTAAGGGGCCTAAAGTGTGCCAAGAAAACATCCCCCACACCATTACACCACCACCACCAGCCTGCACAGTGGTAACAAGGCATGATGGATCCATGTTCTCATTCTGTTTACGCCAAATTCTGACTCTACCATCTGAATGTCTCAACAGAAATCGAGACTCATCAGACCAGGCAACATTTTTCCAGTCTTCAACTGTCCAATTTTGGTGAGCTTGTGCAAATTGTAGCCTCTTTTTCCTATTTGTAGTGGAGATGAGTGGTACCCGGTGGGGTCTTCTGCTGTTGTAGCCCATCCGCCTCAAGGTTGTACGTGTTGTGGCTTCACAAATGCTTTGCTGCATACCTCGGTTGTAACGAGTGGTTATTTCATGAGATGAGAAATTGAACAGGTGTTCCTAATAATCCTTTAGGTGAGTGTATATATATATATATATATATATAGTGTAAAATGAATATTTTTAAAAGCAATTGTTTGTAATCATGTTATGAACTTTAACCTTGATGCATATAATACAATAGTAATAAAATACAATTTTTTCTTGCCATACTTCTATTATTGTCAAAGTGAGTAGATATTTAACATACCTTTATACTTTGATACATGATACTTTGTCGCCAGTCATTATGATTTATGTACTCTATGCACTATTTGCTAGATAAGTATTGCTCTTATATTTTGTAAGTCGCCCTGGACAATGGTGTCTGCTAATAAATACATCATAATAATAAGTCTAACTTGGTTGGCATCTTGCAGTTAATTAATGTCAGTTCTATGGTGGAATTTTATTTTCAATTAATCAATTCCTAGTCTAGCCTGCATGTTATATTTATATTTTAAAAAATAACTAATGCAATGTGTTTATTAATGCATTTTTCGAATGTGACATTCAATCAAGCATATTAAATTATCAATTGTCTTTGTTAAAGAGCCTGATTCATAGAACACCAATATTATTTGTGTTAAAGTAAAAACATTAAGGCAGGTGTTTTAAAGTTCCAGTTAATTTTGTCATTTTTGTGATAAAAACATTGTGTGGATGTGTGTTTATAGAACACTTGACCAAACTATGATTACCTCCAAATTACAGTTCAGTATAAGACTTAATACATAGAATTGTGTTTATTTTCAAGAATCAATTTCAATATATAGAATACTGAAAGATCAAAAACAGACATATTTTGACCCATTAAATCACTGGAATCATTCAACATTATTAAAAAAAAGTGCCAAATTCAGCACTGTGGACTCTGTTTCTGCTCAATATAAATTTCATAATGTCTGTAGATATCCTACACACATGCTACTGAAATCTGACAGCTTCCCTCTTGACACTGTTGTCAAAATGTTATACCCATCTCCCAAATTCAAAAAGCTTTGTATGGTCCCCAAAGGCCTCCAATCCTCAAAATTGTATTAATAAACATGATATGTAAAAAATGTTGGTTTTTTTATGTTGTTAAGGTGCTGGGAATAAAAACTACATTTATAATTCCAAACTTTAAATATTGTTTTCTGTCCTGTTCCCTAACGTGCTTTAAATTTAAATATCTGGTTACTTTTCAATTCAAGACTACTACCCAAAGGGGAGGGGTTAAGCAAGTTAACATGATACCTAATTTCGTATGATTGGGTAGTATTCTCATTTTCAGATAACCGGGTTTGCATTGGCAACCTATCGTTTCGATTGTACAAAAATATCTTAGTGTAGCTCTGTGGCGGTGTGGTGGCCCACGTTTGGGTGTTCACATCTCAGATGTTGTTGAAGTTGTAAGGTCTGTTGGGGTGGTGTTCACGTGGAAACCTCAGTGGTAGGTGCAGTATCTATCTCTCAAAAAAGTTTTTTTTCTTAAATAACTTCAATAACATACCATATGAGAGAGGGTAATTGCAGTTACAATTCTATTAGTGGAATAACCATGTTGTATTGACGTAGTTACTTCACCATGTTGTGATATACTGCTCCAGATGCTGCTATTAGCCTTCCATTTTTTTTTTTTTTTTTTCAAGTCATGGATAAAATAAGTAAAATAACCAATTAAAATGTTTTACTAAGCATCTGTTTTTTTACATTTTTTTGATGATGAAGTATAACCTAAACTTAAGGAACATTTTTACTCTTCAAAAACATAAAGTTAATACTTTACTTAAAATATAAATAATACCTCCTAAAAGCTAAAAGAGGCAAATATGATTTTAAAGTTTTGTAGAGCCAGTATAGCTTTTCAACTTTCATAGATAAACTATTAGAAAAGTCAGCTTAAGATTGTGTTAGATTTTATTAGAAAAGTCAGCACATCCATTCCACTTGACTATTTATTTCAATATTGTTGTATTATTCCTACCACAGACATTTCTGCAATGTTAATCCCATTTTATAAAGTCAGTGAATCAGACAGAAAATGTAAAAAACAATATATATATATATATATATATATATATATATATATATATATATATATATATATATATAAAAACCATTTGTTGGCAGCATGCAACAACTTTAAAAGCCTTTAGGAAAGTCTTTTTTTTACAGAGGAACAAAATATCAAAAAGCATTGGTATTTATTCATAGCATTATGCCACAGTTCCTCAGAAAATCTAAACAGCAGGAGCCACCTTTGAAAGATCTTAATCAGAAATACTCAGTAGGGTGACTAACACCCCCATCCCCTTTCCCAACAAAACCTATACAACTTTTGATTTGAATTCTTTGCAGTTGCAAATCAAGACAAAATATAAACACAATGGAGATGTTAATAAAGAAATTATTTTGGGAGATTATGGGGCAATGTGAATAAGTGACAATTTGTTTTCTGCCTTGGTGGAAAGCAGAACAAATAATGGAATACTATGGCTGATACAGAGACTGGGTTTTCATGCCCTTATTCCTAGAGTTTAACTATTTCAGATACATTCAGATGTATTGGGTACATTATGTTTATGTATAAAATAGTAGTAGCTGAGTTTTGAGAATGGATTACAGTTTTTATAGAATGGATTTACAGAATTTTCATTATTTGTAAATCACACAGCATTGTGGTACAGCATTACACAAATGTACATAATTTGATAAGCACAATATATTAATTTCAAGAATACCCAGGCATCCAAGTTACAGTAACATTGATACTAAATACACAGCTCTATAGTGCAATGGTCTGGTAGTATGGTGAATGAGTATACTACACTTATCTTTCTGTTGGGATTCATGAATGGGGATTGGAATGTTTTGTCCCAAGGACGTAATACAAAGAAACATATATGTTAATATAACACTCAACAGTCCTTCCAAAAGAACACAGAACCATTGCAGTTTCCATGTGCAATTATATTAATCAGTCATAGAATTTAATTGACAAGTATGTAATAGTGATAGCTACTTCTCTAAGGCTTAAGTGTAATGTAACACTGTCAGAAATAAATGATAAGGGTCAGAGGGGAGACAATCTGAGAACTTGATATATATTATTGTAATTCAAATCCACTCACTGAGTTGTCATGGTCATTGACATATCTTGGAGTCGATGGAATCAACAGAATTAGAATTAAGCATTACTTTTAGGCTATACAAAGCATTTACCAAGGGCTACCTAAAGGTCATACTGATAAAACAAGAGGTCTGCCCCGCACCTCAACATAAAGCCAGGAGCAGAGGCAACAGGCCAGCTCCACTGGGAAGAAAGGGTACACTGTTACTTGAGTGAAGTAGATGTGGGAATGCAATCAAAGTGATGACTGCATATTGCTGTTTTTTTCTTCCTGTTTTGAATGTGGGATTGCTTAGTGCACAAACAATCTCCCCTGCAGATTCATCTCTGTTGTTGTAGTTTTCAAAAGAACAATGCCGTCTTCACTGTTTTTCCCGCAGCTGTGTGTACAGTACACTTTCTGCCGTTGAAAATTTGAATTACTATAGGAGTAAGAACACAAAATGCTAACACGACATCAACTTGATAATAGTTGCTGTGGGAAAGACAAATCTGGAGATTTGTTCTGCTATCCAGGATGTTATGGAGTGACTAACTTGAGAAGGCTTACGTGCTGAAGTTTGCCATTCACCATTATTGGGTTTGTTGCTGAGATTTAAGAAATGTTCTGACAAGGTATGTCACCCACTGTCAGTATTATGTCTACTTAGACTGGCCTGATAGCTCAGTTGTTAGCAGTCCATGAGGTTGTGTTCTAAAATCATCTGCTTAAATTGCTGCCACACAGCATGCTTGTACATACAATATTTTAATGAAGGGGAAGTTTCGGGGTATGGTTGTTGTTGTGCAGATATCAAAAAAATAAGACAAAAACATGTCAACAGCAAGTACAATTCCTGATGCATTTAAAATACATTTTTTCTGTTACTAACATGTTTTTTCAAATTCAATCTAACCTGTGTTTTCATTTTATTTCCATTTACTGTAATGAAACTTACCCTTTAGTTGAAGAGTTAAGGCTCACCAGTGATGGGACTGACATTACTGTTCAGCAAGGGAGCTCAGTTGATTCAGGTAATCTGAATCAATTCATTTTGAAACTGGATTTTATTGTGGAAGTTATCTTTCAAGCCGGAAGCACTGCCCAAAGGGGAGGGGTTTCTGTGCACTTCCGTAGGAACCCGATAAAAAATGTCACTTTATTGGCCCCTGCGCTCGTCACTCGGAACAGGTCCCTTCCCACTTCCTGTTCTATAAAACATGACGTCTGCACAGGTTCGTCCTCTTTTGCCATTTTGCTGGACCCAAGAAGAGCTCTCTGTATCTTGTCTGTGCACTAGACCTTATAATAATAATAATAATAATAATAATAATAATAATAATAATAATAATAACAATAACAATAACAATAACAATAATAATAAAAATAATAATAATAATAATAATAATAATTATTATTATTATTATTATTATTTGTTATTATTCACTGTTTTTCAGTTGGTTGGTTTCAGGGCTGTGTTGTTTGCCATCATCTTACTAGTGTGTGTGACTATTTGTTTTTGTATTAGTTATATTGATAGCTAATCTGATTCTGTTCCATCCGCGCACTGGGACACCCGGCCTCATATATTCCAGCTGCTTGCTGTTTTGTTTTTTTGTCCACAGGGCATTTTCCTTCACAGCAGGAACACTAGCAGCGGCAGTAAAATCCGAGGCCCGGCTATGTGGCCTGAGCCTTGGTGTGTCATAAGAGGACACATGGAGGAGGAACTGGTCTCACCCACCCCTCCTCCTCCCACGCGAGCTGCTCCTGGATTTGCTGACAGCCTGTCGATGTGTTCCCAGCACCCTGGTTCCCTGGTTCCTGCACCCTGTGGTGTATATAGTTAGTTTGTACAACATTTTAAGTTGTCAGCACAGTGGAGCTCTCCGCTCTGTACTGTTCAGTTGAGCTCCTGTGCTGCATGGAGGCAGCATGAATGTTCCTGCTGCCATGCTATACATACTGTTGTTTTTCAGCTCGGATACTCTGATTGACTAGCCGACTGTGTATTATGTTGATTTTCAGTTGGTCTGTGGCCCCGCTCCTGTTGGATCAGGGGTCCACTGCCATGATATGCACAGAGGTCACACAAGTTGCTTGATTGCCCGCGCCAGATATTGTGCAAGTAGATTACTCTAGCACTAGTAGAGCAGCCGGCCTTACTATTGTAAGCAGAGAGCGTAAGAGTTAACCTGTGTAGCCCTGCTTTGTATATGCTGATTCTAGACA